>NC_134151.1:16227803-16530833 GCF_033958435.1 Carettochelys insculpta
CTAAGGCCAGGCACGGGAGCTATCCCTGTTGTCATCTGATGTGGGTGAGGGACCATCCAGTGAGTGTCATCACCATCGGCCATGCAGGGAGTGGAGCTCCCTTTGGCTGAGCCAGGGAAGGGGAGAGACTACTACCAGCAAAGCATGGCGAGGAAGTCCAGTGGGTGATCTGGATGCCTGGGGAGGCTTCCCCCCAGTTCCTTCCCCCCCAGTCCCTGCCCTTTCACCCTTCTCTCCACCCTCCTCACTGCCACAATTCCCCCCCAGTACCTGGGCAGTGCAGTGACCATGTCACAAGTCTCGATGCTCTGGGTGGTGTGGTCAGATGGAGGAAAGGGGTGGGGATTTGGCTAGGGATGGAGGCAGGGATATTGGGCAGGAGGTGGGCTGGGGAGGGATGCAATGAGGGGTATCGGGCAGGGGATGGGATGACTAGGGATGCAGTGAGGGGCCTGGGGGGACAGAAGCTGGGACAGGAGAGGATGGAATGATGGGAACTGGGCAGGGGAGGGATGCAGTGAGGAGAACAGCCATGTGGTGTGGGTGGGATGGAGCAAGCCTGAAGAGTGCAGCTCGTTCAGGGGTGGATAAACTTTCTGGCCTGAAAGCCACATTGGGTACAGAAATTATGTGGGGGATCAGGCGGGGAAAGCTGGGGTGGCTGTGCCTCTCTAAACAGCCAGGCGTGGCTCAACGCCTGCCCACTATCCAAGCACCCTGACCCCCAGAACCCCACCTTCCGGCCCCCTCCACTCCCCATCTCCTTACCACCTCTCCTGCCTCCTGCCAGCCCCCAGGACTCCTGCCCACTCTCCAACCCCCCTATGTTCTGCTCCTGGCCCCTTGACTGCACCGTCTGCAGCACTGGCATGGCGGCGGAGTGACAGCATCACCCTGCTGCCAGGGGAACTGTGGCGGTGAGGAATGGTCCAAAACCAGACACCTGGCCTCTCTCCTCCCTCCCTGTCCCACGCCCCACCCAGACCCTCCAGCTGCGGCTGCAGTAGCTCTGCCTGCTTGGGGGAAAGCAAAAGTGTCTTCCGAGTGAAAGCTGCGTTTGATATGCCCCAGGCAAGTTCTGGGGCAGGGTTAAGGTTATAGCCAAATGTATTCATTAGTCTTCAGTGTGCCAGAGGATCCTCACTGTTTTTGAATCAAGAGACGCTGCTGCGACTTTTCCCAGAAGGCAGGTTGGGTGTGGGGAAGGGAGGGTGCAGCTGGTGTGGCTGCTCTGGGGCTCCTCTGAGCTTCTGGGAGATGGAGCTGAGCCAGCCTAGAGCTCTTCTGGCAGGAGGAGTTGGGGTGCACAGTGCAGGGGCGGGGGCACAAGCAGAAAGGACCAGGTTGGGGCCAAGGCGGCCTATGGAGTGGTTAGGGGCGAAGGGGGCGCAGTGTAGGAGTTAGGGTGCAGGAGGGGAGCAGGGGTTAATGGTAAAGGGGGTGCAAGATGGGGGGCAGCAGTTGGGGAGCCCAAAGGGCTGGGCAAAATAGGGGGCACCATGCCCCCAGCAGCACCAAAATGCATTGGCCCAGGGCTCCATTTTCCCGAAGGCTGGCCCTGAGCTCCTCCTCCAGGCTCGGGCCCCTCGAAGCCCTAGGTCTAAGGTGTTTGAGCAAAGGGGCTGCCAAGCAGCTGCTAGTCCCCCCCCACTCTCAGTAGCAAGGCACCATTTCCTTTTCAGAGTGCAGCGCTGTCACCGGCCAGCCAGCAGCAGCCGTCGTCCAAAGAGAGGGCAGGAGCAGGTTGTGTTTCTACGTGAAGGCTGAGCAGCTCTCCTGTGAGAAAAACCTAGCGAGCAGGGTGCCAGTCCCATCACCAAATTCCCAGTGGAAATAAAGGTCATTCATGTCCCACAGGCCAGTCTCACTTCGCTCTGTCTCATGGCTTGTCCCTACGTGGTTCTGTACCTTCAGCGTCTACAACAGGGTTACACAGCAGAACCTTTCCAGCTGCTCCTGAGGAAAGCAGCCAGCTGGACTGGCAGACCCCAGCTGACCAAGCGACTTTCGTACCTGCCAAAGGAGCAGAAACGTCCTGGTAGCAATGGAGAGAAAGTGAGGGACCATCAAGCTGTCTTGTGTAGGGTTGTACGTTGGGAGGCATATGTGCCTTGTTAAATACTCCAGGGCTATAAATACAAGGTAAATAACCCAACTCCCCAGACATAAGTGGGCCTAGTGTGGTAGTAAACATAATAATCCAACAACTGACAGCCCCGGTTAATTCTCTTTGCAATTTCTAGTGGCTGGAGAAGCTTTTGTCTCTCTGGCTACATCCATTCAAGGCAATTTCCACATTATTCAAGCCAACAAATTGCCTGTTTTTATCTGTCGTTAATGCGAATCTTTCTAATTTTAACACATCTGCAATTTTATAAAGTCATTAGTTTTAATTAATAGCTAAGACTTTGCTACTACTCACCGTATTAACTCTGGCTGAGATGAAGAAGACAGAACTAACATGCAGTTTTATGTCTTAGGCGGGGAATTCTCCAGGTGCATCGCAATTACAGACAAGAAAGGGATTTGGGTTTGTTTGGCTGTTAAGTGGAACTGCAGAGCAAGGTATCCCTGCAAAATTCTGTGGCACTTAAGCAATTTCAAAAGATGTGCAATTAGTTGTGACCGAAATGTTTTGAGCACCTTGTTTTGTTATGACACAGTTGGAAAACAGAAATCACTAGGGTAGATGGATGCTTAGCTACGTATTACTGTGGGAGGAGAGCGATAGGTTTCAAGCTGGAATGAAAGAAGCAACAATCATTCTTTCCTGATGGGTTTCTTTGATGTGAAAGTTGAGCCCCACCAGCAAAGATGCTGTATGCTTTGGAATGGAATGGTAGAACCAGGCAAAATATCAGGGCTCAAGGCGCCCCACAAATGGGGCAACTGTTTCTGTATTTGGAGATCTCATTGGTTTGTGAGTCCTTTACTTCCCACTTTACAGCTTCCCCTCAGGGCCAGGTTGTGTTTGACTATTGAAAGTGAAAGGAGTGTCTCCCAGGTCCCAAGAAGCACAGAGCATTATGTTTGCTGGGGAAAGAAAATGATCTCTGTGTAAGGAGAGAAGGTAAGGATGGGTTCGCCCAGTCTTAGGTGTCAGGTCAAATTCATGCCCTTCAGCATCTAACCAAGGCATCTTTCTATACACGGAGCCCTTGTACTATCTCAGCCATCAGAGGGAATGATTAATGAGCTACCATTCTGCCCAGTAGGTGTGCACTTAAGTGCATAAAGCACTCCATTATAGTGAAGGGGAATCCCTGCAGACCCTTCAGACTAGAGCAGTTACCCAGGCAGGCATCCTGCAGAGTTCCCTAGTTCACTTTCACAGTGTTGGAACTAGCTGCCGGAAGGCACTGCCTTCTCCAAAACACTGTTGTGCAGAAGTGCAGCTGCAGCCAAATTGATGCCCTAGAACAAAATGCCAAAGGAAAATCCCCGGACCACACCAGGCGCTATCAGACAAATGTAATGCCATTACATCGAGCGAGGACACAGCACCACTCTGTCATCCCAGGCCTGGGCACATGAAATAGGAATGGTAACTAATTACTCAGAGCAAGGCATGAGCGTGTATTGACTGACTGCTCTGCTCTCAGCAAATGGAGGTTGTCCCTGAACAGGAAGTGTCTAGGCTTCTTTATCTAGCCTACAAAGAGCTGAATGTTCTCAATTCCCATTGACAACCATGGACATTGGGCCTGCTCAGCGACAGTGGCTCTCCAGAATGACACCTGATCCTGGGAGTTGTAGGGTTCCCTCCCTGGGATGCCACTGAGGTCAGACAGACCTACCAGGGTTGAGTATCTAGGGGACACAGCTGCACCCACACCTCCAGTAGTCAAGGTTACAAAACAGAAGTGGAAGCTAAGGGTAGTGGGGCCTGCACAAAGGACAGTCTCACAGCATTTTTTGACTGTAGCCAAACTCAAATGTATTTCGGAGGCAGGCAAATTCCAAAGGTGAGGCCTGCCACCAAAACCCCCCTGAGCCTGCCTCCCTCAAGCCTTTCTCTTGGGGTCATTTGTGATGCAGGAAAGCAGCTACCAGAGCCGTAGTGGGTTAGAGAGGGACGTTTGGTCTCTGAGGAAATAATAATAATATGTAGCTCTTTTCATCAGTACTTCTCAAAGCACCATATAAACCAGCAGCATCCCCATGTAAGAGTCTGACTAGGGGAAGGTTTGGGCTTGTACTGATTTGAGGTTTGGGTTGTGGTTTGAATGGTTCAACCCAGACTCCAAAAACAGCATATGAAATCTACTCCAGGGGTTGCCATTACTGTGTCCAGGGCAATATCACACTGTATTCCCCTACAAGCGACAGGCATGTCTTTAATTTCATGCACAGCCTGCAACATCCATTGTTTGTCTGAGTCCTTACCACAGCGGGGAGATGAGCGAGATAGGTGCTATGCAGAGGGCTAGAGAATGCCTTGACAGATTTCATTAGATATAAGGTCTCCTACCGTCTTCATGACTCAAGCATCTGAGCACCTTAAACAACACAACCGACACCTGTCATAGGTTTGTTTTCACAACCTTTTCCTCAGGGAAGTGTGCAATGGGGAGTCTTGCAGGTTAGCTTTTTATTTGCACCCCCACATGCACACACACACACACACACACACACACACTGCTTGGACTTGTGGAGGGCAGAGAGGAAGAAATGTGGGCAGTTGCCACTAGGGAGCAAAATGGGCACAAAATGTAAGGTGAGGAAAAAGTTAAAACAATACTTTGGTTACAAAACTAACCTCAACACTGCCAACGGCCAGCGATGTGCTGAAGCCTGGGCGGAGCTGTTGTGTGAGAGGTTGAGAAAGCAAGAAACTGTTCCTGTCTTTCTGGTCACCAGACTGCCACAGATGAGGCTGACACCACGGGCTTGCGGTCCCAGGGGCAACATGCTGAGTCCCTCACTGATAATATTAGAAGGCACAAGGACTGGATGCTGTGGGGCCACCTTACCCTGGCCTCACCAATAGGACCTGCAAAGAACTATTTCCAGTGGCCCAGTTCTTGGTGCTCTTGGTGCGCTCAGTGATGGCCTTCAGCTCTTCCCCAGGGCTGTGCAGCACCTCTCACGACCAGGGCTCAAATCTCTTGATCTCAAATAAAGATGAGGTGGAACAATGAGTCAAATCCTGACCTGGTATAAACTGGCCTCAGCAGATTGAATCAAGTGGAGCTATAAATTTTTCTCCTGCTGGGGGTCTGGGCCAATGCGTTTAGTTCTCCGGCTTTATTGTACTTTATGCAGCACGATATTGATAAATAGCACTCGACAGGAAGCAAACGTGGTGAGGGCTTGGATTAGAAAGAAACTTAACACCGTCATCTTTAATTTGTAATAGTCTTTATAAAGTCCTGGCCCATCTGTGGGTTCCTGTGTTGCTACCCAGCATCTGCTGTGCTGGTACAATTTTACTAGGGTGACCACATATCCCTATCCCGAATATGGGACAGGGAGATATGTGGGGGTGGGTGTTCCTTGCACCTCAGAGTGACAGGAAGGAGGCAGGAGCTGCTGGTGCTCCTCCCAGCTTCCCTGACGCATGGGGAGCCGGGAAGTAGGTGGCAGCCACGTGGATCCAGCTCCCAGCTTCCGTGAGCAGCATGGAGCTGGGAGCCAGGCACAGCCACACAGCTCCAGGTCCCTGTTCCCTAGAGCCGAGAGGAGACAGGAACCGGGCAGCTGCCATGCTGGTGCACAGCCTTCATGGTACCCGAAATACAGGGCTGTCCCACCAGAAGCAGGATGGATGCTCACCCTAGTCTTTACTCCCTAAAGCTTATTCTGGTCTCTTGCATGGTTAGCTTCTTGTGCCCATTCCTAACCACAGGGGCACCTCTGGCGGGACTCACTGCCCTTACGCTTTTACAGGAAACAGAAGGAGATCATTAAGCTTCCTTCTCAGACGAGCCAGCCTGTAGCCAAGCACAGAGCAGAGGTAAAGAATACGAGAGCGGTGTTAGGTCATACCAGATGAGACGGCTGTGGGCACTGACTTCTCAAACTGCCCAGTTTGCAAGCCAGGAATAAAGTGGCCTCTCACGACAAATTTGGCAGCGAGGAGGAAACCTAAAAAGATTTCCGAAGCTGTGGTTGAACAGCCCAGGTCATGAGCTCATGAATGTCCCATTAGACAGCAGCGCAGTCACAGTGCTGAAGTGAAAAAAAACAAGAAGTCCTGTGGCACCTTACAGACTAACAGGTATTTTGGAGCATAAGCTTTCATGGGCAAAGACCCACTTCATCAGATGAATCAGACTAACTCGGCTCCCCCTCTGATACTTGTCCCAGTGCTGAAGTGGCGAGCCACAGAGCCCCTCCTACCTGTTTGGTCACAAGTACCTGTGGGTTGCATTTGAATGCTGCCAGACTCACACATCCCAATGACACAACTCAGGCCCCCAAATGTTGTAAGATTTTATACAAATAATGTATTTGGGACTCTCTGTCTCTGCCTCCAGGCTTCCCAGCCTTTAGGCCATAATTGCTCCATGTTTTCAAGCTTTCCTCTGCCACGGTGATTGGCCCTTGAAATGTCCTTTTTTACATAGAAGAAGAGGTTCTTGTATAATCCCTAGTATTGCAGCTAAGACTTCATGAAATACCTTGACAGTCTCAATAAATTACAAGGCATTGCACCACCAGGATTTCAGCCAGTGACCTATAGATGAAAGGCTCCATATTACGCTCTGTTTCTAGGCTAGATCAGTTGTTACTTGGTGCTTTTCTCACTTACATCCGACTTCTTGCATTAATATGTTAACAGATGAGACTAATGTCTTAGAGACTGTCTACACTGCAGTTAAAAGCCTGCAACTGGTTCACACCACCTGGCACAGGCACCCAGGTTTTGGGCAAAGGGGCTGTCACCCGAACTTCTATACTTCAGTCAAACTGTCCCTGAGCCCAAGTTAAAGGCCACAGACAGGTGCTGAATTGCATTCCCTGTTGTTCCTAGGACTCTGCAGGAAGGGTGTTTCTCAGCCCTCCTGACACCTCTGCCACTGCCCAGACTCCACCCTAATGCTGCCAGGACCTTCTTCCTCCAGTGGAATTCCCTTAGAACACCACTCCAGAAGTCTGTGCCTGCAACTGCACCCCCATGTCCACTTTTCCTTTTGAGCTCTAGACGGGCTGAAGAGCACCCTTCCACTCACTGGAGTACAGACACTGAAGAAGAGCAATGGCTCTGTGACTCTCCAGTGCCTAAGCCGGCCATCTCTCCCATTACAAAGGGCAAGAAGCAACTGAGAGCATGTCTCCATCAGGGCTTTTAGCAGGGGCATAGCTATGCTGATGCAAAACACCGACACAGATGGGCTCGCTTCCCACGGGGTGCAGTGCCTGGGGGGCTGTGCATCTAAACTGGGTACAAAAATCCCCCTGTGGACAAGTCCTTAAGAGCTGTCCAGTCTGTCCTCTTGGTGCCTGGAAACCTCAGCTGTCATGTTAACAGCTGCTGGCAGCACCCAGGCAGCTTCCTTATCTATCTCCTTAATTAAGCTTCATTTTAATTCTGATGTTTAAAGATAGGATAATTGACCAGGATAATTATTATTCTCTCTCCCACACTCAGAGCGGCTGTTCTGAAGGGCTGGGGGAGGGGCTACACAAGCCTCTCTTGGGATCTGGATAATGAGTGTGAACATGGGTCCCATTTTGTTGCAGTTCTCCCTGTCCGTCTACTATGCACACGTACGTGTTGGCAGGCTCTTATTTGCAAGGAAGAGGAGCAACTCTGTTGTCAGAACACCCTCGTGAAATATGAGTGACAGGCCACCCACTAAGAATTCTAATACAAAGCACCCACTCACTCAGGTTTCACATTCACTTGCACTTTGCATGCATTAAAATTCTCACCCCCACCCCTACCGCCAACTCTCCATTCCTAATATAATTCAAGGATGTAGACAGTTTCTTTGTTTGATTTTGCTGCCAGTGGCTCCAGGAACTGATTTCCCTGTCATCGCATTTGTCATTCCACCTCATTAGCAAGGAAGCATTTGTATGAACCAGTCAAAGAATTTTGAAGAGGGGAGGATGGTTTGAAAACTTCAGTGTTTTCATTATGCCAATGACAGGACAGAGCTGGTAAACACTGGCCTTGATGGCTGTAAAGAATGTCAGGCATTAGGCGATATACAAGCAAAGCAATATCCACATTGCCTAGGCTAGCTAGTACAGCATACAGGCTACTGGCTCCGAAGCTGTGGTCTGTGGGAGGGCTATAGAAAGCTTTCTGGTGACCTGCTCCTTGCTTTTAGATGCTATGTCACATTAAAGGTAGCTAAAAATACATGGATTACTTTCCAACTAGTATTTGCTATGTAAGCATGAGGTACAGGAATGTGGGTCCACATGGTCATGAATGAGGAGGGTAGCCATTTCCCAAGGTCGTTATTAGATGTGGTCCATGCTATGAAAATGTCTGAGAAGCCTTGGAATGGTCTTTTAAAGTAACTCTTTGGGAAACTCAGCAGGAGAATATTTATGAAGTATTTATACCGGAAACATGGCCTTTGGATGTGGTACCCGTGAGAGAGTCCATCTCAGAAACTGCTGGCTGGCTCTGGTGCAATGTTGAAACCTCGGCAGCATGCTATAGAGCTTTGCTGGAGTGGAGTTTGCATGGAGCTTGTCAGAACTGGAATTCTTTCCCTTGTTTTAGCTAAACTCAACTTCATCCATCTCCTGATAAACCCTTCTGCTGTTTTTCTAACTCATCTCTGACTCCTTCCTGATTATTACAGCAGACACTGATTGCAGCAGACCATGTATCCCAAGAGTTTAGCCTGGTGACACGACATGCAACTGTTCTGATGTCAGAGGATACTCCTCCTGCACTCCAGAAATCTTTTACCCTAAAATTGCTGCCCTATGCTGACAGTAACCTTGGAGGTTAATTGCCAGCCAGCTTCCAGAGGAAGTTCAGAGAGACACTTCCAGCTGGGAGCTAAATCAGGGAGATAGAGGCTTATGCTGAGCAGAAACCAGGACAGGGGTGCTGGGAATGCTCAGGGACACTAGTTGTTTTCATCCTTCTACTAAAACATTGTGTTCCAAACAAAGCAGAGTCACAAGTTTCTATACGTCTGTGCCTTGATCCTAACAGCATGCTACCATAATGCAAATAATGTTATATGTTAAAACAGCAATATGCAACCTTCTCCGCTGGGATTCTTTTCAGGTTGTGACCACCAAGGCCTTATCTACACAGGGAAGCTTTTCATACAGTTTCCCACAATTGCTACCACCAGAGCAGCTGCTGACAGTAGCAGTAGTAGGAGCATGGAGGAGCTGGAATCTGGGTATTTTAAGCACTGTATTATGCAGATCTTCTCCAAGAAGGGTTAAAAGACGTGGTGTCTGAAATGCCAGAGGCTTCCTGTATCTCCTTCTGAGCTAGGACTTGTACCTCCTGGTAGAACTGGACTGGTGATAGCAGTGGTGGAAAATATAAGATAAAATCCCGGGTGCAGACATGTCCCTAGGTAGACCAAGGTCAACAGTCCATGAGCAGTTATTTGGGAAAAGGAGGAAAGAGAGCTGCTGCTCTGCCAAATATAGCAACCACTCTACAGCCCAGAGCTGCAGGTACTCTGTGGATTAAAACATATGGGAACAGGCAGATATGATGACTTGGCAGGTGCTAAGTAATTTTTCCCAGCAGTGCCTGGGGAGCTGTTTTGAAGACTTCAGCACAGACTCCATACATAAGCCTCACACGCTCCCTGGTGTGTACTGAGCTTCACAGAGCAAGATGGAGCCCAGCCCTTGCCATCACACACGCACAACCTCACTGTCAGTGAAGGCAAGAGAAGTGACTTTCAAAGGGAGTGGCTGATTGGGAAGTTCACCAGCTATCTTTGCAACCTCGCAGCAGAGCTCTGCCAAGCCAGCTGGCATTGGGAAAGTGATGTGTATCTCATGGAAATCCTGTGTCACTGCTTGGACAGCCATAAACTCTGTCACCTTCTCTCCTGTCTCAAGCCTATCCTCTAATGTACAATTCACGGCTAGGGAGATACTAGTAGAGACTTCTGTATGTCTCATTAGCTACGTCTACACGTGAATGCTACATTGAAATAGCTTATTTCGATGTAGCGACATCGAAATAAGCTGTTTCGATGAATAACGTCTACACGTCCTCCAGGGCTGGTGCCGTCGACGTTCAACGTCGACGTTGAGCAGCACTACATTGAAGTAGGCACTGCAGGGGAGCGTCTACACACCAAAGCGGCCCACATCGAAATAAGGGTGCCAGGAACAGCTGCAGACAGGGTCACAGGGCAGACTCAACAGCAAGCTGCTCCCTTAAAGGGCCCCTCCCAGACACAGTTGCACTAAACAGCACAAGATCCACAGAGCCAACAACTGGTTGCAGACCTTGTGCATGCAGCATGGATCCCCAGCTGCCGCAGCAGCAGCCAGAAGCCCTGGGCTAAGGGCTGCTGCACACGATGACCATAGAGCCCCGCAGGGGCTGAAGATAGCGTCTCTCAACCCCTCAGCTGATGGCCGCCATGGCGGACCCCGCTATTTCAATGTTGCGGGACGCGGATCGGCTACACGTGCCCTACTTCGAAGTTCAACGTCGAAGTAGGGCGCTATTCCCATCTCCTCATGAGGATAGCGACTTCAATGTCTCGCCACCTTATGTCGATGTCAACTTCGAAATAGCACTAGCCACGTGTAGACGTGGCGGGCGCTATTTCGAAGTTGGCGCGGCTACTTCGAAGTAGCCGGCACGTGTAGACGCAGCTATTGTTACATATTATTTGTCTTTTTTTTTTTTGAAGTAGCAACCAAATTGAGCCCCTCCCCGCCAATAGACGATCTACATATGTATTGCTGATTTCTAAAACTGGATCCAAAGGCAATGGCCAGACTTCCACTGACTTCGATGGGCTTTGAATCAGGACCTAGCGCAGGGATCAGTCCCACCTAATGGGTAGTAAGTGTTGAGTGGATGACCCAGGCCTCAGTCCCATGGTGCCGGTGCTGTTTCCTGAGTATCAGCCATATCAAAATTCTCGTGCAAACTGTTTGGGCTGAGAAGAAAACAATATCACACATCTGAGCCAAAGTCTCTGGCCTTATTCCCTGGCACCCCCAGCTTCAACCAACCCACCATGTCATAGACCCCTAGAAATATAGGGCTAGGAAGGGTGTCCAGAATTCATTTTAGCCATCATCCCATGGTGAGGCAGAATTAAGCGTAGTGAGACCATCCCAGGCAGGACTATGTATTCTTCTAATCCAAACTGGTTCTTGAACACTACCAGTGAGGGGGATTAAATTGCTCCCTCTTTGAAAGTCATTTCACCTTTCCCCTGCCTTTGCAGACAGAGTTACCGGAGCAGCCCTAAGTGTTTGTTTGTTTATTTGTTTGTTTGTCTGATAGTGGAGCTGTTTGTCAGGGAGGGGCTGGGCTGCGGCTCATCCCGGGAAAGTTAATACACCCCAGTCTGGTTGCCAGAAAGCTTGCAAGGATTATACAGGAAGTCCTTTGTCACACAACACACGGTCCACCTGTGGAACTCATTTCTAGAGGATGCTGTGAAGATCAAAACCGTAACAGAGTTCAAAAAAGGGCTGGATAAACTCATAGAGGACAAGTCCAGCACTGGCTGTAAGCCAAGATATACATACGTATCTCCTAGAGCTGGAAGGGACCTCAAGAGATCATTGAGTCCAGGCCCCTGCCCTCTCAGCAAGGCCAAGCACCATCCCTGACAGTTTTTTTTTTGTTTAACTATTTGCCCCAGACCCCTTAATGGCCTCCTCAAGGACTGAATACATAGCCCTGGGTTTACCAGACCAACGCTCAAACCACTGAGCCATCCTCCCCATGCACTAGGTGAGGGGTGCATAAAGTCGGGCGTGGGCCCCCTCAAGGGGGCATGACATTTTGGAAGAGGGGCATAGCACAATTTGCTGCTGGGTCTCAGGCTCAGCTGTCTCATTAAAAATGTTGAACTACGTTACTGTTTTATGTCTGTGTATTCACACTGATATGCCAATCAGCAACGTTCTTACATTTGACACTTGTTTTCTTACATGTGCCAAAAGGGTGTTTTGGTTTTTTTCATATGAATATAACTGAAATTCCCATCAGTGTGGTTGAGATTAGGTAGACTGGAGGGACCCTGCTAATTGCAGGGATGAAAAGTGGGGCCCGACATAAAAAGTTGCTCTCTGCTGAGGTGGGCAACTCCCTGCTCTGACTCTCCCTTGCCTCAGCTTGCCAGAAGCTTGGCTCTGGGTGTGGGGATGGCGGGAAGGGACATCAAGAGAAGGATCATTCAAAGATTGCCCGTTTCATTGCCCTATGAAGCACCTGGCTTTGGCCAGTGTTGAAAGACAGACGACTGGGCCAGATGGACCATTAGGCAAACAGTAGGGCCGTTCTTATGTGCTTATGTTCTTCCTGGATAACCTGTTCCAATGCTTCATTATCCTTACAAATTGGACAGATTTTCCTAAGTTCTAACCAAAATCTGCCTTACTGCAAACTAAGCTGATTATTTCTTGCCCTACCCAGGGCGGACATGGAGAACAACTGCCCACTGTCCTCTTTACACTAATGCATTTGAACACTGTGCTCCTCCACCCTCCTTTCCTACACTAAGCATGTCCAGTTCTTTTAACCTTCAACCTCACCTCATAGGTCCCTTCTTCCCAGCACAGAACTCTGTGTTATTTAGCCCAGCTGGTTATGTTACTCACTGGAGGGAGGGCTGGGGCTCCCCAGATAGACTCTAAGGTTCCAGGCCTTAATGGGAGTGAGTTTGCTTCTGGCAAGCTTTGAAGTTGTATCTTTTCTTTACTCTAAATAAGGGGTAAGCTTTCGCCTCTGAGGGATCTTATAAGTATTTTATCTCCAGTCTGGAGTGTTTGTTGCATTAGTAACAGCTACTGAGCAGAGGAAGAGACAGCTCCCTAAGGCAAGCGCTAAACTGTAATGTGACACTTGGCTTCAACAAGGGGTCAGGTTTGACGTCAGGGAGACATTGGCTCAAATCTTGGACTATATCAATACACACGCACCTCCTGGCCCTGCCCTCAACCGTTCCCAGAGTGAGAAGCAGGCTGGTTTTGGAAGGAAGGCAGTGTTAAATGCAAGCAAGTTGGAAGGGCCATCTCAAGGCTAAAGCACAGGGCTGGAGGGTCAGGAGTGCAACTCCTGGTCGTGCCACAGGTTCACTGGGTGACCTTGGTAGGATCCCTGCCCCTCTCCATGCCTCAGCTTCCTTCTTGGTAAAGCTACTTACCTCAAGTGGGTCACGAAGCTTAATGAGGGATAAATTTGTGTCTCTGTGTAGAGAGGAGCAAAGTATTCTCCTAATCAATTCTCATGGGCAGGAAGAGGATTTGTTTTTTACTGTAAATATCCTTTCCTCCAACGCTGGGCAGCAGTGGTGCTGCTCAGAGGATCGGGGGTAGGCTGGAATTCCTCCCCACTACACACTCCCTCAGCCCAGCGCCATTCTTCCAGACAAGCAATATGGAACAGGACTCCCGTCAGAACTGCCAAGCCTACTCTCTTTTCAGCCACAAGGGGCACCACTAAGCAACGCACGGGTCTGCTCCACTGTCCCAGGAGCTGAGTAGATTGCAAAGAGCTGACGGAGAGGAGAGAGCAGGAATCAGAATTGCCTGTACCTCCCACTGTGTAGCACAGAGCTCCTTTTTTACTGGTTGTTGCTATTTGCATTTAACCAGCAAAGTCTTGCATAGATCCAGGCCTGTAGGCAGTTGTGTGCATAAAGTACACATGCAACTAAGCCTTGCTTTAATCGAAGAGGTCCTCAGTGGCCCTACCAGTTCACTGTTCTAGCAGGATACACAGTGCACTCCTGGCAAGATTAACAAAATAAAAACTCCAGGAACAATGGCTTGTTAGTGAAGGAACACTGCCAGCCTCAAGCATTCCAAGATCAGCTGTCCAGCCCAATGAGTCTGGAGATTGACTGGACAATCCTGGGATTTAGAAGATAATCCATTTAGGTTTATTTATTTATTTACTGCCTTTTGTTATATGAGCCTTTGTGATATACTTGGGTCACACTTTCTAGCTTTTCTCTGTAACCATGAGGACTAGAAAAATGTATCTCTTCTGAAAACTATGAAAGCTGAGATTCTGCAATAATCACTAAACTCCAGGAGTTGGAGCTTAAGGAAAAACATCAAAGAGCAAAAGGCTTGAAATAAAAACAAGAGAGTTAGCAGCATGGGCCTCCTGGGGGACAGACTGGGCCTGCATCCATTCTCATTTAACCCATTTTGATGCCTGAGCAGCTCCATTAACTGTAGTGGGCCTTCCCTACTACAGGCTGGGGGACTGGGAGCAGGGTTAGGCCAGGAGTCTGATCATCACTTTGGTACTGTTGCTATCGGTGTCTCCTCCTAACATACAGCCTTAGTGAAGCTGGTGCTGTGAGTGGCACACACAGCAGAGTTGGCTTCTGCTTGGAAACCACCGAGTGTCTTGTTGATGTCAGTCCTAGGGAAACCTGTAGGGTACGTCTGATTAAACACACTGCCTGCAGAGGGCTGGGGAGCTCTCAAAGGACTTCCAGCAGAGTGACACTGGCATGGATGACCAGACAGGAGGGGCACACAGACTTTATCCTGAGTCTATTGCTGCTCATTCAGTGACCAGGCATGGTAGGAGTCTGTCGACACAAACGCTACAAAAGCCGTGCCACACGGCACCCTCTGCGCCAGCTGGAACACCCAGAAAACAATTGGTGCTCAGGTTTTGGAACGAAAGGGACCATAGGACCCGGGGTCTAACTTCCCTCTTCCAAGCAAGCTGTCAGGCTTAGAAAAAGCTGCCTGCTAGCTACCATGTCCTGGATCACTTCCAGTCTGGCTTTTGTCAGGATGTCATACACAGCCAGCCCACGTTGCTCTGCTGGGTGACCGCCTGTTTGTTGATGAGAGAATTACCTCCATAGACAGCCTATCAGGCTTCCCTGCTGCTTCATTGACCAACAAATACCCTGTCTCACCTTCAGAGTCTCTTGGCAGGCATGAATGGGAGTGTCTTGGAAGGTCTCAGGACCTTCCTCTCTGAACAAACCCTTCAGGTCCTGTATGTTGTGTGGACAACTGCTCCTCCCCGCCAAAGCTGTCACCCACTGAGTCACTCCCTCCCCGCCCAGGACAGCAAACAACAGCACAATGACTCTGTCAGTGCCTGGAGCTAGACTGGTGAGCGCAGGACTGACTTTCACATCTGCTTGGCCCGGTACAGGGACGGACAAGATCTGGCCCATGAGCCACACCTGACCAGCCTAACACTTGGATCTGGCCTGAGGCTGCATGTGGCCCACACCCTATTTATAGCCCACTGCTGAGGTTGCAGTGCGGGCCAGGAGCTGTGGCCAGGCAGTGCAGTAGTGGCAGTGACTGGGAGCCCTTTATATAGCACCAATGTAAAGGGCTCCATGCTCACGCCTCCCAGCCCCTGCTCATACCATGCTGCTTGGCCACCAGCTGGGGTTCACTCCTGGAAGAAACCGTCATCATCTCAGGACTTCCAGGAACAAATGCAAAACTCATTTCTGTGGCTTACCTTTCTCTCTGCCTGCTCTCACGTGTTCACACACACAATACATGTGACACCCAGAGC
The DNA here is from genome assembly GCF_033958435.1 of Carettochelys insculpta. NCBI lineage: Eukaryota > Metazoa > Chordata > Testudines > Carettochelyidae > Carettochelys > Carettochelys insculpta. Next base: position 16,243,462 of record NC_134151.1, read on the forward strand.
CAACACATGCACACAAACACGTGTGAATGAACCAAACCCATCCTGCAAACTCATCTGGATAGTTCTCCTCCAGAGGGATTTCCTGCCTCTTCCCTTTCCTTTCCCACCCAGCATCCGCCTTCTCTACCCATTCGCTACCCTGTAGCTTTACAGAAGACCTCATCCTCCAAATTATTCTCCCTGTTCAATTTTGCCCTTACCTAACTGTCCCTCCCAAACCCACACACTGAAGTCAGAAATTCCTCTGGTGGCCCCAGCCTCTCCTGTTTTTAACAACTGTTGTCACCATCATTTGTGGCTAGATTCTCGCTGCTTTCAGCACGAGTTAGAACAGGAGGAGGTACACAGCTCAACCTAATTACCTACCTTTGTGCATCATAGGCCAGTCTCCATGGTATCTAGATTCAGCAGCCTTGAAATGTTCATGGCTTTGCCTGTGCTTTGAAGACCCTGTAGGTGCTGTGGCGCTGCTGTTGGCCTCTGTGAGGACTGAGCTCTTTCACTCTTGCTTGGGAGACACAGGGTGGTGGTTCTGCAAGCAGCTGGCCAGGCTGCTCTGGACTGACAGAGACAACCTGGAGCATCACCTCCCCATGCCAACTCATAGACTCAAGTTCTGACCCTACACAAGAGGTCTCAGCTGAGTGTAATCATAAGTGCTTGCACCAAAGCTCTTTAGCATACCCCGTGTACCATGACTCAGAGGCAACTGCTGATGACAATTCACTTGCAGGGCACTACAGACACCAGAGTTGGTGGGTATCGGAAAGCAGTCAGAAACACAGCTCAAGTGAGGGGGTCTTCTACTAGAGTGGGTAGGGAAAGGAAGGTCACAAACATCACCATGGGGTGTAAGAGTCTGGAGCTCTGGAGGCCTTATATCCTGGCTACCTCTGCTGCAGGAGCGGCCCACGATGAAGAACTGCACAGGCAGTGCTGCATCAGCAGCTAAGGGCTGACACAGAGCCCCACAGTGAGACATACCGGAGATGCCTGGTCTGCAAACCTGCATGTTGCAAACTCACCTTTAATAGAGACAGCACTGGAGAGGGCTAGCTTGGCCTTAACCCCACCTAAGTCTAAGCAATGGATTATAAGCAATGACACACAAATCCCAGTGATCCCTGGCTCAGTCACTGAGAGCAACTTAGGTGGGGTTAAGGCCAAGCTAGCCCTCTCCAGTGCTGTCTCTATTAAAGGTGAGTTTGCAACATGCGGGTTTGCAGACCAGGCATCCCCAGTGTCTCACTGTGGGGCTCTGTGTCAGCCCTTAGCTGCTGGTGCAGCACTGCCTGTGCAGTTCTTCATCGTGGGCCGCTCCTACAGCAAAGGTAGCCAGGATATAAGGCCTCCAGAGCTCCAGACTCTTTGGTAAGCACAGTAGCTGCCTCTCAGACCTACTAGGACAAGCTTTTTTGCTGTAGTAGCCATTTCTTGGCTCCTGCCCTTTGAAAAACTTGAGCTCCATGCTAACGTCATGTCCCTGAGAGCACCTGCCAAGCCCCTTTCTGCTCAGCCTGGAGGGTTGCAGGCCAGCAGGGAGTGTTGCTGAAATGATAGCCTCCACTCCCTCCTAGTCTAGGATGCATCCTACATCCACAGAGGGGGAACCTAGCAGGCACAGTTCACCTTGCTTGACCCTGCTCGCTATCATTCCTCTCACCATTGCTGCTGCACACACAGACATTGAGCCGCTACCAGCAACAGCAGCATGCTGGCACCACAATAAATGCTGGCAATGCACGGTCAGCCTGTGGAACTCCTTACCAGAGGATGTTGTGAAGACCAGGACGTTAACAGGGCTCAAAAAAGAATTAGATAAATTCATGGAGATTAGGTCCATCAGCAGCTGTGGGTTGGAAGGGTGTCTCTAGCCTCTGTTTGTCAGAGTCTGGAAATGGATGTCAGGAGAGGGATTCACTTGATGATTACCTGTTCTGTTCACTCCCTTGGGAGCAGGCCTGTCAAACTCAAAGCCTATTGAGGGCTGCACAGAGACTGATAGCTTTCAGGGCCACCAAAGAACATGTACTTCTATCGGAAAGTGAAGTGAAATGAAACCAGAGTGAAGTGAGAAGGAATGAAGTGGAATGAAACTAGATCAGATTCACATGCCCCAGATATACAATTATTAAACTCCCATGATCCATAGAAGTGTTGCTCTGTATTGTGTGAAGAAATGCAAGCCAGTCTGCAAGCATCTTATCCAGCATTTTCAATGTCTTTGTTCTTCTAGTGCACGTGACTGGAGAGGAAAGTGCTTGCCTGATACAGGTCCAGGCAACGGGGCCCCCGGACAAGGTGTGTGAGGAGCTGACTCTGTGCCTTGGAAGAGGTGTGGCCTTGGGCAGAAGAGACAGGGCTGGGAGCAGCCGCCCTCAGCACCGCCGTCACCATGGCGCTGCCCTCCCCCCATGAGCCCTCAGAGCCGCTCTGGTGACAATTTAAAGGGCTGGGACTCCAGCCGCCACTACTGCCACAGTAGCAGCAACTGAGAGCCCAAGGCCCCTTTGAATCACCAGGCCTCAGGACAGCTGCCTCCTTTGCCCACCTCTGTCAGCAGGCCTAGGTCCGGGCATCACTGTAAGACACAAAAAGACAGCACTGTAAGATGAGAAAGTTATTTCACCTCTGGGTGACCACATTTCAGATCCCTTCGACATGTGAAATGAACTAGCTGGTCTCATCCTAGCTTCCTGTGAGCAGCTGTCCAGCTAATAAGACCTGACATCACTCGGCAGGCTGGTCAGTCTGCACTACCTAAGCAATGACATGAGTTGCTGCAGCAAAACATTTTCAGGAAGGGGCAGTCTGGGGGCAAGAAGTTTTGTTTGCAGACCTGTTACCCCCCTTGTACCTCAGGGAGCATGGCAGGTACTTTTAGTTCTTCAAAACTCGTGTGCATAAACTAATCCAAAGCTACTTTCTTTGAACTATTAAGGAAAAGCAGTTCACATCAATGTATTGATTCAGGAGAATTTTCCTGAGGGCCTAGGACTAAGAGACACATATGGAGCTAGTGTTAGGTCATGGGAAGGCCACACATACTGAAAAGTGCTTCTGCACAGCAGAGATCATGCAAAGAAAACTGCCACCCCTACCTTGAACTTTGTCTGGATTCTCTTGTCCAGCAGTTCCTAATCTTGGCTCTTTCTCTCCATCTCTGTAGGCACACTGGATTCATCACACAGAACATCTCTGTGTTGCATATAAAACACCTCATGAAACCATTGCTTCGTGTGCAATCAGTTTAATGCATCCAAATGGTGTGGTAATTTTATGTCTTTTTTAAGGTGCTTTAAACCCCAGCATCACTTCAGAGCGTGTTTCCAGGCCAGGATTGGTGCTGAGATCAGGAAAATGGCAAGGAAAACTGATCATGAAGCAAGTCAAAACAAGGTTTAAAATGTGGCACACGCACCCCACATTCAAGGAGCCTCTTTTTCAGCTGAGTGCATTGCAGATAGCAGGACCGCTTGTAAAATCCTGATCTGCTCCAGATTTAAAATCTAGGGGGTGTTTCCACCCATGACTTTGGTTCAGTTCCATCTCTCACTGGGTGGGTCAAACAGTTGCCCAGCCATGACATGAGGTAGTTTGCTCTGCATTGCTTGTATTGCATTTCCTTCTGTTGATTTGGAAATCCTGTGTAGGTATGTTTCAGATTTGCAGTGAGACTTCAGCTTGTACATAAAGCTTATGTATATAGCTTGTACCAAGCACAATGGCGAACCCTTCTCACTGGGGCTCTCTAGGCACACTGCAGTGCCAAAGTAAACAATAATAATACTTCCAAGCCACTTCTTTGCTGCCTGTAAACCAGATCTGAACATTCCAATGAGCTGGACACCTCAGTGCAGAATCAGAATGCACAAAAGATCACAAAGTGAAGATCTCTAGTTTTGTTTCAGAAAGTGTAGCCCTGTGCTTAGTAATTTTGCCCTTATGAACAACCCTATAATAACAAACTAACGTGTGCAGCCCCAAATATATAAGCAACACGCTAATCACAAGACAAACTTAACAGAAGTCGCTGAGCAGGATAAACCAAAGAATATGAAGAGAGAATCTTAAAGCAAGTTCAAGCCCCTAACAATGAGCAAGGACCCGCCAACACAAGCTTTCTGTGTGTCATAGAAGGGAACTTTCCATTTATAGCCACAGGTGCAAAAAGCTGTAGGAAGAGTTCATGTTATCATAAATTGTAAAGTCAATTATACAGAGTTACCAGTTCCCAACTCTGGTGGCTGCAGGTTAGGTGATGCACTGTGGCTGTTTCTAATGAAATCACACGCAGCTGAAGGTAGTTACATAATCCAATATTCAAACACTGCATGGAAATGAAGATTAAGGACAATTCTCATTATCTGCATTGAGTGTTATTGACCATAACGTTAGTATCAGATCCAGTAATTATGGGACAGATATTTTATTCCAGAGGTTTATTAACTCTAGGCCAGCAGTTCACCTGTGGGTCAGGACCCCAAAGTGGGTCACAACATAAGTTTCCTTGAAGCTGCACAGCTGGCTGGATGTGCAGCTGCCTAACAGGCCCTGAACGGGGGCTCAGGGCAGCCACACAGAATGCCACCTCTGCCCGCCGGCCCCAGCATGGAGTTACTGCAGCAGAGGCAGAAGCACCTCTCCTATGGGTCCCAGAGCTGCCACTGCCAGTGGACAGGCACTTCTTCCCTAGATCCCACCCAGCCTAGTCTGGACCTTCCCTGGCTGGGGGACAGGTGCCCCTCCGCTGGCTGTGCCCACTGGAGCTGCCATGGCCTTGGAAAGCCACTTCTCATCTGGACCAAGGTGCTGCAGTGAGAGAGGGCTGGGGAATTCCTCTCTCTGAGGCAACCTGAACCCCAAGCGTCTCATCCCTTGCCATGCTCCAGAGCCCTCACCTGGCACCCCCACCCTCTGGCCCATCCCTGAGCCCCCTCCTATACCCAGACCCTCAGCTCTACCCCCACCACCCACTGCCCATGTGCAGAACGATTTCTGTTATGTGATACATCACCTCCATGTTGGTGTACATAACAAAAGTCATTCCACACGGACATAGGACATCAGAGGGAACACTGGTGGTAACCCCATTCTAACAACACCATGGGGGCTTGCTTAGACTTCCTGGCACCTGGACCTGAAGCCTGAGCCCCACTGTCTGGATGCCAAAGCCAAAGCCTGAAAGATTCAGCCCTGGCTGGCAGGGTTCAGATTACAAGGCCCCTTGGCTGGAACCCCCATACTTGGAGCTGTAGGGCTCAGACACTGGTCCCCTCCAGGTCTTTTGGGCTCAGGTGGGCTCAGGCTTTGGTCCCCCCTCCTGGGGTCGTGTAGTAATTTTTGTTGTCTGAAGGGGCAGCTTGCAGTGTGATGATGTCTGAGAAGCCCTGGTCTTTTCCTTGTATTCGGCCTAGTATGTATCCTCTGAGGTATCTTGCTCATAATCTGATGTTCAGCTTGGGAGTTACACATGTTCATTCACCTTTCTGATAGTGCTGTTGGCTTCCCCTCCTGAATCCCTGGAACAAGAGAGGAAGGAGGACAGAAGTTTGGGACAATAGCATGAAGTATTGACCATTCCTCCTTGTCCCCGGGAAAAGAGAGACAGAGGAAACTGAGATCCTAGTGTAGACCATACCCATGGATTTGTGTCATGACACGAAGGCCTTGGATACCACACTTTGCTGTAAACAGCCAGACAGGTAGATACTGTAGTGACAGGAATCTGCTCAGTGGGAACATTCTACTTCATCACCTTGGTGCTTAGCTGTTGTTTAAACTAAATATAAATGTAGCCCCATTCTTCCAAATCCATCCACATGCCCCCATCAGGGTTGGCAGGATGGGACTCTCTATTTGTCATTATACTTATGATAATTACCATTATTGTATTACTGTTTCCTGAATAGCATGGATGTTCTGAACAGGAACTGCGCTGGTTTAAGTAATTGATAGTGCATCTCACACTTCAAAGTCTCCACCTTGTATCTCCCTTGATTCAGTAATAAGTGGAACATAATGGAAAAAGTCTATATCAAGACATGTGTGCCAGCGGGGGCTTGGTTACTATAGTCAGTCCTCAGCTGGCAGCCAGGTAGAGGACAGTGGCTGTTCTGAGTCAGACGCTCTTCCCTGGATCCTGTGAATGGGATCCTGAGCTTGTATGTGTTAATCAGAGCAGCAGACTTCAGGCCTTTCAAAACAGCAAAGCTAAACAGAAAAGTACCATACGAAGCTCTTTCCTCCTCCAATAATGCCCTGGTTTCCTCACCATGCTATAAAAGTCAGGTCAGCTTCACACCAGTACTCATGTGAATGGAACAAATCTCCTGGGAGAAGGCATTCAAACCAGCGTAGGAGTGACGCCAGCTCTGAACCCTGCCTGGCACTGGAACAAGGACCCCGATACTTCCTGTGGTGGAGGGGACAGAGCAGAGAGGAGGTTCATAATAAATGAAAGTGCTTCCCATCTACTGTCACCAGTGGCTCATATCCAGCCCTGCTGCAGCAAGTGATTTGTTAGCTGTCCCTTTATAGAACATGAGAGCAAGTAACCAGGAGAGATGAAATTGAACCACACCAGAGCAGATGCATTCCATGTCTGCAGGGTGGTTAGGGCACTGGGCCCCAGCTTTAACCTCCCATAGCTTGTGACTGCAACATTCCCTGCCCAAGAATGGAGCCTGGCCATTGAAAAGCTGCAGGACAGAACACTGGTATGGCACACGTTTACACCACATCTGAAATTCAGCTAATAGAAGAGCAATTCTGTACATCCCCTACCGAATCGTACAGTAGGATTTTCATTTTCTCCCAGAGTCTCTGACATGAAAAAATTCCTTCCCAGCACCCCTGTAACAACAAACCCGTGCCCATATCCCCATATCCAAATGCTGACTTGTCCTGTATTATAACCCAGAGAGAAATGCTCATGGTAGAAGCACCTGCTGAACATTCCTCTGTCCTTAGAGCCCCAAATGAGGCATCTGAGGTGCACAGAGGTCATGTAATTTGCCAAAAAGAACAAGAAGTCCTGTGGCACCTTATAGACTAATAGATACTTTGGAACATAGCTTTCGTGGGCAAAGACCCGCTCTGATATGTGTAACTTGCCGAAACTCGAAAACGTGCTTGTAAGACCCCTTAACGGGGACTTGAGCTTCCCTAGTCCAGATGCGGGTTCTCCCCACCACTCAATTATAAAAACAAGTGAATAAAATGACTGATTGCATATTCTTCAAATACCTTGACGTTGTCCTTTTAATGGCGTTCTGTGTGCAGGGTGAGTGGACTGTAATTCTCTCAACTGGCCCAGGAGGGGATTTGGCTTTTGCAGACAATACGGTATATCTCAAGTGACCTGGCCCAGAGAGCAAACCCAGATTCTGCTTTTCCATTTTCCCTTTGAAGGATGACTACTTCCTAATGGTTCCCTAATTGCACCTGCCCTGCATTCAACTGTTAAGTGCTGCAGTCCCCAGGTTACAATGACCTTGGGCTTTATAGCACAGTGCAGTGGACAGGAAAACTGAAAGGAGAAAATTAACCTCTGGGCTTGGTTACATGTACAGTGGAAACACGGCCATTCTGCAACACTATGGGAAAAGCTTTACTGCATCACCACTGACTGATCCAGCCTCCAGTCTCATTGTCAGCACATAATAAACTCTTTGATACCAAGCCAGCCAGGCATTTCTTGGGTTAGCAGGTAGAAAGGGAAGTTTTTGAGAAAGAGCCAGCATCACACACACAGGCGCATTACAGAGCACAGAGGTATATTTACACAGAGCTGTACTTTGATTACTTGTATGAAATGCTCTGGGATGCTGGCTTGCAATATAAGTTAGCAGGATTGATTAACGACGATAATCAAAAGTTAGACAATAGTCTTGCCAGCAGGATCATCTGCTTTGCAAATGAGATTTTGAGTCAGATTTTGAGAGTGTGTATGTAAAAATACACATGCATTTTTGTATCCCTAGTTACTGTGATTGCTAACTCCGAGTAATGTATCTGTGATACATATACAGCTATAACGTCAGTGTCTTGTACAAAGTACGAGTTATTTAAGTAGCTATCTAACTATGAGATTACCAGACTTGTGCACACAGTCTTGTCCTTTATGACTAAATAGCTGTGAATTTGGATGCGTCATACTAGGTATTATCTTACTATATATTTTAGAAATATGCATCGTCCATCTGTGAGTTTGTTTGTTCAAGACCTCCTTCTAACCGTAAGGGCTAGGGCCACTGAATTTGGTATGCAGCTTCCTCTTATCGTAACTTAAAGCAAGGTCAGGGTTTGGTTGTGCCAGGACAATGGAATGTGCCTGGAATCTGATTGTTTTCCATAACACAGAAAGGGACAGGTCTGATAGCAAGGATAGTTATGCTCTGCAAAAACAATGGGGGCAACAAGCATGAGGACGGATGTAATGCAGAGTGACCACAAAGGGGTGGCCACACCAGCAAGTGAGTGGCCAGCAGGGCTGGGGTCTCCATGTTGCAGGCCACTAGCCATGGCTAAGTGCCTCCCTGCAAAGTCTCAGGCCAAACTCCTCCTCCCAGCCCTTGGCCCCAGCACCACATGGGGGAGGCAGCCCTTCCACTCAGTGGCCCCACTGCTTCCCCAGGGAGCAGGAATCAGGTCAGAAGGTGGAATGTGCAGGACTCAGGGCACATTTCAGGGAAGATGTGGGCAAATTGGAGAAGGGCCAGAGGAGAACAACAAAATCAATTGAAGATCTAGAAAATATGACCTATGAGAGAAAATTTAAAGAACTGGGTTTGTTTGGTCTGGAAAAGAGGACATTTAGAGGGGACATGCTGTTGTAACAAAAAAAGGTTGCTACAAGTGGGAGGGAGAAGACATATTCTCCTTATCAGAGGGGTAGCCATGTTAGTCTGTATCCTCAAAAACACTGAGAAGTCCTGAGGCATCTTATGAACTAACAGATATTCTCCTTAAGTTCTGAGGGTAGGACAAGAAGCAATTGGCTTAAATTGTAGCAAGAGATGTTTAGTATGGATATTAGGAAAACCTTCCAAACTGTCAGGGTGGTTAAACACTGGAATAAATTGCCTAAGGAGGTTGTGGAATCTCCATCACTGGAGATATTTAAGACCAAGTTAGATAAATATCGAATAGGGATGGCACAGATAGTGCTTGGTTCTGCTGTAAGGGCAAGGAACTGGGCTTAACGACCTCTCAAGGTTCCTTCTAGGTCTACTATTCTGTGATTCTATGATTTTACAGTTGTTTGGCACCGTCTTGCATCACAGGAAGAGGTTCCCACAGGAATGTTTCCCTCCAGAGTGTGGAGAGATCCTAATCGTTACAGAGCTGTGAAGTATTTGTCTTGGCTTTAGTTTGAAATGATGCCAAGTGTTGTTACAGGAAACAGAGGCGTCCCACCACTCAGCACCTGCTCTGTCACACTGAGTGATTCCCAGCCATTAACGCAAGGCATATAGAACCGTGCATTAACCATCTTGCTGCCCTTATGTGTGTCTAAGTGACCCAATGACGTTTCTGCCTTTCTCATGCCCAGCATCTCCTTGAACGAAAAAGTACAAAAGCCCCACAATGACCATCGGTACAGTCACTTTTTTCCACCGTCACTGCTCTATGATGCTAGAAGCCAAATGGCCCTATCATGAGGTCTATATACACCATGCTCATTTGGCACAATTGCTTGCCCAGCCAGAGCCAATTGGCAGCCCCACAGTGACTGTGAGGATAAAAGGTTGTAAGGGGGAGAGGGAAGTGTTGGCCAGAGAGAGGATTTCTCCCTCTGGCTAGTGCAAAGCTGCCAGACAAACCAACACTCCAAAGAGGCAGAAGCAGGATCAGTGCCTGGAGAAGCTTACAGAGGAATGGGAGCAGTAGGCCGTTGCTTGAGGAGCAGCAAGTAACCGAGAAGGACTGGCTCTGGCTGTTCCACGCTGGCAGACAGTGTCGTGGGCAGGCCAGGGTTCCCTACTCCAGCCAGGGGCTTTTAGAGAATGTGTTAAACCCCAGGAGTCCTAAGGCTGACTACCCACAGGAAGAGCCATGGAACTCCTGAGCCCAATTACTTGAAGAAGACAGAGACTGAGGTCCTGGCTAGAAGGGCTCCGGTGATAACAAGGATTTAAACATGCAGAACTGGGTCCAGAGATGGAAAGGAATGGCACCAGGTTGTTGTAGCTCCTTATCTCCCCACAAAGGGATGCTAGCAGGCAAAAGCTGCGTCTACACGTGCACGCTACTTCGAAGTAGCAGCACCAACTTCGACGTTAGGCGGCGAGACGTCGAAGTCGCTAACCTCATGAGGAGATAGGAATAGCGCCCTACTTCGACGTTCAACGTCGAAGTAGGGACTGTGTAGACGATCCGCGTCCCACAACGTCGAAATTGCTGGGTCCTCCATGGCGGCCATCAGCTGGGGGGTTGAGAGATGCTCTCTCTCCAGCCCCTGCGGGGCTCTATGGTCACCGTGGGCAGCAGCCCTTAGCCCAGGGCTTCTGGCTGCTTCTGCGGCAGCTGGAGATCTATGCTGCAGGCACAGGGTCTGCAACCAGTTGTCAGCTCTGTGGATCTTGTGTTGTGTAGTGCAACTGTGTCTGGGAGGGGCCCTTTAACGGAGCGGCTTGCTGTTGAGTCTGCCCTGTGACCCTGTCTGCAGCTGTGCCTGGCATCCCTATTTCGATGTGTGCTACTTTGACGTGTAGACGTTCCCTCGCTGCGCCTATTTCGATGTTGGGCTGAGCAACGTCGAAGTTGAACATCGACGTTGCCGGCCCTGGAGGACGTGTAGACGTTATTCTATTTCGATGTTGGCTGCACGTGTAGACGTAGCCAAAGGCCTCTAAATTACAGGCCCCTTTCACAGCATAAGCATTTCATTTGCATGGTCGCTGTAGGCCCTCCATAGCAGAGGGCATGGAGAGTGGAGTGTGGAAAAGAGCTCATTGAATTATGCCACTGGACAGGAGCAGCCCTGCCAAGGTTTTTGTATTAATATATTATCTAGAAAGAGACAGTCTCATAAATCTGGGGAAGCTCCCGGCCAACCCTGTCAACAAGTCTCTCTCTTAGCACTCTCAAAGGTGTTCAGTGAGCAGCATAGCAGCCACAAATCATGTATGGTCAGAACTGGATGATGGATAGGAAATCATAATTCACGAGGCTCTGGTTGTTTTTCTTTAATGTAATCCCACGTTGAATGGCACACGTAATGTGCACAGCCCCCGTTCTGTGGAAAAACAAGCTGGGGATGTCTCCCATTCCCCCTCTTCCACACAGTTTGCCCCCAACATGTCACAATATTTCATTAAAAATAAGACACCGGACAGAAAAATAATAAGACATCAGAGAGAAAAAATAGCCGCTGTTAATTGTCACACTGCAATACTTCAGTGACAGCTCTATCGTCCCACAGATCCATCCTCCACACTTAATGGAAATGAAATGCTAGGTTCTCGACTGCTTGGATGCCATGTCCTTGGCAGCTGTCAATTAAGCCTCTGGCATTCACGCTCTGATGCTGTAGGTGGGCAGACCGTGCTCATAAGCACATGAGTGATATGAGGGAGAGGTGCTTGTTATTTTCATTTAACATTATCGCTTAAGGCACCCGTCAGCAAGTATCTCAGTGAGTGGAGCAGCACAGGAATCCACCACCACACTGCCTCTGCCCTCTCAGGTGTCCTGGGCATAAAAGAAAACTAAAGTTCTAAAGTTGGGTGCAGGAGAAAACAATAGTGGTAAGCGGTGTTGTCTCCTGGTTAGATTCCGATGTGGGGATCAGACTCTTGGGATTTAGTCTTAGCTCAGTCACTCATCTGATGTGCGACCTCAGCCAGATCAGTAGACAGCTCACTGACTCAGTTTCCCCAACTGTAAAATGAGTGCAATGGGCAACAGACGTGAGGTTTAATTTGTTAGTGCCTGTCTAGGTTCAGCTGATTTCACAAGAGGCCGTTCTGGGTTTAAGGAGCCTCATAAGCAGCAGCTTATGGGTGGGTTGTTTGTATATTTTTGTTTTATTTTGGGCAGCTTTTGTGAGCTAAACAAAGCAGGTTGGAAAAAGCAGATGAAAGGAGAGACACTGATCTCTTTCAGGGGCTATTTGTGGTCCACAGAATACAGTGACATGGAAGGAAAACAAATGCAACAGGCAGTGGGCCCAAATAACTGGGGAAAGGGTGGCTTGAGAATGAGTGGGATGAGAAGATCTCATGCTATAACCCGCCTCTTTCCCCTCTGTCATTCTTTGCCAGGTTATTTAGAACCTATGGTGAAAGCTCCTTGGGGCAAGGACCTGGCCAATTGTATCCCTAGGTGAAGTGTTATTCACATAATACCTAAAGAGCATCGGGTCATAGTCCACGAAGGTAACACGTGAGCCATATTGATGCACCAAATTCTCCCCTCAACTGCAAGTTCTTGCTCTAGCACAGGGGTGAGCAAACTTTTCAGGTTGGGCCCCACTTTTTGTCCTTGCAATTAGCAGATCCCCTGTCCCCCGCCCCAACCTGTCTAATATAGCGAAACTGATGGCAATTTCAGTTATATTCCCATGAAAAAACAAACTCTCAGCACGTGTAAGAAAATGTCTGTACAATGTAAAAACTTTATTAATCGGTGTATAAATGTGAATACACATTGATTAAAAACAGTAACATAGTTCAACATTTTTAATGAGACGGATGAGCCTAAGATCCAGCAGCTGATTGTGCTGCACTCTCCTTATGAAATGTCATGCCCCCCTCCAGAGGAGGCCCACCCTCCACTTTGTGTACCCCTGCCCTAGCCAATCTACCCTCACGACACCTTTCAAGAGCTGTGGGTCACGGCAGCACTTTAGAGCAGGAATTGTCTTTTAGCTACATGTTTGCACCGTGCTTACCCCAGTGGTCCATAACTAGGATTTCTAGGCACTAGCCCAGTAATAGTTATTAACAATATTGGCCCAGTAATTGTAATTTCTGTGCTACAGTGTAGGTGTTGATGACGTAACAGAGCATTATAGGGGAGATTCATGCCTGATATTATTTCCTAGTGGGCAGTAGGGGGCGCTTCTCAGTCTGAGCTTGGAGAGCCTAGTTCCTCGTTAATGGACACACTTGGAGATATACACACACACACACCTCATAGAGCTGGAAGGGACCTCAGGAGGTCATTGATTCCAGTCCCCTGCCCTCTTGGCGGGACCGAGCATCATCCTTTTTTAGATAGAGAGATAGATAGATAGATAAAATCTATTTGCCCCAGATCCCTAAATGGCCCCTCAAGGATTGAATTCACAACCCTCACAACACCAGGCCAATGCTCAAACCACTTCCATCTGCACTCTGTGGGTAACCATGGAAACTCAACCTCAGGGAAGGAGCTCTTCATGCAGCTGGTATGGAAGAACAGGAGCGAAGACTGAGTCAGCAGGGGCTGCCGCCTGCTGCAGAGGGAGTGTGCTGGAGACAGAAGACAGATTAACACCCTAATTTCAAAGTGCTGATCACTGCAGCTCCTTCTGGCCATTATGGCTTTTGTGGACGCTCAGCACCCCTGGAGGCCATGATGTACTTTGCCCATGGTGGGGGCCCAGTTGCTTGCCAGAGCTGTGTTTTGAATAAGTGCCAAGCCCATCTACAAGCCTAACAGGCACAAAATGGGACAGGTGATAAGCCTTCTTGCTCAGCTGCTTCTACCCCCTTTCCAGGGCCGATCCAGCTCCCCATCAAGCCATTGGGACTTGTTCCATTGACTGCAATGAGAGCAGGATTGGGTCTCCAGGGCCGGAAACAGCAACTACAGCACTTCACTCACCGCCACACTTCTGTTAGGCTTGAGATGGACCTCGCGCCTGGCAGCATGAGTCGTAACTAAGGAAAGTAATATCTGAATGTGTGCAGCCCAAAACACTCTTTGGTTTTCTCTACTGCCGTATCATTATGGTATACACACTGCAAGTCCTTACTTTGCAGATGCTCAGTAAAGGAAAAGCAAATAATGCATGACTGTGAAAATCCGGAGAGACTTTTAAGGTGATAAGAAACCCCGGCCACCCACAAAAGTTCGTGGTGAGAGATGCCAACTGCAGCAGGGCCAACAGCCATGCGGGTCCAGAGGCAAGGTGGGAGGGGGCCTGGCTCCTCATCCCCAGAAGGGGTAGGGCCAAAGGTGGACAGGGTGGGGCTAAGGGCAGTCAGCCCGAGACCCCAGCTCCATGCACTCTCAGAGCCTCATGTGAAGTGGCAATGCAGCATTTCAAAGGGGCCTGGAGCTTCAGCAGCCACCACTGCTAGTGTGGTCAGAGCTGTGGGCCCCTTTGGAAAGGCAAGTCCTGGGGCAACTGCCCCTTTGCCCACTCCTATCTCTGAGCTTGGCCATCGGTGCAGCACCTTCTTCTATGTTCTGTTTTCATACAGGTTGTTTTTCCCCTCGTTAAACTGAATGGAGTCTGACGTATTGCAGAAGGCAGACTCTGAAAGCCTTCCAGATAAAAGGAGCTGTTGTGCAAATGACACTTCAACAGTGCTCCAGGCACCTTGCAGTCTCATTGCCTTTTAGAAACAGGACCTTGAAATGATCAAGCTGGGAGACTAGAACGGCAACTTTCTCTCCAGCGGGGCCGAGGGACACAATTGGTAGTAAGAGTGGGAGCTAAACAGATACTCCAAACATCAGCACTGCGATCAAAGCAGACTGAGACAGAACCGCTTTTATCCCACTTCCTTTTTAAAGGTCCTGCATGTCCTGTTTCTCCAAGCGCAGAATGCACAGCAGAGAGAAATGCAGGGAAGAGACAAGCCATCAGTGGAACTGTACAGAGGGGAAAATATTGACCTGATGGACAATATCCTATTAAGCAGAGCGGCCCATGCCCTGTTAACAAAAAGGGGTAATTACAGCTGAGGCAAGGATGTGCAAGCCCCTGTTCTGGCGGAACACTGGAGGGGATAATAAACTTTGCATTCTCACAAAGGCAGCCAAGGAAATCTGACCCTTTATCACTCAGTTATCTGGGATAAAGTAATGTGATTAGGCCGATAATGCGATCGGTGCTGCCTGAAGCTTAGCGTTTCTAATATAACGAGAAGAGTATTGTCACCGGTCCTTGGTAATTCATCGGATTTCTGCATTAAAATGCCTCCTTCACTGAAACTAAGAGGGAGTAACCGAATAAAGCTCTTGAGTAAATGGGGATTCATTGCCTGCTGAGGATTTACCGGGGATCCTCATTACTGAGTTAGTGTCTTTGGAGGCAGCCAGCTACTCTTACAGGACCTGAGCTGCATAATAATACCTGATCTCCGTGTTGTGCCTTTCATCTAAGGAACACGTCACACCTCACAAGGGAGGGTTTGCATTTGATTTCAGTGATGCAGACAGGAAAGCACAAGTGGACCTGGCTTTCCCAAGGTCACCTAACAAGGGGCAGGACAGCAGCCAAGGTCAAATTCATCCCTACACCAGCGCTAAGGCAGAAGAGTGGACAGAAGGAAGGTGCTTGCACCTGTCGTAGGCCATGGAGGGCCAAGGTGCGGGCTGCGGCTGTCCTAATTTGCACCCCCCACCTCTCCATATCCCTTATGTTGCTTGCTGCACTGGAGAGTCATTGGGTTGCATGTGTCGCTGCCTTGCCTTTTCCTGTCCCCTTCTTCCTCTGGTTCATATATCCACCCCCAGACACTCCCTACACCAGGGCATCTGTAGAGAGAGTACAGAGTTGTCAGAGACGGTTCTCTGGCAGGCCCATGACAGCGGGACAAGGTCAGCAGTTGCACTGGGGCTCGGCCTTTCAAAGAGTCCCGTTCACCAATGCTGCTATCGCATCAGTGGCTGAAAAATCACGCCCTTTAAATTGCTCCTGGACCCCTGCACAGTGTGCTGCAGAGCCCCAGATGACTTGCTCCAGCCAGCAGGTGGGGACAGGTAGCTCAGTACAGGTGGTGCTGACATCTGCCCAGGCCCTGCCCCTTCTGCAAACTCAGAGCTGGGCCCCATGCCCCCGGTCCACAGGCCCGGTGAGGCTGTGAGCCCCTCTCCTCTCTGCTCTCGCCCTGGCAGGAACTGACTAGGAGGGCTGTATGATGAAGAGATGAACTCCCCTCCGGTCTTCTGTGTCTCTGTCCTCTGCTAAAACAATTAGATTTTACTTCATTTCCTTTTTCAACGGGCTTCTTCCTTATGCTCATCACCTTCCCAAGGGATTGGGTGAAACAGGTGGGAGGAAGAAAGGACACTTTTTATCAGCCTACCATTTAAAGCACTGGTTCTTAACCTGGTGTGCTTGCACCGCCCGGGGGTGCCTGATACCCTTTCCGGGCATTTGAGACATGCCAGGTTTTTTTAGAAGGTAAATCATCAAAAACACAAATTAACCACAGGCGCATAAGTACAGCTACTTTGTTTCATCACACCTATGTATTTATTAACATTACACATATTTTAACGATTACTGTAATATACAAACAAAAAATTTACTTTCAAGTTTTTAAGCTAATTGTAGTGAAATTATCTCGCCACAAAATGCAGCGTACCGCCAGGTTGTGGGGTATTTCTTGATGTGTGCACAGATGATGAGGTGGCAGCACAGCGGCTATGTTGGAATTCAGTTAGCCACTATTAGCGCGTCTGTTACAGTTTAATTCCACAGCAAAACCCCACAACATCCCTGAGTAGTACTAGCATATTTTTGTATGCCTACTTTACTTTTATTTGCAGTGAAAACCATTTTACATATATTTAATATGCATTTGAAAGTGTATAGGCCCCCTCATCTCCATTTTTGATTTTTGATAAGGGGCACAAGAACATATTTAGAGAACCACAGAGGTGCGGGGTGCAGTAAAAGTTGAGAACCACTGGTTTAAAGGGATAAGTAATAGCTCTTTCATTAATGTACTAGGGACAGGTGTACGTTCATTAGTCCGGATCATCCATATTCAAAGACTGGAGAGAACCAGGGAGAACTTTGCCTGAAAACTGTGTCTTCTACATTCTGGTTAAAGAAGGGATGCCCAAAAGGAGGACCCAGTTCTTAGGATACCCAGGAGGGTCTAGTCTTGACTCTGTCATTATCACAATGTGGGACTTCAGTCACATCATTTAGGGCTTGTTTTCCAAATGTAGGGACACATCTTTATGCTTGCAAAAATAGCACACAAGTCGATGGATAAGCTATGCGTACTAAAAACAGTTGCACATCTAGCTGGGCACAACACGTGCACAATTATCCAATGTACATCCACAGGCTAAGTCAGTGGTGGGCACCCTGTGTGTGGCCCATAAGACATTTTGTTTATCATTGCCCACAGGGTTGCCACATTCTGCTGGTTTCTGTCCACGCAGGATTTTTCCTACCAGTATTACTAAAGTGATACACAGGTACAGCAGGGGCACATGAAGTAAGGTGTGTGCGGATTACACACAGCATTGACTGGGAGAGCCGTGGCGTCCCCTGCGTCCATCAAGTGCTGCTATAGTTTAATCAGCACATTCTGCAAATTCTAGGTATGCAAGCACAATTAGCAAAATTACCCTGTCCTGGGAGAAAATCTTGATTATGTCAACCTTGCAGCCCACTGAGATGACGGAGGGCCACTCCTGCAGCCTACTCACCAGCCTAGCTTGCTCATCATATGCCTTATTTGGGAGCAGGGGAATAGGCCAGTTTCAAATCTGTGCCTTAGTTTGCCCATCTGTGGTTATACCTGCCTACTTGACAGCTGGGATAATATAGATTCGTTTAATTACCTTCCGTAAATTACTTTGGGATCTTCAGAATGATGGTTCCATTGAAGTGGAAACACTGCAGTTGTAGACGCCCGAGATCGTAGCTAATGCAAATACTTCTGTTGGATAACAACTGGTTGAACCTAAGCAGAGTTTCTCCCATTAATGTTTTCATGATGGATGTGAACCCAGGTGATCATAGCCAGCAGGAAAATCAAGTTCATGCTAGACCTGAGCAACTTTCCTGAAGAACATTTCAATTATTCTGATAAATAGGAATGATACAAGCCAAAGGTTGTCAGTCATTTTCTAACCTATGTTGGATTCTTTAGCATGGTAACAATTTGCAGGACTTTTCTTTTATCCTTTTTTGTTGCTGAGTGTTAGATTCCAAGTCACACAGGTCGTTCTGGTTCTGGTTCTGGTTCTGGTTCTGGTTCTGGTTCTGGTTCTGGTTCTGGTTCTGGTTCTATCTGTTTGGCTTTGATCTTCACCTGGTGAGGACTGTGAAATGAATCATCAAAAAGAATAAGAAAACAAGGGAATTAAAAAAAAAAAAAAGCTTCTCCACTGCAGCACTAAGTTTAGAAATAGCCTTAACCAGAAAAAAATAAAAATGCTGGCTGCTGACGTCCCTGCTGTGGCTTAAATTGTTGTAAAATGAAAAGCAGAGGTATGAAAAGCTGAAAGCGGCCAAATTTTAGAGACCAGCTTCTCTTTCATAAAGGCATAAGGCAATCGTACTCCGGCTTTGATCCATTGTACTACACTGAGAAGTACTTGGGGCGCCACCTATGTAAATTTAATCCATGTTGCTAGGACAGATTATCCTACTGATCCATGTACCAGATGACTCCTAGTTTGAGGACCGCCTGTGGTTCGTGGCTCTGGAAAAGATGATTTTGTAACTAAAACATAGGATTTGCAAGAAGGACATCTGCATGTGCTGCTCTGCCATAGACTTTCTGGCTATGGCTAGACTACAGTTTGTCGACTAAATAGCCATTTTATCAACAAACCCCAGGGAGCGGCCAGATTGCGAAGCACGTTCTGTCGCCAGTAAGTCAACAGAATGGAAAGGTTTTTTCAACAGCTGAACTCCACTTGCCACAGGGAAGAGCACCTCTACTGAGACAGATCTGTTGACAAAAGGCGGGTCTGGATGTTCCAGGGGGCCTTCTGTGAACAGAAAAGGCTTCCAGGATGCCCCACAGGTGCACCAGTGGACACTCTTTCCACAGCAATCAGGGCTCTATAGTTCCTGCCTCACTTGGACCACAGGGAACCCAGTGGCAGGCAGCTGGGAGCATGGGAGCAGCTGAGCAACGTGCTGCAGTCCCTCACGCCCTCACAGCCGCACCCTTGCTGAACAACAGCAATGTGGCTGAACAGCATGTAGCCCGAGACCCTGCTGGTCCCTCACAGGGGCAGCCTCAAGTGTCCCAGGATCCACACCGGGGGTCCAAGAGGTGTGCCCCCTCCTGGAGTGGGGCTGAGATACAGGACTTTTGAAGCTATGAGCAGAGGAGGAAATGCTCCAGGACCTTAAGGCTCACTGCAGGAATGTGGACATTTACAGCCACATGGCAGATGCCTGAGCAGAACAGGGACAACCACAACACTTCCTGGAACAAGTGAGTGCAAAGGTGAAGGAGCTGCAGCAGGGGTATGTCAGAGCTTAGGATGTGGCGGGACACTCAGGGGCAGGACACCCATCCTGCCCATATTACTCAGTGCTCCACTGCATCCTGGGAGGGTGTGTCGGGGGGACACCTCACCCCTTGGGCTGAGCTTGGACTTGGGACTCCAGGCCCCCCTGGTTTAGCATTATCCAGATGACAAGGACCAGCCACTGGAGGGTCAACCCTTGCAGCAGCCTGACTCTGAAGCAAGAAGCTTGGTCATCACCCTGGACCCAGTCCCTAGCAGGCAGGCTGCCTCCCAAGTCTCCTTTGAGCTCTCATAGGCTTCCTCTGGTGAGCGCCCTGTGTGTCACATGCCAGGAGTGGGAGGCAGATGTAGATGGGGTAGACTGCGAGTGGCACTCAGCCACCCCATGCTGCAGCCCAGCATGTAGAACCACCTTATGCCCAAGTTGCAAAGCCCCCCAACACCCACAGTCCCAGGCACTGTCCCACCCACATAGTAAATAGTTCACACAAGACCATTTATATCTTTCAAATCTCTTGTTTGCAAATAGTTTTCACAGTAAAAGGCAGTTAATTGTTAACCACATGAGCATTTATCTTTATTGTGCAGGGGTCAGAAAGGGGTGAAGAGAAGTGTTGCGGTGGGGATAGACTAGGGCTGTGGGTCTAAGGCCTCCACTGGAGGGGCCCTGAGGAGCTTTACTGGGGTCCGTGGGAGACACTATCCCTCAGGGCCTCCCAGATCCACACCCCATCCCAATGGGCCTGGCAGATGGCAGCTGTGCTCGGCTGCTCATGGGTCTGCCCCTTGTGGCCAGTATCTGTCCCCCACCCTGGGAGGAAGGTGTCCCCCTTTCCCTCAACAATGTTTTGCAGGATACAGCAAGCTCCCACAACCTGGGGAATGTTGTGCTTTCTCACATTGAGGTGGGTCAGCAGGCACCTGAACCCAGCCTTGAGGCAGCTGAAGGCACACTCAGCCTGCATCTTGGCATGGTTCAGGTGCTCATTCAATTGTTCCCTGCTGGGGTCCAGCTGTCCAGTATACAGCTTCATCAGTCATAGCATGAGGGAGTAGGCCGCATCCCCCACAATGCAGACTGGCTCACAGCAGGGGACGAAGGTGCCCACCTCCAGCTTCCAGCACAGGCTGGAGTTGCAGAACACATGGGAATTGTGCACCCTGCCCAGCCACCCAATGTAAATTTCTGTGAACTGCCCATAGTGTGCAACCAAGGTCTGCAGCACCATGGAGAGGTAGCCCTTCCTGTTGATGAACTTGGCCCTGCAATGCTCTGGGGTGTGGATTGGGATATGGGTTCCATCAATGGCTCTGACAGTTCAGGAACCCCAGGAGGGGAATCCAGCCGTTATCTGGTCAAGGTCTCCCAGACGGATGAGTTGATGGCCCTCATGACCTGCAGATGGAGGCAACCAAACTCATGACAGGGACTGAAAGAGGGAGTATCGGAACCCTTGGGGGGAGGGTCAATAGCCTCTTCCTGTCCGCTTCCCTCACAAGCTCTCTGGGAGCCCCCTCTATGTGCCCCCCTTCCCCAGCAACAGGGCCATGTAAAAGTGGGACAGCATGATCTTCGGAAGTGGGCCTTCCCCCCACACACCCCTCACACCTCCAACCCAACTTCCTGAGGGCCCCCTTTGTTGGGGCACCCCTCATCCCCATGCGGGGCCTGCTGCAGAAAGATGCATTACCTCCATGAGAAGGGCCCTGATGGTGGGCTTCCCTGTGCCAAACTGGTTGCAAACCAATCAATATCTGTCGGGGCAACAAGCTTCCAAGGAGAGATTGTGACCCTCTTCTCCATGGGTGTGGTGAGCCGCAGCTGGGTGTCACATCTCCAGAGGGCAGGGGTAAGCCAGGCACAGAGCTCCAAGAAGGTCACCTTCCATGTACAGAAGTTTGGAGCCACTGCTGGTCATCCCACTGCTCCATGACCACCCAGTCCCACCAGTCTAAACTGGTGTGGTGCCTCCAGAGCCCCCTGTGCACTGAGAGCAGGGGAGCAGGTGCACGTGTGTAGCTCCTGCAGCCAGGACAATGGTCCCAAAGATGGTCCCAAGGCCAACCTAGCTGAGGAGCAGGAAGGCAGCTGCCAGACAGTTCAGCACAAGTCACAGCATGTCCATGTGGGGCCATCACAAGCCCAGGGGCAGCTCCAGCAGCACGGCACCCAGGGACCAGCAGTTTTGTCTGTAAATGCAGGGCAAGCACAGAGGGCACTGCAAAAGCTCCGCAGTCCCTTGCAGGGGTGGGCAAGCCCACAGCTGGGGCAGGGACCAGCTGTCCAACAGTGTCCCTTTGA
Source organism: Carettochelys insculpta (assembly GCF_033958435.1). NCBI lineage: Eukaryota > Metazoa > Chordata > Testudines > Carettochelyidae > Carettochelys > Carettochelys insculpta. The sequence goes on from NC_134151.1 coordinate 16,265,162, forward strand.
GCACACATCTCTGCAGGGCTCCAGCACAGCTCTCGGAAAAACTGGCTACCTGCAACCCTGGCTGACTTGGCTCTGGATGGCGGTTTTGCCAAGAGAACAGCTGGGCTGTCTGGCCACTCTATCAACAGAGTCCCTTGGTGTCTGGACACGCTCTGTCAACAGGAATTTTGTAGTCAAATATCTTCTGACACAAACCTCTGTCAACAAAACCCTGCAGTCTAGACAGAGCCTGTGTGTCATATTGGACAACCCACTGGTTCTCCGCACCTGACTTTCTCCATCCTAGCTGCGTGGATATTGCTATTTAACTGAAGCGGAGTGGGGCATCATTCGCTAATTATAGTGAGCAGTTTTGAGACCCTTGGGTGGCAGGCACTCGAGAACGGCTGAGCATGAATCCCACTGTCTATTCACCCGGCTCCTCCTTCTATTTTCCAGGTGTTTCCAGAACTCCAAAAGCCTCTTTACCCTAATCACCTAATGTGGTAATTTACTCCACATGTTTCTCAACCTGTGTGAGGGAAGGTGCCAGAGGGTAGCATTCTGCGGAAGGCTTAGCTCATAGTATAGCTCTTGGAGATTTCTCCTTTGTAGAGGAACTTCTAGCCCAATGTGGAACAGATTGAGACAATGCTACCACTTGTCACAGTGCTGTCCCACTCAAAGTGGGAGAGAGGCTATGGCATGGGCAGGGTATAGAGTTATGGAACAAACAGAAAGTTGGGCTGGACTATCTAACAGGCCTTCTCCAGTTCTGGGCATCACTCTCCATTGTCCTGCAGGCACCTCATAGGGTCACTGGCCCCAGTGCAAAGGGAATGTAAGATATTACTGTTTATTTGGGTACTTTATACAGTCACTTGCTTTCAGGGTGTAAAGCCAATGGAGAATCATGGCCCACTTCAATGACTCTGATCCAGGCTTGACAGAGGAAACCGTACCCCAGAAGTGTCCCAAGGATAGCTGGCTCAGAATGTTGCCATTTGGATCCCCGCTGACCCGGTGGCAGACTGTTCTGCTGCTGGTAGGGCCCTAGACCAAGGTACAGTGGAGTGGGTGGGCCTGTGCTCCCTTCCCCTTCCCCCTGCTACCCCAATCCATGGGTGTCAGTCCCCCCACTTGCTGTTGCAATGAGGCCCAACCTGTTTGTTGCCCCATCCTGCACCTGGGCCTAGTGACTCCTGTTTGAACTGCTATTGTTTGTTGCCCTGCCCTGAATTAGAGCCTTGGCCTAGTGAAGCTCAAGCATAGTCCCAAGCCCCAGGGCTAAACCTTGTTGGATAACAGGTACTTTCTGAACTGAATCTCCAAACTCTGAGATTTGTCCATCAGCAATTTTACCATCACTTTAACAGGAGACTTGCCAGTCTGATGTTTAGTGCACTTTAAAGGGTTTCCTGACTTGTTACTATTTTGCACATGGCTGACTTTTTCCTCCCCATCCTTGTGTGTGTCTCCTCTGTTCACATGGGCATTACATTAGTATCCTGGAAACCCAAGACTGCTATTGACTGAACATGAGTGCTTTATCCATAGCTACTGATAAAGCACAGACATAGCTGAGGTGTGTGTGAGGAGAGGTATTTAAAGGACATCGATTACATTTGCAAGCCCACTTACAGCAGCTCTTTCAACATGATTCAAGAGCACACCAGGCTCGCTGCAGGTGAAGGTCAAGGATATAAAGCAGAGGACTGGAGGGTTCAGTGAAGTGGAGAACTGGCTTTTCACTTATGCTTCATAAGGTCACATGGGCACTAATTTTTCCAGCTAACAAAACCAGCACATAATTGTTGATACATGCTGAAGAAACCCTGGAACTGACCGACAAGCGCTGTAGGTCAGGAGTGAAGTACACTGGCAGACCTGTCTGAGAAGATAAGGAATGAAATAAGAGAGGATGCTTCTGGCCAGAATCAAGACACACTGATGATGAGAAGGACCAGAACTACAGCACAAGAAATGTTGCCGGTCAGGATAGAGGTGCCTCATCAGAACAGGATAGAGAAGAAGTGTTCAGAATTAAAGTACAGGGAAAGAGTTTTCTCCCCAAACTTATTTTTAACTTCTAATATTTCCCCAGTACTGTAACCTCTGTAGCCACCAAGCCTAGTGCTGGAAAAAGGCAGCAAGAGAAAGTTTTAAACACACCTCACATGATGCCTATCATAGGGTCAGCGGGCCCCTGAAGCCCTCTCTTCCTCCCCATGACCTGGGGCCACTCAGTGGCACATGGCCTCAGAGCCCCCTCCCCTTTCAAGGAACCCACTAACTCAATGCAAGCTCCCCTCTCTCAGTAATACCCCACCTTGGAGCTCATTTGTTATTAAAGCCTCATGCAAAATAGTTCATAGCAAAAGTCTCAACATAGAACTCATCACTCACAATGCAAATAGTCATTAAGATCACCTGAACGCTCATCCCTCAATGTACCACATCTCGCCTTTTCGGGCCCTGGACAGCTGCGCCAGTCCTTCCTGCTGGAATACAAGCCTGCTCTTCAGCTTGGCGTGCCCTCAGCCCCTCTGTTGCGGCTGTCCTTGACATCGCTCCCATCCCCAGCTCTTGGGGTGAGTAGGCACCTCCCACTGCTGTTCCCTTGGCCTTCAGCCCTCTCCAATCCCCTAGACTTGGCTGTCTGGCCTGGGGACGCCAGCCAACTAACCCACCTTACTGCTCTCCTCCCTTCAGTGGACGTCAGGAGCCACCGATGTCCTCAACCAGCTGTTGTTTCCCCGCTCCTTCTTTCACCTCTCTCAGACAGCCCTGACTCACTAGGTCTTCCTCCGCTCTGTCTCCAGGTCCCTTTTTTAAAACCAACTGCTTGGCCAAATCTGAGTGCGTGGATGAGACACGGGAGGGCTGGCCCCTCTTTCTTAAAGGTCCAGTCTCACCGTGAGAAAGCCGCAGGAGAAGTGTCTGGCTGCTCGTGGAGGCTGTCCTTGCCAGTGTTTTTGATTAAGTAAACAAATAAAATAGCCTTCCCTACAGAGGGGAATCCTGGGTGAAACTTTGGAACCACTAGAAGCAATGCAAGTTCCACCACAAACTTCAGTGGGACCAGGATTTCACCCCCAATCTCAGACTTTTCGCAAAAGTTCACTTTGTGCCATGAAACTTGTGTTGAAGGCCCTGGGCTTGATTCTAGCCTCACAGCTGGGGGGGATCGGAAATAACTCCGCTGAAGTCAATGGACGTGCTCCCATATAAAGCTGATGCAAGGAGGAAGAGAGAAAGAGAGCAGACAGTTCAGAGTATTTAGACAAGCAGCAAATCTGCAAGCAAACATAGTATTGCAGCTTGGGTTCAGGGTGGCATAGCCTAATGGCCAGAGCTCAAGTCATTGGCAGCAGCCCTGATATGGGAGCCCAGGCTCAGCTTACTCCATCAGACCCCATCCCAGAGCCCTGTCAATGCGGAACTGATTTGCCACATGCTCAGTGTGGAATCCCACCACAGTTCGGAGAAATCACTCCCACTCTCGCTGGCTCACTTCCAACATACCCTCTAATTTTTTCCATCCATGGGTAGAATAAATTTTGTCACTTTCACCAAGGTATGTGCATGTGCAGCCTATTGTGGATGGCTGTGGGCACTCTGCTCATCAGCTGGGCAGCTCCTGAACATCTCCTAGATAGCCTCTCAAGGCTTCAATTTACAGGCAACGCTGGTCACTTCCTGCCAGTTCAGGGATTGGGGTGATCCATATAGTTTCAGGATCCTCAGGCTCCATCTCAGCATTCTCCCCTTGCAGCTCCACTAGCTTCAGAGGCTTGATGTGTTCTCCTGGGTCTCCAGCTCCCACTGTCTTGGTCTCTGACTGGTTACCTGTGGAGCTCCTGTAGCAGGTCCTTTCTCTTCAGCATCCATCCCAGATGGAGCTAAACTGCTCCTTTTCACAATGCCCCAGCATCTGCGGCATGCCCAGGAGGGGCAGGACTTCCTCCACCCACAGGGTTTTTAACCTCTTCTGTCCCAGTGTGGGATATACACACCCCATCACAGTTACCAAAAACTTAACAAAAATCCATACACACTTGCTAATAAGGTTACCAAAAAGCACCCAACTCCAGCAAGGGCTCTGTTAAGAGTCACTCCTCTAAACCTCACATAGCTTTCTTGTGCTCCCAAGTTCATAACACCTGTTGCGCTGAACATGAATACCCGTGAACCTGAGAGTCTCATCTTTATTCTAGTTGGGCCATCGATCTTTTCACTGTGAAACAGGTGATCAGCAGCCATAGGTCTCTCTCTCTGAGTGGCCCTTCAAATGGCTGCCTTCTTGCTTAATCACAGCTGGTACGTTTTCATGGCTTCTCTCCCAGAGATTTCCTGGAAGCCCAACTTAACTTTAAAAGTCCATTCTTGTCCAGCACATTGCTTCAGATAGTTCTTTGAAGCAGACACCTCCAGAGTTTACATTAGTCAGGTCTTCCCCACCGATCTTCCAGACGATCCCACAATAACTCATAAACATTTGCATTTTAATGCAATGAACAGCTAATACTAACATTTAATTCCATAAGGTTTAACTTAATTCAGTAAGTTTTTTCCAGGATATGGCAGTAAATCGCCATGCCTGTTACAGCAGCCACTCAAGAGACTGAGGAAAAGTGCTCTCTTCTAGGGTTCAGGCTTTTACAATCCCAATGGCGGAGACAGCTACATGAACAGCTCAGGGCAGACAATTGCATAGAACAGTAAATCATAATCTATGACACCAGCTGTTGTTACAAAGCTCTTGTCATAGATGCTCTTAAATTATGTGAGTTGCCTAAGCCTCAAAATGCAAATCTACGATATATTCGAGTGTGTCTGTCTGTGAGTCTGCCTGTCTGCCCACCCGTCTGTTCAAGAACACCTCCTAAATGTTAAGAGCTTGGACCACCAGATTTGGTATTCAGTTTCCTCTTATTATATCTAAAAGCAGGGTCAGGGTTTGGCTGTGCCAGGACAATGGGGTGTGCCCAGCTTGCAATTGCTGCTCATATGATGGAAAAGGAGGACTCTGCTAGCACGGGCCTTTACACTGTACAAGCAGATGTACCTGGCATTACTCAGGTCCTTTTCCAGCTCCCAGAGCCACCATCTCTGTTCTTTGGTGGGGTGGGGAGGGAGCCGGTGTGGATCAAGGATCCTGGCTGGCCCACCCACCTGTCCTCATGTTGGGAGGGGAGGCGGGGGGAATAGGAGGCTGCAGCTACCAATGCCCCTAACTAACTGTCCCTTGGGGGAGAGTGTTTCCAGGCCTCCATCCCAGTCCTGGAGTGGGACCAGGTCAGACCACATCTCCCAGACCTCTTTGCCTGTCCTTAGTGCAGGGCAGGAGGCCTGGTCAGACTGCTTCTCCTCTCCACCCCCCACGGGGTGTGTCCCTGGGTTGTAGGGGGCCAGGTCAGGCCATGGCTCCCCGTCCCCATGCCTGTCCCCAGTTTGGAGGCCTGGGTCAGGCCATGGCTCCAGTTCCCCGTATACCCCCAGGTTCGGTGGGCAGGAGGCACTTACCTGTGAGGTGGCCAGGACACTGGGGAGCCACAGCACCATTGTGCTCCTGCTGCAGCTGTCCCCAGTGGCCACTCTGCAGAATCACTGTTCCCTGTGCTTGCTGCCCTCATCCATGAGTGTCAAGTATGTCGTCCCTCCGCTCCATGCCCCTCCCTTTCCATGTTCTGGGAAATCCTGGGATTTCTGTCACTTTCCAGGCACAAACAGGCCCGGGCCTTGCTTTAAATTAGGGGAAGAGGAAGCTGCACCCCAAATTTTGTGGTCACAGCTCCTACAGTTTAAAAGGAGTTCTTGAACAAATGTAGACCACACAGACAGACAGATAGACACACTCTCTAAAATAGAGAGATAGATTATGACCACAGGGGAAGCAAGGGGCCAGAGACGGGGACCCACTGGGGCTGCAGGGGGCAGGGGTGGAGAAAGGGACAGCTACCTACAATATATTTCAGGGATCTTGTTTGTCTGTTTGTCCCCCAGCCAGGGGACATGCACCCCTGCTCCCGGCTGTGCCCCCTGGACAGGCACGTCTCACCTGACCCCAAACTGCTGCGGTGAGAGAGGGCCGGGGTAGTCCTTTCTCCCTGGAGCAGTTGGCATACTGAACCCCTCTTCCCCAGCCCCACCCCAGAGCAATGATTTAAATGAAGAAAAACCAGGGCTTGTTTTCTAGAAAACTAAAAAGGCGCCAGAAATCAAGTCTGATGATTCTTCATAGGGATTCAGGGATTCAGTTTTAATGCCCTGATCCCCACTCTGTGGCGGGGGCTCCTGCCAGGTCCCTGCACTGCTGTGGGACCAGCAGGGGTCCTTCTGAGCTGCTGCAGAACCAGCAGTGAAAATGTTTTTGGTGTTCTAACAGAAAAAAAGGTGCAGGAACTCCATTCCGGTGCATTCCACCAGAAAAAGAGCCCTGAGAAAAAGAAAAATAATTTGAGTTGCTGACCCAAGCATCACCTGGCAAATCTTCTAGTATTTAATAAAAGGTAATGTCCCACGTATAGAAGATCTTTTACTGCTACATTCTGCTTTGATTCTGACAGCCCCCTTCAAGAGACAAACAAGCACATTGTGTTTATTACCTCAGATGGCTGGCTAAAGTTTCAGAATAAAAACTAAAGGTAGCAGACAGGTGTGGGCCAAAGATGCAGTCTCCTGTGTGTGAAGAGTGGGGCTGTTTCTGTAATGCTCCATGCCTTGTGTCAGTATTTACACCTTGCAGAGGGAACATAAGGGTCTACCATTCTGATCTGGTGGCTTCTTGCACCTGCTATGTAAAAGATGCGAATCAATCCCCACTCCTCACTCTTGTAGTCTTCTCTGCCTCCTCTTGGCCCTTTAATTGGAAAGTATATTTGCTTGCTCCTGCTTCGTGACGCATTCCCGGCATCATGTTCCATCCTGATTGTTCCACTCTGTTTGCGTAGATATTAATTATTACAGCTCACTGCTTGTTTCCACAAAGAAGGCCATCTTCTCCTGAAGACAGCCAACGTGCCAACCGCTTACATCACATTCTGCACAGGGCCACTTGACTTTCTTGCTGCACAGAGAAAGAACCCATTGTGTGAGGTGGAATTTCCACTCCCCACAAGAATGCAGCTGACGTGGGGTTTTGCCAGAGGCGAGGTGGCAGAGGACTCACGCTCAAGCCAGGATGTCTTTTATTATTGCATGACAATAGTACAACATCACAGGACCTGAGAAACAAACTAAGTTGTCTCTAGAAATAGGTCAACTTGTGCAGACCACTGAGCATGCTTGCACCTTGAGGGACTTCTCCCCAGAGCATTGTCCACAGAACGTGCAGGAGAATTGTTTGGTTCTTGGTAAACGAGGAGTTAACCTCAGTTCAGCCTTACCCTCCTCCTGCACACGTGCTCGGGGAAGGGGTCTACATACGTTATCTGGGAAGCAAATTGGGGAAATTGCTTTTGGGAAGAGTGGCCTCCACACTCAGGTTCCTCAACCTCACTGCGCCCCAACTGGAGCTTTCTGCTTTCTTTGCTGCGCTTGCTCTCTTGTTGCTGCTTCCTGCCTGCCTCTATATTGCATTGTGAGGTGCTGCACAGTCCCCTGGTGCCGCGGTCAGCCCCCGTGCACAGTGGCAGCTTGCTAGTCCTTCCAATGGGCGGTAAAATACACTCTCATTTTATGGACCTCTCTTCTTCCTGAAGACACGTCTAGCTGGCAGGGAGCCCAGCAACATACTTTAAGCCAAATTCTTCTCTCCTTAAAACCACTGTGGCATAGACCATCTCTCAACGTCCTTGATACTTCTCAAAACCAATACTGGGTTATTTGCAACTGTTTCTGTTAGCTGCTCTCAGTCTCACTGGGGTGTATGAAGTCAAGGCAGAGCTGCAGGGATTTAGCTGTCTGCTTTGTGTAGGGTTGTTGGGTCCTTTGGCCCATCAGGAAGTAACTTCAAGGTATTCTTCATCCCTGCAATGAGGAGTGCTTTCCTTTTGTCTCATGTATCATCAGCCTGGCCATGCTTAGCAAGCCTTCCCACACTTTACTTTCCTGTGTTTGGTCTTATGACATTGGCATCCTCATTGTCTAACTTACCATGACACAGAGCTTTGTCTGTGCAATTGTCAGTAATCACGGTGCTTTGCCTGCCAGCTGGTGCACCCAGTATAATGGCGCAGGAGACACCTGGCCCGATTTCCTGTTGTCGGCCCCCTTTTAACGTGGTGGCTGGATATTTACAGGTATAACAATGTAGTGTCTGTCACCGGAGCCCCCCATCTCTATGGGGATTTTGCTTTGATTCAGGGAAGGAAAAGACAAGAGCAAGAGGGCTGCCTGCTACCAGGCAGATGATTTCCAGGAAGTGTGGGACAGGGTACTGAGGTCAAAACATCAAAACCCATCACTGGCTTTTTTAGTACCGGCTGAAAAATGTGTGTTGGAGCTAATGGAAGTATCTCTGGCCCTGCCACAGTACAAAGGGCTGCTCTAGATGATCTCTCGAGGCCCCTACACTTTGGTGATTCCAGCTCTATGCTTCTGGGATTGTGACTAAGAATGCATTTGTTCTCCAGCAGAGCGAGGTTACTGGGACCTACCTGATTGCTCTGAGATACACTGAGCACAAACTGATGGTTAAGAAACAAAGTCATCGTCTCTTGTTTCGTACCACTGCTACAGAAAACAAGCCCTTACCCTGCTCTGCCCCAGCTCAGGTTTTCCTCCTGAGATGTCTTTTGTTAATTATATTTACCTCATTTACAGAATAAGACTTAACCCTCACGGGACTTGTTCCACACCATTGCAAGGCAATAAAGATTCCATTGACTTCAGTGGCCTTTGGGTCAGGTCTATTGACCAGCAAGGACCTCAAAGCATTAGCCACCAGACACAAGTGAACTAAGCCATGAGGTACAGTAGGTGACTGCTGGTATTATTCCCATTTTACAGAGAAGGAGACTCAGGCTGTGGAAGGAGCAGTGTTATGCCAGAGTCACCAATTCAGTCATTCTGGGATTTCCATACACCCTCCAAGCCCAACCTTCCTCCACTTTGAAAAGAGCTCTAAACAAACAGAAACATTGTGTCTCCTGAGATGGAAAAAAAAAAGAAATCCCCTTCTCTGTCCCCTGCACTTTGGACTTGAGAAAACTTCTGTACTGTAGGCAGTGCTTTTTTTGTGCCGTTACTGAGTACCCGCACCTCAGCAGCCTCAGCTGCGAGATTGGCCGGGGTGGCGGGCAGGGAACCAGCTGAGTACCGACTCCTCTTCGTTTACAAAATATCCACTGGATGTAGTTAGTCAGATCAAAATGTTTTCTGTGAAATCACCTGCAGGGCTGAGCTGAAGCGGGAGGCTAAATGAGGTGGTCCCCTCACATGAGAGCCTTGAGTTCTCCTCTCAGCCATTGTTCTCTTTGTCTCAGGATGCTCCTCCCGGGCTGTGAACAATTACCCAGATAGAGCAATTTGCCGGGCCACGAGTGCTATGATTTTGGGAGCCCTTTGGAAACTCCTGTACTGCAGCTGGGAAAGGAAGGGAGTGATCTGATTGATCCGCCTAGTCTCCTTAGTTTGAAGAAAAACACAACTTATTATTTTTAAATGCCTGAAATTACCCGTTTGATATTTAAGGCCATGATTTGTCCCCAGCTAGGGAAGGCAAATGACACTAACCTGCTATCTATAGAGAAAAGGACAGGAAAACTGCTGTTTAGAATAGCTCCTGCTACTCATTGATTTTCCATCAGCTGGGTCCCTGGAGTCTGAACTGTAATGTCAGCTAATCTCCCCTTATTACTGGCACAGCTCGGAGACTCACAAAGCTCTGTCAATGTACCTTATTACTGCCCACTTGCATCACCCTGTTATTCCTCTCCTGCTCCCCTACACAGCTCTGCTAGTTCACGTCAATAATAAGACGCAGCAGCCCTAAACTTCCACTTCTGCATTCCCTGCTAGCTCTGCTAACGTCCCTCGGTCCTGACCGGCAGCACCTTCTACTCTCCCACTTCCAGGCTGGTTTTAAGGGGAGCTTTTCCTTTCATACCCAACTCGATGCTCTCAGCTTAGACCCACTTAGGACCATGAAGAGCTCCACCAAACTCATTTGACTTGTGATCCAAGCCACGTTTTGCATTCACCCTTCCCAAAGTGAAAAGCTGGAACGTTCTCTGCAATCATCCAGACAGCCTGTTCCAGTCTGCAATGCATTTGGGTCAATGGTGGCATTAACTACACTTAACTGTGTACAGACACAGAGCCGTGGCTTTGAAGGCAACATATACTTCTTCAGAAAATCAACTAGCTGAAAGAGCGCCCGTTCAATAGCAGAAAAGAGAGGAAGCTGCCAGAAAAGGGTCCTGCCTCCCACGCTTTGTCAACACCGGCAGTGAAGCACAGAGAGCTCAGAGAGGCAGAGCAAAGGTGGCTCCAGACTGTTTTTGCAGCACCCAGACTCCACATTGCTTCAAGGGTCAGTCTATCCCCAGCTCAAACAGTAGGCCTGGTATCACAGTAATTTACAGCTGCCTAGGCGTGGCTTCCCCATAGTATTGTGTAGTGTTGAGACATCCCAGCCTGCTCCGGGCATCCTGTACCAAGGTAAGTGAGGGGGCCATTTATGATGTCATACCATATAACTGGAAGGGACCTTGAGAGGTCACTAAGTCCAGCTCCCTGCCTTCACAGCAGGACCTACCGCCATCCCTGGCAGATTTATTTCTCATCTTTTTGCCTCAGATACCAAAATGGACCTCTCAAAGATTGAACTCACAGCCCTGGTTTTACAAGGCCAATGCAGTAACCACTGAATAATTCCCTCTCCTCTGTTACTGTTCCAGGCAAATTATCTCCTGGCCTCTTGCAGAGCCTGTGCACACTCTACGCTGCTGGGGTGGAGAACAGGATCTCAGCCTATGTACCTGTCCTGATGCAATCTCCTATTGTCGACATGGCTGCAGTCGCAGCATGACTGGATAAAATGTGCAGCAGTCCGGTGTGCTGTGAAACCAGAGTAAGCTGCACAGTATGACTCGGTATAAATCAGCTCTGTGCAACGATTACATCTGTGCTTGGAGCTGGAGGTGTGATACCCAGGCTAAGCTTCATCAAGGTAGCATCCCACAAAAAAACATGTAGCTGCAGTAGCAGAAACGGTGGTGAGCAATCAGTGGTCAGACATTGCTGTCCTGAGTACAAGCCCACCCAGCCCTCATGGTTATGCACGGGCAGCAGCTGGGCCATGCTGCTTTCCATGCTACCGCAGCTAAGGTACTATTTTTAGCACAGGTTCAACAACAGCTAGAATGAGTATGTCTCCGGACATGGGACTCCAAATGTAGACATAGCCTAAGGGCTGCACTGGTGCAGCTGTACCAATGTGGCTACAACTGCAAAGCAGACAAGGCCTGAAACTTGAGGGAGGCATAACAAAGGGGTGACGCAAGGGAGACTTTTATGGGGGTTGAGGGGAGTCAGTATTCCAACCCCACTCCCAAGTCTGAACCACTGCATTTCATATTTGAAGTGCAGGAAGCACTCCAGAGGCAGCTCTTAACTGCAACAGAGTTTGTGCTGCTCCAAGTTTTGCCTTTGGTGCAGGGAGTTTGTTTATAAACAACAAGAAGTCCTATGGCACCTTATAGACTAACAGAAACAGAGGAAGACAGGGTGATTAAGTTAATATGCTTGTCACTCAAGTAACTGAAGGATCTTTAGATAATCGTTAAAACGTTGTCGGCTACTCAATTTAAAAGATTGGGGAAAAGAGTAGTGGTGTATTCCAGGGGTCTGTATGTGGTCCACTTCTGTACAACTTATGCGTAAATGATCTTGGAAAAGGGGTAAACAGTAAGGTGGCAAAATTTGCAGATGACACAAGATTACTCAAGTCAGTTAAGCCCAAAGCTGACTGCAGAGCATGACAAAGGGATCTCACAGAATAGGGGGACTGGGCAACACAAGGGCAGATGGAATTCAGCAGTGATAAATGCAAAGGAATGCACGTGGAAAAATGTAAACGTACGAAAATAATAGAGTCTAAAATAGCTGCTACAAGACAAGAAAGGCATCTTAGAAATCATTGAGGATAATTCCCGGAAAACATCTACTCAATGTGCAGTGACAGTCTAAACAACTAATAGCTAACAAAACACTGGGACTCATTAGGAAAAAAATACATAAGACAGAAAATATCACATTGCTGCTACATAAAGTCATGGTATGCCCACATCTTGAATACTGCATGCAAATCGGGTCACCCCATCTAAAAAAATATTGATGTTGGAAAAGATACAGAAAGAGCAACAGAAATGATTAGGGGCAAGGCACAGCTTCCATATGAGGAGAGGTTAACAAGACTGGGGCTCTTCAGCTTTGAAAAGAAATGACTTCAGCATGGAAGCATATGTTAGAAGTCTAGAAAAATCATGAATGATGTGGGAAAATGGAATAAGGAAACGTTATTTATTCCCGCATTAACTTAACACAAGAAACCCAGTGAATGAAATTTATGGGCAGCAGATTTAAAACAAACAAAGAGAATTATTTCTTCATGGTCAACCAGTGGTTCCTCTTCGCCAGGGGTGGAGAAAAGGTTGAAACTATGTCAGGGTTCCAATAAGAACAAGATAAGTTCCTGGGGGGCAGAGCCATCAATGGCTACTAGCCAAATAGCCAGGAATGGTGTCCCTAGCTTCTGTTTGCCGGAAGCTGGGAATGGGCTACAGTGGGATAGATCATCTGATGATTGTCTCTTGCATTCATGCCTTCTGGAGCACCTAACACTGACCACTGTCAGAAGACAGGCTACTGGGCTAGACAGACCATTGGTCTGAGCCAGTATGGCCATCCTGTGTTCTTATATAAAGGCCAAATGTATCTGCCCCCTGATGTAGCCCATTAGATCCCACTCCCCTCCCAGAACTAAGATAAATCCCAGGAGTCCTGACACGCTGTCTCTCTCTCTCTCTCTCTCTCTCTCTCTCTCTCTCTCTCTCTGTAAAGTTAGTAACAAAGTCTGAATATATATTAGAAGTTTAAAGCTAACCAGTGACCCTGAAGTGACTTACCACAATATCTCAGAATGTGTTAGCATTAGAGAAGAATGAAATAAATTCAGTTATTTTATTTTCTCTCGTGTATACAAGAATTAGATACAATGCTCCTATCAGCTAATTGCTAAGGTATCTGCCAGAAAAATAGTTTCCCATTGTCTTAGTAACTCCTAGAAAGAGGTCATGTCAGGGGGAGGGTGGATGGGGACAGTCCCTCCTGCCCTAATTTGCTGCTTGAATTGTACTGAGCATGCTCAGTAACACTGCTGACATTGCTGTCCTCAGTCTGTCCTCCATGCTCTAACTTTTCCCCACCCATAACAGCATGCACTGGTCACCCCCCCCCAAAGACATGCATCTGGGGTGGGGCATTAGGAGGAGCATTTCTAGCAAATATAGAGAAGTTATTATTCCCCTCTAATCGGCACTGGTGAGGCCACATCTGGACTATTGCTTCCAGTTCTGGGCCCCCCAACATAGAAAGAATATGGGTGCATTGGAGAGGGTCCAGCAGAGGGTAACAAAAATGATTAGGGGGCTGGAGCACATGACCTACAAGGAGGGGCTGAGGGATTTGGACTTAGTTTGCAGAAGAGAAGACTGAGGGGAAATTTAATAGCAGTCTTCAACTTCCTGAAGTCAAGCTCTAAAGAGAATGGGGAGAGGCTGTTCTCAGTAGTGATGGATGGCAGAACAAGGAGCAATGGTTTCACGTTACAGAGGGGGAGGTTGAATATTAGGAAGAACTATTTCACAGGGAGAGTGGTGAAGTCCTGGAATGCTTTACCTAGAGACGGGATGGAATCTCCATCCCTAGAAGTTTTTAAGTCCCAGTTTGACAAAGTGCTAGCTGGGATGATTTAGATAAGGTTTATCCTACGTTAACAGCAGCTGGAGTCGACTTCCTGCAGTTCCTTCCAGTCCTAGGAATCTGTGATCCCAAAATCTAAAACCACACCCCTGGGATGGTGTTTCACTGGTACATCCTGGGCAACCATACTTCAGTACATAACGGCGATGCTGAATCTCAATGGTGTGACATCCTCACGTAACATGTTCTGGTTTGTGCAATGTTTCCTTATGTGCTCTCAGGTGGCAGCAAGCACTATCTCTCTCAGGTGATTGGCTGGCTGGTTCTCACTTCCATGCTGAATCACCATATCCAAGGTCAGGAAGGAATTTTCCCTTGACCAGACTGCCAGACAACAACTGGGGTACTTGTGGGGTCGGCTAGAAGTTTTGTCCCAACACGGAGTGAAATGGAGGAGACTTGAAGGTGACCTATGCTCCACCCAGAGTACAAAGGTTTAAGTCAAGTAAGTCAGTGATCTTGAGGGTTTTTTGCCTTCTGCTGCTGCATGAGTGACATTCAACTCCCAGAAGTATGTGGTTATATTTCAATCATATCTCTGCCATTGCAGCAGCCTAGGGCATTGGTGTGTCTGGTTCTTTCCTGTTCCCTGTCAGTAGCACAGAATAGTTTAGCATCCAGAGGTCTGCAAGACTTTGATCTCCTTGTGATTGTTGAGCTTGGTGCAGGAGTATCTGGGGGATGTTGGTGGCCTGTGATATTCAGGAAGTCAAATTAAAAGATCTGATGGTTCCTTCTGGCCTTAAATGTAATGATTCTCTATGACTGTGTACTCCATGCACACACACCATACAACGCCAGGGCTTTGCTCTGAGAGCACTCCTTCAGGATTTCCATAGCCCCACTCAATTTAAAGAGCACCTCTCAAGCTCATAGAGGAGCAATGCTGCTGTGAAAGGATTGTCATTCCTCTCCATCTCTAAGGATGTGGGTACAGGTTCCTGGGCTGCTTTCCTGTAACTTTTTGGGATGTGGGTGGCAAGGGAATGCATCACCTTCCCAAAACTACCCATGCTCTGGCCAGCTGGGAAGGATCAAGCCACAGCACCTGCTGGGAGGGGGAAGGCTAGGGGCCTGTGGATGCACCAGGGCTGAGGATAGAAGCCTGGAGGCCAGCCCTGCAGTGTGGGGCATGCTTAGCTCCATGGATCAGGAGGGTTGCAGAAGGGGCAGGGCTAGGGTTTGCCTTCCTCACCTTGTGTACAGCTTGGCATTCCCACATCGCCTTGAACTGCAGAGTGCTGTAGAGCTGGTATTGCACAGAGAGACCACTGAATACCCTGTGGTGGTTAACCCCAGCTCAGTCTTACAAATCTGCCATCACTTCAGTCACTGGAAACCGAAGCAGACAACTTGGAAAAGTACCTAAAGGTTCAGTGATTCTTTCCCTTTCAGCCTTGCCAAAGCTCAACATAGCTTTTAGAACAGGGTAAACACTTTGGCTGTGATGCAAGGAAGAAAGGGGGGGACTTGATGAAGTTTCCCTTCCTAGGCTCTGGAATCACGCTGTCTCTCTCAGGAGATATAAATGAGCCACATATATTGGACCCAATTCAGAGTGCCCTGGACAAAACTCCATAGCTAGCAGTGCAGAGCTGGCGTACTCTCAGATCAGTGCAACGCAGCCTTTGATCTGAAATAGACCGGGACAGAAGAGAATATACAGGCACCAAGTGACATTTCATTATCTCTCTCCTCTGCCTCGCATGGTGGTTAACTTCTGGCTCAAAAGACCAGGAAAACAAGATCAAGAGACACTGAGGCAAAATCTAGGAAGTGCCAGAGCCCCCCAGAAATGCTGCTATGTCCACAGCAGCTATCTGAGGATCTCTTCATGTGGCCAAGTGCAAAATCAGGACAGGTGGGTTCTACAGCAGTTTGCCAAGCTGTGGGTTCAGTCACATTGGGGACAGCCTATTCTGGCCTCATCTCAGGTCCCTCTGCATCTCTTGCATGGTGCAAAGAGCCCTCAGTGGGGATAGCGGTCAGTGGGGATGGTGAACATGGCCCTGTCCCTGTCCTTGTTTTTCCACTCCTTAGCCCTTGACCTCTGCACTGGTGTTCAGGATAGAGACCCTTTCTACTCATTCTCCCAACAATGCCTCACACAATCCTAATGTTGTATGAATATAGGAATAACCAACAATCATGCCAGCACATGAGTGACTTGGCTGCAGTGCCTATATCAGCCATGCAGTACCCCAACCAGGGTGGTACCACAGGACAATCCTAAGTTTGGTGCCCATATCTATTCTCCCCAGGATGGTCTGAGCCTATTTCATCCCATGATTCCAGGTGAGAGACACACCTGGTCTCAACCACTTGCAATGCATGCAAGCCCATTCAGCAGTCTCACCATGCAATTGGCTATGTCTATACCTGACGCATCTGTCGACATAAGTTATTGTCGACCGGAAATTTTCAACAGAACCTCTGTCGACAGAGGGCTGCCAGCCTGCACTGCCCTCTAGTTACAGAAAGAAGAGTGGCAGCTCAGCAAAGAGGACTGCCCAGCAAGTGGAAGCCCTCTCTGTCAATTGAAGTGTTTACGCTGCACATCTGTCGACAGTACTCTTTCGAAGGGTTGTTATGCCTCAAATTTTTGAGGGATAATACTGGCGAGGAAAATGCTACATCTACACTTACAGAAAAATTTCAAAATGGCCATGCTAATGGCCAAATCGAAGAATACCAATGAGGTGGCAAGTGAATATTCAGTGCCTCATTAGCATGCTCCCAGCCACAGCACTTCGAAAGTGTCACCACTCGCTTGCCTGCAGTTCATTTACATGGGGGTCCTTTTTGAAAGGACCCTGGCAACATCAAAATCCCCTTATTCCTATTCCTATAACATTGCTTATTTCGAAATAGTGCTAGTCCATCTCTCAGTAGCGCCTATTTCCAAATAAGCCTTATTCCTCTCACTTTGAGGTGTGGAAGTATAACATTGTGTAAATATAACGTTGTATAAGGGGACATGCTGGATACATTGTATATGAGAGGGCATGCCAAAACATGTTACAAAGTATCTGAGGGAGCACACGTAGGGACAGTTAGCTTTTGAATGGAGAAGCAATTAAGATGGAGCCAGCACGTCTAAGAAACAGGCATCAGATTGGAAGGTGTGAAGGGCAATTAGTTAAGTTAACTGGAAGCTGTTAAAGGAGATTGTTAAGGGTGGCAGGTAATTGAAGATACGTGACTGGTCTCAGGGATCTCAAAGGGTGGTGACTAAAATCTTTTTCTTCTTTTGTCTGTAACTTCTCTGTAACTTGTTCTCCAAAAAACTGTATAAATTAAGAGACACAAGCCCCACTCGGGGGGCTCACTTCTAAATGTATTAGCAGAGCGGCTTTGCTAATAAAACAGAGTGGTCTGATAAATTGTGAGTCTGAGTCAAACTTTGACAGAGGTTACCAATTTCAGACTATTGCACCCCCATTTCGAAATTATTTCAAAATAATGGATGTGTAGTCTAGACGACAGCTCCGTTATTTTGAAATAACTGCCGTTATTTCAGAACAACTAGGTAGTGTAGCCGTAGCCAGAGAGTTTTTTAAAAAGGGGCCCTTGAGAATATACAGTATTCCCACCCAGCAGGATAGGAACGGCTTCTCTCTGTTTCCTTATACTTCAAAGGGGGGAAGGCTGTAAAGTTGGTAAACAGTCATCTTTGGCAGCTTATTCATATTTATTTGGATGGTGAATTATAAACTGACCCTGGCCCTCTCTCAGCAAGCTATTTGTTATCTCAGCAAGGAAATATCAGTGGATTACACATGGACGTGCTGCTTCGAGCATATTTCTGTTAGGTACAATTTACAGAGGTCAATGTTATTTCTCACCGTTCTGCATATTTCTTACTTCATGCATTCTCCACTCCCCTCTGCCTTGTTACATGTGCTGGCTGTTGCTTTCTTGGTTGCTCTTAAATCACAATCTACTTGAATTCAAAGTTACTTTTGTAAAAGTCTCGGCGTAAGAAACTGGCCTTTGTGCGTGCCCAGCGCTGTCCTTTTCTGGCTAGAATCAGAACAGCTGAGGTGTGGGTTGCCTAGGTCATATGTGGCTAGCTGTGGTTCTCTTGGAGCTCAAGTAATGGGGGCTGCCAGTTTTGGAGGAGACCGATCTGAGTCTATCACTACCATCACTAGGAAGCATCCCGTATCCATTTTGTGCAGCACTGGTGAGGGCCAAGAAGCACTAGATGGTCACAACTTTATTGCTAAATGCTCGCTGCACTATCTATTCGCCGGAAGTTTGATTTGTTGGAAGTGAACAGCCCGGCATTACAGAGTAAGGACATTGCAATCTCTTGGCCATGCAAACCCAGCACCTATGTCTCCTGGCAATATTTTCACCCAAACTGCCAGAATCTCCTCGGTGGGATTACCTTATTGG
This sequence comes from Carettochelys insculpta, assembly GCF_033958435.1. Taxonomy (NCBI): domain Eukaryota; kingdom Metazoa; phylum Chordata; order Testudines; family Carettochelyidae; genus Carettochelys; species Carettochelys insculpta. The sequence continues at coordinate 16,283,471 of NC_134151.1, forward strand.
CCAGTCCCCAGATATAGCCATGTATGTATACCATCTGATGAATTGGTTCTTTGCCCATAAAAGATTACACCCAAATAAATGTGTTGGTCTTTAAGGTGCCACAGGACTCCTTGTTGTTTATGCTCATAATAATATGGCTACCCCACTGAGACTTGTCCACTGGATGACCCACTGTAGTCCCTGCCACAGAGAGGCTTCTTTTAGTATATGGAGTCTGAGATATTTATGTTCGCTCTGGACAGGGAGTGGGCTGTTTGAAAAGCGATACCATGGCCGTGAGTCATCCCTCCTGGGCATTGGGAGTTGATCAGATCCTATGTGGCAGCTGACTTCCATTTTGCCCGAGACAGACACATTGGGGTTGGCACCATCCCTCACTATCTTACAGATCTCGAGCAAGCAGCAGCACATGCCTCCAGAACACCTGCAAAATGTCCTCCAGACAAGAAGCAAATGCCGCTGAATTTCAATTGCACCAGTTAGCGCTGGGCATGCTCTGTGAAGGGCAAGGTGTCCATGAGGAGGGACAACACAAACTGTGCAGCTGCCATCGCAATTCAAGTCATCCAAGGGAAGTCGCTGCCCATTCTGAGAAGGAAGCGCTGTATCTGGGCAGCAGTCCCAGGAATTCATTTATCTTTCAATATGGCACATAGATTTATTTATGAAGCCTCTTTCCAGCTGCAATGTTGGACAGACATGGATGGTATCTAGGGGGTCAAACTGCAAACAGAGTCCCCACTGTGCTAGACACATTGCAGACAGAGTAATAGACATCCCCTGCTCCCAGGAGCTTTCTATCGGAGTAAGGCAAGGCTGGGTGGCAGAGTCAATACACATCAGTACAGGCCCATGTAAGTACTGTCACAGGGTGACTGGCCATTCAACAAAAAAGGAATCTCAGCCCCACCTGTGACCTCATTAATTTGCCTTCCCAACTGGGAGATATTAAGATGGGTCATGTGATTCAATCAGGCCTCGGAGATAAATAAGGGACAGGCCTGGGTGAAGGGAAAGAGAAACTTCAGCAAACGTCCAGAGAAGACTCCTTCTCGACACACTGAGGTAATAGGGGAAGGGCAGGATAGCAGCAAAGGGTGTTTGGCTGCTGGCCTCTCTGAGCCAGGGAAAAAAGCAACCAAAGATGAGTTTTGGATCCTCTTATGGCGGAAGGAAGGACTGCAGGGAGGAAGACCTGCTTGAAGAGCAGGGCAGGTTTCCGGCTAGAAAGGTCTGTAAGGGGCTGCTTAAGGAAGAGAAGGCTGAGGCTGAAGAACAGCCAGAGGGCTGGCAGGAAATTCCAGATCTGAATATTCAATTTTGGGTTGTGGTGATGACTTTACTTTGGAACTTTGAGGAACTCTGTTACTTAACCCAACCCCCAAAGAGTGGTTATTAGCCTTTGTGGATTAACTCCCAGAACCTCATAGGGAAACTAATTCAGGGCTGTTGAAGAACCCCTCCCTAACCAGAACTGGGCACTCTGGGGACTTTATATCAAATATATATGTAACCCACATGCCTAGGGGTGTGGTTCACTGTCCCATGTCAAGACACTTAAATAGGGTGACCATCCGTCCCCTTTTCAGCCAGACAGTCCTGTATTTGGGAAGCCAAAAAGGCGTCCCAGCTTATTTTAGAACAGGGACTAGTCGTCCCATATCTGCTGCACAGGCACAGCTACTTGCTGGGGAGCACATACTGTGTGTCAGTACGTGCTCTTCAACAGAGAGAGCCAGCAGGTTAGCTGGGGAGGGGAAGCGCCGCGGCTGCCCCGTCCCTACCGCTTTCCCGAGGCTCAGGGAAGCTGGGGGAGCAGTGCCTCGGCTGCTCCATCTCAGCCGCTTCTCCAAGGTCAGGGAAGGGGGAGGGAGCACCCCGGCTGCTCCATCCCTGCTGCTTCCCCAAGGCTCGGGGGCGGGGGGAGCACCCCCCGTCCCACATGTGACCATGGGAGATATGGTCAGCCTACACTTAGACCATTTACACAGAGAAAAAATGAGTATTCTCTGTAGAGGGGCAGCTGCCTTTTAGGTCAAAATGTATCAGCTCATGCACTAAGCTCCAAGGTCTCGGTTCAAGCCCATTTGTGGGCAGCTTTACATACACAGACTTAACTTCCCCTCTGCAATACACCAACTATGCAATTTCAGCTTTTCCCTGCTTTCTGATCCCGTCGAGTGGATCAGGGTGCAGGAGAGTTACTTACATGGTGATAGGTGACTTCAAACCAGGAAACAATAGGTAGATAGCAAAATAGACGACCAGGAGGTGGATTGGGTGAGAAGCCTTGGAACACCAGAATCCGTTATGTGGCACTAAACTACATCTACAATAACTCTAATGAGCAACACGCAAGAGAAGCTCACTGGAGGTCTGCCCTCAGTTGATTCCCCAGAATCACAGGATTGAAAGTCACCTGTGTTGACAGGCTGCAGGGTTAGCAACCTGGAACAATGGAGCCATGCCACAAGTGAAATTGCTAAAGAAGGAAAATGCCCTCAGACCAACCTGAGACCTTGCATGAATTTCTCTATCCGTCCTCAGCCAAACCAGCCACGTAGTTCCAGTTTTTCCTTTCTGTTCTTTTTCCCCATCTGTTTTCCCATTGCTGTTGCCATCACCAGTAAACAAGACAAAGGGAGAGCCCCTTATCTGAGATTTTCTCAGCCAGCAGTAGGACAGACAGGGCGACTATCTCACCCCTGTTAAATAGAATGATTCCTGACTGGTAAACAGGAAAAAGCCTCCCATGGTTAGCACAGCCATTTTTTCAAGGGCTGTTCCTTCTTGAATTAACCTAGGAAGTCGCTGGGAGCTTGGAAACACCCTTTGGATATAAAAATAGCACTTGGAATGCCTGAAGTCAACCCTTACTTTTGTGTGAGTGGTTCCTTTTTTATATTTCCTATCCACTTCCCAACCCATTATTTCTGAGGTTATCTGTTTCAAGGAAGCAAGGAGCCACCCCAGAAGCTCAGACACTACAAGGCCCCACCAAGTGAAATAATATTCTACCTGAACTTGGCCTCAGGACAGGGGGAGAAAGCCACAAAAATAGGTTTGATCTCACAAAAGGGAACAGTTCTGTGTATGTTGCTGTAAATGCCACTTACTGGTATTGGCGCAAAAGAATTATTTGCATGAAGATGACTGGTGAGTCCCTGATGACCTGTTCCTGGGGGAATTCTGCACCCGCACATAGTAAGGCATGCATATTTTCAATATTTTTGTGTGGAAAAAGCTTCTGCCACAAAGTTGATACAGTTCTACCTTTTGTCCACCAGAGAGTACTGTAGTGATAGAACTCAGCAGCGGCTTGGCAGGCTAGGAAACAAAAAGAGCCTTCCTCAGGGTACCTGTCAGGCCAGGTCAGGAGAGAGGGGCTATGGAGACACAGACAAAAAGGGGCTTCTGGGTTGCCAGACGTGAGGTCATAAGGGTTAATGGAGGAGGACTGACTGCGGCAGGGGCTGAATGGGTGTGGAAGTGCAGGGCCACAGGAGACTGGTGGGGGGAATGCAAGACACATAGGTACTGAAGGTGGCTGAGTAGGGGCACAAAGACACATGGAGATTGGAGAGGGGCACAGACACTTAGGGATGGGGATGTGGAGCTACATGGGGATAAAGGAGTGAGTGTCTAGGTAGGCCGGGGAGGGACGTAGGTAGACAGGGAGTGCAGAGACACACAGGATAGATGTGCCTACTGAACAGGATAGGCAAGGGATCACCCAGGGCCTGCTAGAGGATGTGCGTCATACAATCAATCCTTATCCCCCACACCTGCCTCTAAAAAAATCTGCTCCATACGTTTCCTACCCAGGCTCCTTCCCAGTACTGCTTCCCTCTCCCGTAGCTCCTCCATTACTCTAACTCACCAAGCCTTTGCACTGCTTCTGAGGGATGTGTAAAACAGTTTAATGTAATAGTTTAAATGAATTATCCCTCAGAGTTCTGTATTAATATGCCTGATAAGGAATCCCTTTGTCAAAAAAAAAATTCTGAATCTTTTTTATTGTCTATATAGTTACAGGCGTACTTTCTGACAGGTATTTTGAAATAAATGACCGAAAATAGTGGACGCTGGTACGACTACACTGTTATTTTAACAAATAAAAGATTCAGCATTTTGCAAAATTTGAAAATATTTTATGCAGAGTTTTTAATTTTTTGATGCAAAATTCTCCCAGGACTACAGCAGCTCACTGACTGCAGAAATTCTATTGTTGGAGTCTAACTAGAGTCTAACTAGAAACTCCACATTGGTTCTCCTTTGCAATCTCCTTATTGTCTCCACCGGTCTTTCTGGACTGGCGTTAGGCAAAGGCTGGTTGACTATGAAGATCCTGTTTATAACAGCTGAGTAGCTGTATTAGTCTGTATCTTCACAAAAAAACAAGCAGTCCTGTTGCACCTTAAAGACTAACAAATTTATTAATTAAGTAACAAGCTGTCGTGGATAAAACCTGCTGCTGCTGCTTCTTCTTCTTCTTCTTCTTCTTCTTCTTAAGTGGGTATTACCTATGAAAGCTCATTAATATATAAACAAAATTTGCTCGTTGTTAAGGTGTTACAGGACTGCCTGTTTAAATCACAATATGAGTAGAAGCCCTTGATAGCTCAAAGACAACTCACTTAATTGAGTTTTTGTTGTTCCTGCCTTTTCTTTAAACGTAGCCTATGAATTTATATTCACTTTCCAGTAAATTTCAGAACAGTTGGCTCTGGAACAGATGGCCATTCCCTGCTATACTCTCCCTGCCATTATCCCTGACTGATATAGGCCCAGGGAAAAATAATACAGGTTGAACCTCTCTAGTCCGGCACCATCAGGACCTGACCGCTGCTGAACAAGAGAACTTGCTGGACCACGAGAGGTCGATATTGTCTAGCAGCATTACCAACAATTCCGCTGTGTACTGGGCTCCTAGAAGACATTTAGGGATCAATTAGAACTACATAACAGCACAGAACACTCAGAGCCAGGACTGGTAGTTGTAAACAAACTTTATGGGACCACAGGAAACTTGGCCAGACCTATGATAAGTGGTTGTCTGGCTAATTAAAATCATGCTGGATTACAGATGTTGCCAGACAACAGAGTGATTCCGGAGGTTCTGGCAGGAGTAGAAGGTGTCTTCTTCAAGCACTCCAATGTTACTCCACTTATAGATAATGAAGAAAGAATTGTCTTTCTTGGGTAGCACAGACACAGGGCTAAACAACAGGACTACGGAGTTTTGCCAACAAAACTCGCTGCTTGTTCACACACAAAATGTGGTTTGTTGACAGACTGTTGGTAAAACTCAGTATTTCCGCCGGCAACCTTCTGCCTCTCCCAGATGAGGAAAAGCGACTTTGTCAACAGATTCTGTCAAGAAAAAGCTGTGTGAATGCTCTCGGGGGGCTTCTATCAACAGACAGGGTTTTGAGGACACTGGACAGCCCTGTCTGCTGCGCTTCCAGTTGACTGTTTTGTCACGAGAGCAACTGGGCAGTCCAGCCACTCTGTCAATACAGCAGATCACTTTTTCAGTCCGCTTTGCTGTATGGCCGCACTCTGTGTGCAGAAGTTTTGTCGGAAAATCTCTTCCAACAGAAATGGCTGCTAATAGATGCTTCTAGTGTAGCCATAGTGCAGGGGAATAAATAAGCCCAGAGGTTAAAGGATAAAGAATGTATTGATTTGAACAGTGTTTATTTCAAGTTAATCTACAACCCCCATAAAAATAGGAAAGTAATCATGTATAGCTGTAAAATGTATTGCAGAGGGTTTCATATAACAGTTTATTGCACCTTTCATTGGGTTTTATGAGTTATTTTCCTCACTGACAGTGTGACTTGATCAATTTTAGCACTTGCAATGCAACCCCCCTATTTTTTATAATTTGTTTTAAATCATACAAAAACCTCTTGGCAAAGTTAAAATAAAGTGAGGAAAGAAACATCATATGTAGAGATGTAATGAATCATTATATTGGCTTAATGTGAGACCAAATAATAATTCCCTGCAGCCCTGGGATAAATGAGCAGGATTGTTGGCTATACAATGAGATCACAGTACTGTCTCACTTCTCTAATCCACAGCCGGGCAGGGATAACAAGACCTGATATTCAAGATAAATGGAGATGTCAAGCACAGCAGAAGGTACCATCAGCCAAAGACCTAGAGGGCCCAGGGCTAATTAAATATTGATTTCAAATTTTATTTGGGTTTTATTAAAATCAGGCAAGTTGTCTTGTTAGTGTGGACAGGGTCTGACAGTAAGAATGGAGGGATACTTTGTGACTATTCAATGTTTTAAATAGTTTCTCAAGACGAATTATGGTATTTTCATAGAAAAATTAGGATACAGACGGTGTACTATTTGCACATTTGTTTGAGACAACTGCATACACCGTTTTGGTTACTGGTTGTGCAGCTGTCCGAGTGGGCCTGAGAAACTACAAGAGAAGACTCAGGCTTCTCATGTTGAGGAGTTTGATTCAAAGAGGCCGTGAAAGCCTCTATGGCTAAGTTAAAATTCCACTGGCACAACCATAGGATGCCTGCCGCGGCAGGTGGGTAGAGGGGATATGCAAGGTGGCCCTACAGTGTGGAGCAGAATCTCAGCGACTGGGTATGCTGCTGAGATCACGTTTCAGCCTCCCGTTCTGACACAGTGGAGTGGGAGTGTAGCCATGGAGAGGAAGACCCACCGAACAAACAGGATTAGTCTAGTTTCCCCTCCAGATTCCTAAGAGAAGCAGCCTGGCTGCGTTATAAAGCCATTCTGAGAAGCTATTTTATCCAAAGTCTATTCCCAGTCTGAATAATTAAATCTCCCTGCTGGTTAGAGAAAAGGAACAAGCCGTGCAGTGAGCAACTGTTCCCATGTCAACAGCCCTGAGTCTCCCTTCTCATCAGAAGAGACACCTTCTGCAAGGCATCCGTTCTACATTTTAACGCTTATTTGCTAATCTCTGCCATTCACGGTGCACGCACAGAGCTGTATTGATGCTGAATTGCAATTAGCCTGTATTTACACACCAGATGTGCAGCAAGAGCTGCTGGAATCTATTAGTTAAGCAAATCAGGGAAAAGAGAGATTTATACCAAGCACAGTTGCGGTGGCATAATTCACCCAGTTTCCAGTCACGGGACCTGAAGCTTTATCTAAATTGGCCCCGTCTGCTAACTTCTTTTGCCTTTTTTCTCATGGTTTGTTTTCCCATGTTGAGCTATTCTGGCTCTGTATGCTTATGTAGCCCCTAGCTTCTACTGGACGTCCTGCCAGAGCTGCTCTGATGTGTGCAGTTATGTCTCCCTTTAATGGCTGCAGCCTGCGGAGGTATAAACACGAAGTCATGACAGCCAATGGGGAATGTTCTTTAGCTCCAAAAATAGAGTCCTGGAAGCACAGTTGGGCTTCTTGATCACTCAACCTGGCTCTCCCTCCAGGGGCAGCCAGGTAACATGACTGGCCTCGGGTCCATGTTAACCCATTCAGAGCCAGTACGGGGTACACACCGCATCACAAGCCCCAGGCTAGAATGTCCTACTACGCATTATGTAGCCTGAGCCATGGGAGCAGCTGCTTCTGCATGGTGCTTTCACCTAAAAAAACAATCTGTAATTTTAGCAGCTGTGGACAAGGCTTGAGGGAAAGGACTGTGTAGTTGTATTCCTGCAACTGTTAGCCTGGTCTTTCTCCTCCTTGCACCATCCTAGGTTCTGATGTATACTCCCTGCCATGTCGTAGATTGTCAGGTGCTTGGGGAAAGGTCTTTGAGGGAGTCAACAAGCGTACGGACAAGGATGATCCTGTGGATTTGAATGTTCAGAAAGTGATAAGACATCACACCACAAGCTTGTAAACAGTCATAAGACAAGTAGGAATGTGACTGTCCTGTCATGGATCAGTGTGTGGCTAAGAGACAGTAAACAAGGGGTAGGAATAAATGGTCATATTTCACAATGGAGAGAGCTGAATAGCAATTTTCCCCAGGGATCAGTACTAGGACCAGGGCTGTTCAACACATGCATAAATTATATGAAAACGGGGTAAAAGGTGGGAGTGCAGAGTTTGCTGATGATACAGAATTAAAGACAATTAAGTCCCAAGCCAACCTTGAAGCATCACAAAGGGATCCCATAAAACTGGATGATTGGGCAGCAAAATAGCTGAAACTCAATACTGATAAATGCAAAGCACGTTGGCAAACAAAATCCCAACTATACATACAAAAATCTAGGATCTAAATTAGGTGCTCCTACTCAAGAAAGAAGTCTTAGGGTTCTGACGCTACATCCTCATATTTTAATGGAAATTTTTTGAATATGAATAATGCATAATTTGAATATGCTTTATGCAAAACAGCTCAAATAACCTACCATTTGAAAGCCTGTAATTCCCTGAATGTATATAGCCTATTTTGGTGCAGCTGTCATTCTCGTATGTGAAGTTAGAAATATGAAGTGTAAGCCTGTTTCATTAACTATAGGTCTTCTCGTGAAAGCTCTTAGTGGAACTTAACAAACTTAATGGCCCAATGCTCAAAACAATGATTGTAAATGATTTTGTTTTTCCTGTAAGCCTAAAATGTGTTTGGTCCTACAAAGCCATGTGACCATGTCACTTGGTACTAGAATCCATCTTAAATTTGGTACTTTTGCATTGGGATCAAGAGAATGGAACAAAGATGCCCTTAACTGGGGAAATGTTATTGAATGGACAGGAAGCAAACAACGATGAGCAGTCTTCAGCTGGCTTTTGAAAACTACCTCCCCACCCTAAGTGGCTACACAAGAAGCTGTTAGACCCAACCCAAAGAAAAGATCAGCTCTGACTTTCTTGATTTTTCCTGAAATCAGGACTAGGCTGAGAAAAATTATCTGTAATAATCTCTGTTAGTACATTAGGCTTAGCTGGTGTGCATTACTTATCTTAGGGCTCATCTACACTAGCCCCCTCCTTCGAAGGGGGCACGTAAACAAGTCGAACTGGTGAATAGTGATGAGATGCTGTGCTGCATATGCATCACCTCGTTAGCATAATTCTCGCCACATGAACTTCGAAGCGGCTAAATTCAAAGCACCAGCAAGCCATGTAGCCACAGGCACTTCTAAGTACCCACACAACTTTGAAGTTCTCTTACTCACAAAACATTTTAGGAGCGAGGGAACTTCGGAGTTGCACAGGTATGTTGAAGAGCCCACAGCTAGACTGCTTTGCCGGCGCTTGAAAGTCATCAGCTTCAAAGTTCGCATGGCGAGCATTATGCTAATGAGGTGCTGCATATGCAGCGCAGCCCCTCCTTGCTATGCACTGGTCTGGCTCATTTACATGCCCCCTTTGAAGGAGGGGGCTAATGCAGAAGAGCCCTTACATTAGTAACTTGCTTTCATCTGTTTGTTTTCACTTGCAGCCACTTAAATCCTACCTTTTATACTTCATAAAATTCTATTCTTTACTATCAAACCCACAATAAATACTTGTTACTGGGAGGGAGGACAACAGGTGTGTATATCTCTTTCATTGATAGAGAGTGCAAATTCATAAGCTTTCCTTGGGTAACGCTTTTATAGAGAGAAAAATGGATTTATTTGGGGGTTTGGACCCTTCTATTCTTTATCTCTTTCCTAATGGTTACTAATATTCTGTTATCTTTTTAAACTGCTGGTGTAGACTGAGCAAATCTCTTCTGAGAACTTTTCTGAGGGCTCTGCTTCTGAATGCTGTCAAGTCCCTGTGGCTGAGCCCTTCCACAGCTTTTATTGGCATCTCTGTTACTCTGCTGGGGAACTGTTAGCCCAGCTCTGTGCCTTTGCTGGGAGAGACCAGAGCTCCTGCCCCAGCAGGACAGGATGGTACGGTGCCCCAGAGGGCCGATAGTAGGGTACAGTGGTATGATCAGGTGACAGTCTCAAGGGGACCTCTGTGATCCAACCCACCACAAGGGTAACTATGGACAGTTCTCAGAAAAGATTTGCTCAAACTACAGCAGCAGTTTAAAAAGATAACAGAATATTAGTAACCATTAGGAAAGAGAGAAAGAATAAAACAGAAAATATCATCGTGCCTCTGTATAAATCCATGGTGTACACACACCTGCAACAGTGTGTACAACTCTGGTCTCCTCATTTCAGAAAAAAAAGATATTAGAATCGGAAAGATGCAGTGAAGGGCAAGAAAAATAATTAAGTGTATTTAAGAGCTATGATATGAAAAAAATATTTAAAAGGCTGGGACTGTTTAGGTGAGAAAAGAGATGACTTGAAGGGCAATATAACAGAGGGCTGTCAAATCATGAATAAGGTGGGACAGATTAACAGGAAAGTATTATCTGCCCTTTCAAATAATATACTAACTGGGGTCATCTAATTAAGTTAACAGGCAGCAAATGTAGAAGGATTTGTTCATACAACTCATCATCAGCCTGTGGAACTCACTGCTGGAGGATGTTGTAAAGACCAAGCATATAAATGGGTTCAAAAAAGAATCATGCACATTCACGTTGGATAGGTCCATTGATGGCTATTAGCCTAGATGATTGGGGATGTAATCCTTTGTTTCAGGTAGCCCTAAACTGAGCTAAAGGTGTCCCATGGTGGACTTCAGTAGAACCTTGCTAAGGATGAGTCTGGTCCCATGTGGTGTCTGTACAAAATTAATCTCCCACCCAGTGATGTGCTGCCAATATTGTATGGGTCTCCAACACCCTTTGCCCCACATAGCCTGTTTCAAGAACAAACGTGTTTACAGACCGGATGGGTGAAACACAGCAGAATCTATTTCATTTCCTGTTCAAACCAAAATATTTTCCCATAAAGGAAAGGACAGAGGCAACATCCCTGGACAAATAAACACTTACCAAAGTGCATAAAAAGGTTTATGCTTTGTTCCTGAAAAAGTATGTTAAGTAAATTGACAGCGCAGCACTGTTCAATAGGGTGAGATGGAACTGGGATTTGGGGGGGTGTGGAACTTTTAGAGGTGGCAGGAGAGAATGTCAATCCCACCATTTTTTTTTTTTAATTCATGCCATTTTGGGTGCAATCAGCTGCTTAGAAAAGAGGAACTCTGTTCTTCAGAAGTATATTTCAGGACAGGCCACCTCTGCCCAGAGTGATTCAGGGTATTGAGATGGGGAGTAGAATTGCCACCTATCCAGGTTTTCCAGGATTTTCCCTGTTTTGAAGTAGCTCTCCTGGGAAATCTGTAAGGCTGCTTATTACACCCTTGCAGCTGCCCAGTTTTATGAACTTAGCCTCTTCCCAGATGTGCAGGCTTATTGCCCCTCCAAAAAGCAGTCATTCCATCACAGGCAGCCCACTTTGCTTCTTTCCTTCAGCACAATTCTTGTGGCAGTGGGCAGGTGGCTGGATTTATTTTCCCCCTCTTGTCTCTCTGTGTCAAAAGTGATTTGAATCTAACGTTCTCTTCAGTTTAGCAACAAAGCAAAGAGTGTTTAAAAGATTCCCCTATTTCAGTCTGCAGATCTCTTCCAAATTTACCCTTGTTAGTAGTGTGTGTCATTCTTTTTCACAAGATGTCAGTTTCTCCACAGGCTGATCTGCCTCACTCTTCCACCAGTATGCTCACACTCTTTCTCTCTTCTCCAGCTCCATTTTTCTTTCTCTTTCACATCCTGTTTTACTCCTCTTCCATATCTCTCATTCCAGCACTATCTCTGTCTCTAGCTGTACATGTTCTCTCCACCTCCTTTTCTCTGCTTATTTTTCTCACTCCCTTTTCATTTCTTTCCCTCACTCACTCATGCTCCATGTCTCAGTGCAAGGCTGATCCACTTGCATCTCTTCATTTTGTCAGCCCCCTGTTACTGTTTCATTTAGAGCAGCATGTCAAACAGCCCACTTAGTGTGTATGTGGCCTGCAGGGCATGTCCAGATTGTCCAGAAGGTGAAGATTAAAAGGAAAGGGAAAGGGAGGACTAGATCACACCCTGCCAAGCGGAGAACCAGAGAAAGGAGAATGAGGAAGAAAGAGAAACAAAGAGCAGGTTTGACTTCTCACCCACTAACCCCTCCATGACCATTGATCACCTGCGTCCAAAAAAGCAAAACTCTGAAGCCTTTGCTGATATGTGACTACGTAAATAAATAGCTCCAGGGAAAGCCTAGTTTCTTAGCCCTTTACTGGCATGCCACTTGACCCATACCACTAGCTGCATGCAGGGTGTAGCTTCCCTGTGTGAAACTGACTGTGATGGAGCTATTCAAAGCCAGGCCATACAGCAGCATGAAATGATTCAACTTGTTTTGGTGGCAACAGAATTTTTTAAGGTTAGTCTTTTGTTTAACTTTGCCATCCCAGCTCTTACTGACAAGGATTGTTTCCCAAGTGGAAACCCTTTACTAGGAGGCAGCAATTTGGCTGGGTTGGGGTTCCCACATAAGTCAATGCAGCAGTGCAGCTGTGTACCTATTACAGCAGAGGGAAGGCTCCGCCTTCTCCCGTGCTAACTAAACTTTTGATTCTTAAATAAGATCTTGGGTCATGAGAAAAACATCAACATTTGTGGAAATATCAAAACCACAACTCCCATAAGGTTGCAGCTCCGGGGAAGCTCCAGATTGGCCACCATAGGGTTGCCAATTCTTCAGGATTCCTGGAGCCCACCAATTAAAGATTAGTCTTTCATTCAACAGTATGTCATGCAATGAAACCACCAGAATATATCCATTCGAAACAGGCAATACTACCATGGTGCTGGGGCTTTTGGAAGAAAGAGAACTGCATAATTTGCAGCCTGTCCAAACATCCTCTGAAGCCCATGGGAGCATTCGATTGACTCATACGAGATGTGGGTCAGCACCTTATTTTGAAACTGTAACCTCACATATTGTGCCAGGCTTCTGGGGAGAGTAGGTGATACAAAGAGCTAAAGGTATTGCCTTTGGGTTATATCTTGCTCAGACATTCCTGGGTCTGAGATTAAGCTGGCTGGGAAAAGTATCATGCTTTTTTCCCTAAAAAAAAATCCTTTCCATCCCCACCAATCTCTTCCCTAAATGTTGACATTTGAAAAACTTTAAAACTTGAAACACTTCCATGGTTGGTTGGAAGATGAAAAAAGCAGTGGAAATGTTAGCCACGCTTTTGCCACTTTGTTTTCAAAGTCCAAAATTCTGAATTCTGAAAACAGTTGGAGCAGCCCCTTGTGGGGTCTGTAGAATCTCACAGGTGAGCCTGCTGGAAGCACCCAAATACCAGTGATCCCTGGGTCTCTAGCTTGCTGACAGAGGTGCATTGCCTCTACTGTACAGTCACTGCACAAGGACTTCCTAAATCACTGTGGAGGGGGACTGGTCATTACACTGAAGGATACAGGTGAAAGTGGTGGATTTAAATATCTGCCAGGGTCACCAAGGCGCTCAGGCAGGCCCCTCTTTTTAAGCTTCTTTTACAACTTGAAATAAATAAAAATATGGAATTGTATGGATTTTACTAAGCCATAAGAGAAAAAAGACAATCCTATTTTAGGCTAGCCAACCACATGCCCCTGGACGCAGGACTTGCGCTGAAGTACAGAAACAAATTAGCTTGACTCTTAATTCTATGAAATTCCATTAGCAAACAATTTGTGCACTGCCATGTATTAAAGTTCCTTTGTATATCTAGTGGCATGTACGTACAATGAACCACCCCTGCCTTAGAATAGGAAATCCCTTCTTCAGTTCTCTCATATTTATCCCACCCCACCCTGCCTCCCACTAGTCAAATAAGCAACACAGTTCAATTGTTAAAACATACACCAAAATACTGAAACATAAGAGGAGGCTGCTAAAAGCAGCAGGAAGGGTAGACCACAGGCATCAAATGTATGAGTGGGTGATACTGGCGACATAAGTTACACTGACAGTAACAGGAATCACACCCTTAAAGGCAGGACTCATGTCAGCTCAAATAATCCACTCAGTGAAGAGTGAATGAAGCAAGTGAGGGGTGAATGAAGCCACAGGCAACCAATCCAGTGGAAGTGCAGTACCCACTCTAAACGTTTTGATGGATATACTAGATACAGAGGTGGGTGAGCAAATGCTGGTCTGACTCAGGACCGTTCCTAACTGGGAATTTCTTTCATTTATTTAGTTAGAACAATGGTTCACAGCCTTGTCCATGCTCCCTTGTTGTATCAGAAAAATGTTTTGGAATATACCTTCCCCTCTTCCATTTAAATCCACAGTGCCCCATACATTGTCCATTCACCACATGAGGTGAACTGAACAGTGCAGGGTGGAGAAGCTGCTCGTTTGAGCCCCTCACGTGGAGCGGCCTCCACCCCCTGTGAGCACACCCCACCACTTGGTGGGACAAGCTTGGTGGCTGTAGTGGAGGCAGCTCCTCCTGCAACTCGCTCAGGCCGTGGGACAGCTCACATGGAGTAGTTTGGGGCTGGGTGCTGTGTGGCTTGGGGCTTGTGTGGAACAGCTCAGGGCTGGGCAGTTCAGGGCTGCAGGGTTCTGGTGGTGGCTCTGGTGAATCACCGGAAGTTTGCAGGGGGGTGGGTAGTAGAGGTGACTGGCTTGGGGCCGGGGGGAGAGAAGGGTGCTTGGCTGGGGGTAGTGCCTCGGGAGAGCAGCTCTTGGCTGTGGGGAGGGCGGGTACATATGGTGATCCATTCAATTGCTTTTGGACACCACTGATCTCAGTGTACAGAAAAGGCAAGAGTTCATGACCCCCTGAAACTTGCGATGCTCAAAAGCTACCGTGTTGAAGTGTGAAATGAGTGCTTAAGAATTAAGTGTTAGCAAGAGACATTTGTGGGACAGATGGGTGCTGTCCATGCCCCACAATTCCCATAATCGGACTGCTGCACTCCTTGGACATGTAAACAGAGGCTTTGGTATTGCTCAGCTATACAGCAGGATATGAATGAATGCTCATGTGGCTAGAAGAAGACACTGACCTCCTTTTCATTAGATTAGAACAAAATACAGTTGAACCTCTCTAATCCAGAATACTCCAGAACTTCATAATCCATCATGATTTTAGTTAGCCAGACGATCACTTACGGAAGTGGCAGAGTTTCCAAAGGTCCCATAACCCCACTTAAAACCACCAGTCCTGGATCTCAGAGTTCTGTGCTGTTATTTAGCTATAATTTACCCCTAAATGTCTTCTCAGAGCCAAGTAAGCAGTGGAAGTGTTAGTAATGTGATAGAAAATATTGACCTCCCATCGTCCCACAAATTCTCTCATCTGGCATTGGTCAGGTCCCAAGAGTGCCAGACAAGAGAGGTTCAACATGTAGGAGTTTGAATTTGGGCCTCCCAAAGTGAGCAGTCAATGACTTGACCAATAGACTCACCCAGCTGCCTGAACACTTCTGTTAGCACTTAACAAATATCCAGTGACCAAGATACACCAGTAATGGGAAAAATCTTAAAGGACTCAAATGTCATCCCCTGGTATCCCTGGGCCTTAACTTCCTGCTCTGGCTCACCCTGCTATTAGAGGTAAGAGTGGATTTCGGGCTGTTTGTTCAAGGCAGTAAAAATCCCCAATGACTGTTCAGTGCTCTGCATTAATGTGGGTGGGAAAAATATGATGTCAAGCCGTGACTTTTGTTTTCCGCTTTTGGACAAACATGGAGGAGAGAATGACGTGCCCATTTAATCTTAATAATGCAAAGCCTTCTGCACTCACATGAGGAGGTCTGTTTATTTAACCAGCAGCATTATACACAAGCTCTTGGCAGACTATGTCAAGAGACCTTTTCTTAAATAAGAAAGAGCCTGCCACGCCCTTCAATGTTCTCCAGTGGAAGTGTTGACAGGACTCATGCTGCAAGGTTATTCACCCTCCAGTGTGATAGAGCCAAGACTTCACAGGCCTTTTAGGGTTGTAAATCACTTAGAAGAGGCCCCTGCCAGGTTTATAATTGTATTTATTTAGGTTGCATTGTATTTGTTGTCTCCGCGCAGCTAGAAAGGCTGATGAATAAATAGATGAACATCTGTGCTCCTGCAGTCACACTCTTTATAGCTCACAAGTGGTTTCATTTCCAATTAATACATAATATTTTTACTACTTTCCCATCTACCCCCACCCCACCCCACTCCCAGGCCCCATATTGATTTGTGTTGATTTATTAAAACCTCTGAAATATCCTGGGTAAGTGTCTGGTCAGGATTTTGGAACTCCCTCCCAAGGTAATCCACCCCTGTTTTACCCTGAACCTGCATAAGTTAGGTTAGGCTTTGGAAGTTTTGTCAGTGGGGTGTGAATCTTCATGCGTGGCAAATAAGATCAATAGCATTTATTGTGCATGGCCATTCAGCTCACCTCAAGCGTATCTGTGCATATGCCAAACACATGTTCACAGTTTAGCAAGCCTGTGGACAGGTTTAAACTGACCTTAAGCTGTTTATTAAATGACCAAGAGCAGATATTCAACTACTTACCTATATCTGTACTGAACACGTTATTTAAATTTCCCTCTTTTGCACTGCTGTTGGTATAGCTCCACTGGTGGGACACCCACATTTTTAACCATGTCACCAAGTGCTGCTCAGAGCAAGTTTAGATGACAAGGTGGTAGAAGCTACCTTGGGAATGCCAGGGCTTCCTCTGCAGCAAACACAGGTGGGAAATTGTAAAGAAAAGCTCAGGGTAGATAAAGTTGGTATTTAAATCATGCAAGTGGTCTTAATTCAACTGAAGACAGGGCCAGAGAGATAGAGGTCTGCACCCTTAATCAGATCGAGCACTGTTGAGAGTATGGAGAAAAGCAATGAAAGAACTCTTCTCTCACTGTGCATTCAAAACAAGGGAAGAGAGGAAATAAGGTAACTCAAAAGGTGTTGGATGGAAGTTCTAATTGATTTTTTTTCTTATCTAAACCAATTTGCTCATCTTATTCAGGTCTGTAGTTGCATTTCAATTACATTTTATGTCACAATTAGCCTTGGATATAATCTGGTGCACTCGCTTAGTGAATGCTTGGTGAGATCTATGTAATACTGTGTAATTGTTAGGGGTGGTTTTGTTACAAAGCAAGTTAATCTTTTGCTGTTGAGCATTTAATATAAGAAATCCAAAAACAAATTGGGTTTTGCTGCAGATTCAGTGATCTGTTGCCAAGTGATAAATGCCTTTTTTATAAACCTTGTAAATATCCCTTTTTCTGCTTTGCTTCGGTATAATTCGATTTTATATGGTACACTTTGTAGTTTACTCAAATAATAATTTCAACAACATAAAGTTTCGCCTGCTGGACAGCAATATTATCAACGGCTGAGTTATTGAGAAAGCCAGAAGCATAATCTAATTGCATCTGAGCTTGCCCACAGGTCCCATAAATATGTTCCTAGAGATCTGAGAGCTATTAATTAATGAATGACATAAATGATTTGGAAGTTCCCAGCTTGGCTCCTTCACTCCCTGCCAATGATAATCAGTGCTTTCATGTCTGACACTGCAACAAAAGGCGACAGTCCACATTGCACAATTAAATACTTAGGCCCTGATCCCATGAATGTGCACACACAAAGCACTAGATACATTTATGGAGGATACGTCCATCAATGGCTGTTAGCCAGGATGGGCAGGGATGGTGTTCTTAGCCTGTCTTTTCCAGAAGCTGAGAATGAGCTACAGGGAAGGGATTGCTTGATGATAACCTGTTCTGTCCACTACCTGTGGGACACCTGGCACTGGCCACTCTCAAAAGACCAGGTACTCATCTATGGACCTTTGATGTGATACAATATGGCATTCCTATGTTTTTACAAGTATCTTTCTAGATGCTAGTGGTGCCATTGGCTTCAGTGATATGCATGTGTAAATTTGTAAGTTGAGACTTAGGACAAAATTCCAGCCAAATAAATGACAGGTCCCCCTCACTAAACATGACACAACAAAACAGCACACCAAGGATTTGATCCAAAGCCCACTGATGTCAGGAGTTTTTCCATTGAATTTCATGGCTTCAGACCAAGCCTAAATCAGAAGTCAAATAGTTCTGCAATCTTCAGAGCTGTTCGGAGGTTTGGATACCACTGATACCTTTTTAAAAGCACCTCCAGAGCCTACTTCCAGTCTGGAGTTTAATTCCTGGAGGGGCCCATGCATGAGTGTGCTCCCTTATCTGGGGCTTAATTGACCTCAGAGCTTTGCTAGTTCACGAGCCATCTGGCCAAGGGGCGTCATCCTGTGCACTTTCATAGAAAATTATATTAACTGGATAAACTTTCCAGAGATTGTTATTTAATCACCCAATAAACTTTAGCAGAGATTTCAGTTCCTGCTATAGAATTCGATAGGATGAGTTTAAAAAAAAAACCCACAAACACAAGTAATAAAGGCAATAACTCTGTGCTTGATAGTACAGGTGTTTTTTTCAACTGTTACAGAATTGCTTTTGTTTCATCCCTATCAACATGCATAGTGTTTCCCCACATAGGTGCTGACAGCTTCTTCATGGATCATCATTGATTCTCCTTGATTGGGGATAGAAAGACCATAGATGAGTATCATGAGCAGACCCGGACAGAACCACTGGGTAAATAATGCTTGCCCCATGAGCCACTCTGCTTCCATTTGTACACACAGACCGGTTGCTTAATGTGAGACCTCTCCTTCTGCCACATCAGCCATGCTCTGAGTGAATCCAAGTTTATTCCAATAGTCCCTCCTCTTGCTTTTGCTGCCTGTGACTCACCAGACAGAGCTTAGCTGAGGAGATTCCCTCAGCTGTAGTCCCTCAGCCCCTGCCACCCATCTTCATCAACAGGCACAGGCAGTGGCAGACCTGGGGGCTCTCTCTCTCTCCACACCATGTCAGGCTGAGCAGACCCAGGGCTGGTCGCACTTCACGACACCCAACAATACACCTGCCGTGTGGCTGAAGAGTCACCCCCTCCCCAAAGCACCAGCTTTCATTTTGTTTGGCCAGGCTGCAGCCTCAGTCCTGATTCTAGAGCCAAGTGACTGGGGATACGTAAGAGAAGGGCTTGTGCGGAAAGGAGTCGAGAGCTGGAGTCTGTGTATGCCACAGAATTTCTCACGTGTAACTGCCGGGTTCACTAGTGTTATTGAAGGGAACGATCATTGGGAGTGTTTGCCCACAAGATACTTCTCTCCCCCTTCCAGTACAAGCCCCCATCCTCTATAGGAACAGCAGGCCTGACTGGCAGGGACACATAGGTATCTGGCACACAGTCAGAATCCTACTATCACTGTGTGCACAGCATTTTCTCTATTATGGACGGGCAAATTGCCTGGGGGCTGCGTTTGGCGACCTCTTCAGATACTATTAGGGGTGTGCAGTGGTTTGGTGAAGAGCTCCGGAACTTCTTTCTGTAATAAAAAAAGAATTTTGTTTAATCCAAAGCTGATTCTTAAGAAAGTACTTTTTGATTAGGAGGTACCTGAAGGGAGCCATGGGCTGTGTGTTAAGGCAAATAGAACCACAATGTCAAATCTCAGCCAACCTAGTATGTGACTTATTTAGTTCATTTTTTGTATTAGAATTTCACTCTCTCCTACTCTGCTCCATTTTGGAATCTTGTCATACTGTGGGTTGTTGTGGGTTTTTTTGTTTTCATTTATTTTGTTGTGTTTGTTTGTTTTGTCTACTCTGCTCTTTACTGCATTTTTATTATTCCTCCAGACTCTCCCTTAATGGAAACAACTCAGTACTAAGGGTCTCTTTAGGGCTCATCATTCTAAAGGGGTCTAAAATGAGACATGATGTGGTCTGGTGTATAGTTCACTGGGTTGGGACTCAGGTGACCTGTGCTCTAATTCTGGCTTTGCCACTAACCCATTGGGTGACCTCGGGAAAGTCACAAGCCACTTCACTTCTATGAGCCTCTGTTTCCACTTCCACCATTCTCGGTCTTGACCAGAAGCTCTTCAAGGCAAAGACTATCTCCTCCCATCATTTTGTGCAGAGCACAGTGGGGCACAATCTCAGTTGGGAGGTCTCTAAGCACTACTGTAATACAAATAATAAAATCAGGCAAAATGTTTCATTCTGAATATCTATAGCGGACAGATAAAATGGGCAAAAAGCAGCCCAGGAATAAATAAGCATCTGTAGACAATGAAAGATACATCTGCTCATAGCAGGGTAGAATTATGGTCCTAGTAGAAGTTGCACCTCCCTGATCCAGCACCATCAGGACCTGACTGGCCCTGAACGAGAAAATTTGTCAGACCAGGGGAGGTTCCCTGCCACTGGCCTCTAAGCACCTGCTGCAGACTCCCTGCCTTGCCCGCCCACCCCAGCTGGGCTCCTTGCCTAGCTGCTGAACGTGTCCTTGGTGGCCCAGGTTCTGGCTCCTGCTGCCGAGCTCCAGCCTAGGCCTGCGCTCCCTGAAGCTGCTGGGGGCTCCAGTCCCACACTGTAGCGGGACTGCCACCTGGCTGTGGTCCCAGCCCTGGACTGCTATGGGGCTGCCACAGGGCCCTGGTCCAGGCCCCATGCCACCTGATGCTGCTGCAGGACTCTGGCCCTGGCCCTCTACTGAGGGACTCCAGCCCTGGCCCTGCACTGTTGCTGGCTGTCACAGGGCTCCAGCCCCTGTCCCTTGCTGCTTCCAGAGACCTGGCACTCCAACCCTTAAGCTCCTGGGCTCTGTGGTCCAGGGGCATCCATAGTCCTACTGGACCACATATGTTGCTGTACCAGAGTGCCCATTTTCTGAGGTGCAAACTGAAGTGCACTCATGCAACTCCCAGTCAGCTGTGTGCAATGACGTCCATGTATCAGCCATGAATTTGAACAAGGAACAGATTTTTTAGGAAGACTGGCTTGAATCATAACGTACATACATGTACTCAAAAAACCTCAGTACTGTGTATCCCTTCTAAAACCAAAACTGTGAAGATTAGTGAGCAAGCTAGGCATTGGCCTGCTAAACCCAGGGTTGTGAGCTCAATCCTTGAGGAGGCCACTTAGGGTTTGGGACAAATAGATGTCAGAGATGGTGCTTTGTCCTGCCAAGAGGGCAGGGGACTGGACTAGATGACCTCCAAAGGTCCCTTCCAATTCTAGGAGGTGTGTATGTGTAATTCTGCCTCCTCCCCGCTCCCCTGCACACACCTTGATAAAGAAAAAGACAAAAGAGCAGGAATTTGTAGTGAACGCCACCTGTGCCATTTCTGTACCAGGGGAGCTAAAGAGGCAGAGCCGGGGGATAGTTGTACAAACCCATTTGCTCCTTGAGTTCACCCCACACAGCCAAATGCTTCTTGTTGAAGACAAAAGTCTAGTCTCAGGGAAGCTGTACAGTAAACCCTCAATTTAACGGAGTAATAGGGGGAAGGGGCGTCTGTTAATGCTGAAAGTCCACTGTATCTGAATGGTTTTACAACATGACAATGCACTGACTTTCCCAGCCCATCACTCAGTTCTGTCCTCTGTCCCCCTCTTCCCTTCCCTCCTCCTGCCCCATTCTTCCCCCCACACCTCCAGCTCCCTCTCTCAATTACCAGGAGAGGAGCTGAATGCCGGCCTGGCTCTTTCCACCTCCTGCAGCTCTCAGTGCCGCAGCTCCTCCAGCCCCCTGGCTCTGAGCTGCCTGCTCAAAGGTAGAGCGTGGCCGCCCCCAGCCTGCCAGCAGGCAGCAGCCTCCAACACCAGGGCTGCTGCTCAGCACCAGTGCAGGCAGCGGCAGCTGGGCGCCAACATGCTCCACGCACAGGAGGCTGGGGGAAGAGAGCTCCTATGCCCCACCACACACACAAGCGCCAGCTTCTCTGGCCATGGTGGCCCCTCCAGCCCTGGCAGCCCCAGCCGCTCCAGCAGCTCCTCCAGGCCCGGCAGCAGCTCTGGTGAGTCTCCAGCATTTATTTAGGGAGGAGACGGTGGGAGGGGAGGGCTGGCAGACGGCATCCGTTATTTCCAAAGTCCTTTATATCAGCGTCCATTAAATCAACGGTTTACTGTATTTTCCGATGTGTGCTGCCATCTACAGGTGAGAGATACTAGTCCTAGAATACTCAAATGAGGAAAATACAGTACAGTATTAATTTTGCCATGTCTGATCAGACCCACGCTCTATCTAGGTCACCAGCCTGTCCCTAACAACACCAGCAGCTTCAAAAAAAGACGCAAAAGAGCTCAGAATTGTTTCCTCCTCATCCCAGGGAATTAATGGTAGTCTTTGTTCCTTAAGTATGAGGGTTTATAGCTCTTCTACAGTTTTAGCTTATCTAATGAAACTTTGGATGTTCCTATTATTCATATCAATATTTAACCACAGAGGTAGAGAAAGTATCCAAAAAGTTACTTGTCAACATGAACCTGCTTTAATTTCTGGATACTCGAGTACAATCTAGATGGGATGTGTGTGTGCCCTTGTGTGCATACTTTTTCTCAAGTAGTTTCCAGAGGGAAACTGGTGACTTGTACTTAAGCATATTCCTCCCAAAGCAGGTGTACTTTTACTCAAGTAACTTTTGAGATATTTTTTCCAGCTCTGCGTAAGCCTTTCCCTGATTACTGCTGCTGAGCTCTTCTCTTCAGTATTACCTTGTGTCAGTGATTTCCACAGGTTAATGACACTAGAGCTGTGTCTACACGTGCACGCTACTTCGAAGTAGCGGCACTAACTTCGAAATAGCACCCGTCACGGCTACACGCGCCGGGCGCTATTTCGAAGTTAACTTCGACGTTAGGCGGCGAGACGTCGAAGTCGCTAACCTCATGAGGGGATCGGAATAGCTCCCTACTTCGACGTTCAACGTCGAGGTAGGGACCGTGTAGACGATCCGCGTCCCACAACGTCGAAATTGTGGGGTCCTCCATGGCAGCCATCAGCTGGGGGGTTGAGAGACACTGTCTCTCCAGCCACTGCAGGGCTCTATGGTCACCGTGGGCAGCAGCCCTTAGCCCAGGGCTTCTGGCTGCTGCTGCTGCAGCGGGGGATTCATGCTGCATGCACAGGGTCTGCAACTCGTTGTCGGCTCTGTGTATCTTGTGCTGTTTAGTGCAAGTGTGTCTGGGAGGGGCCCTTTGAGGGAGTGGCTGGCTGTTGAGTCCGCCCTGTGACCCTCTCTGCAGCTGTGCCTGGCACCCTTATTTCGATGTGTGCTACTGTGGCGTGTAGACGTTCCCTCGCAGCGCCTATTTCGATGTGGTGCTGCGCAACGTTGATGTTGAACATCGACGTTGCCAGCCCTGGAGGACGTGTAGACGTTATTCATCGAAATAGCCTATTTCGATGTCGCCACATCGAAATAGGCTACTTCGATGTAGGCTTCACGTGTAGACGTAGCCTATTTGCGCTGATGGGTGGCCTGGAGGAGGCCCACAGGCACAGCTGCATGCACTGACTGGTTGCTTAGTTTTGGCTGTACTTCAGCATCTTAAGCAAGGCTCCCAATAAGTAGCCAGCTGCTGCTTGACTAGTAACCCTTTGCCCATCTCCTATGCGTAGGAGCTGCACACAGGTAGTTGACTTTGCACTTCAGTACAACCATATTAGAATATCATCATCAACAACAACAACCATGGGGTCAGCGTCCATTGGTGTCCAATGCCTCCCTCACTATTTCCTTCCATCTTTCCCTGTCCAGTGCGGAGTGGCTGAGTTTCTGAAGACTAGCTCTGCACCAGTCTACTATACCATCTATCCATTCTTTGTGGGGTCTGCCTCTCCTGTTCAAGCCGTCCATTATGCTGGATACTAGGGTCTTGACTTTTCATTCATCATTCATTCTGCACATATGCCCCAATAGCTGTAACTTGAGTTGTATAACCTGCTGCAGTAGGCTCTCTTTCCACTGTATCTTCCCATATAATCCCTTGTTGGTGACCTTCTCCATCCATCCTGTTCTCAGGATCTTTCTGTAACAACTCCTCTTGAACACCAATATCCCTCTCTTCAAGTCTTTCATTATCACCCATGTCTCACATCCATACAACATGCTGCTGAATACATGTTTTTAAGACACTCAGTTTCATTCCCAAGCTAATTGCTTTGCTTTTCCAGATCTTATCCATCGCCTTCAAACTTGCACTTGCTTTCACTCTTCTAGTCTCTATTTCCTTCTCACAGTCTAGCTCGTACATCATGTTGCTCCCCAGCTACGTAAACTTCTCTAAGTTCTCTAGTTGAATCCCATCTCCACTGATCCTACTTCCTATTTCCTTATCTCCAAATACCTTTGTTTTTGTTTTATTGATGTTCATAATCAGTCCGTACCGCTTCCTATCCTCTTTTAACACCTGCACCATTCTCGCTAGCTTCTCCTCACCTTCCTCAACTCTATATCATCTGCGAACCTCAAGTTGTTAATTCTCATCTCGTGCATCAGCACCCTTTCTACGTCTTCCTTGATCTTGTCCATCGCTCTCCCTAGGTGCGTGATGGAGATACGTGGCGATATCGGATTGTCTTGTCTCGTACCTCTACTCATTCTAAACCAACTTCCCAACTCCCTGCGTGTTCTCACCAGGTCCTCCACTTGACGAATGAACATCTACAATTGCTTTATCGATTTTTAGAGGGCATTTGACATCATATATCAGAAGGTGACTTGGGTGGTGTTGGAGTCATACGGAGTGGATAGCATATTAGAATAACTCTCCTATATATTCACATACTGGGAACTGCAGGCAATTGGTCCCTTGTGTACTTGCTGCAGTGGGGGTGGCACAGATAGCTGTGCTTTTGTAAGGAGGCATGTGACACTGGGGCACTCTGAGCAGCGCTCTGATCACGGAGGTTGGTGCAGTGATGGGAGGTGTTCAGGTCTAATTGGGACCAATTAAACTGCCTCTGTTGGGGATCACAAATACTTGGGTGTGACTAGCTTGACTAACGAGGCAATTGGCTCAATAACAGGCAGAATATAAGGGAGAGGAACTGAAAACAGAAGGAAGCTCAAAAAATGATCCTGGTCTGAGGAATGAGAGCACCGTGTGGCAGTCTCTGAAGAGGCCTCACCCAGACAGCCTGCAAACCATGAAGGGGGCTGATGGAGAGAGGGGAGCTCCCCAGCCAGCTTGCAGGACATAGGAGATGATACTGGAGGCCAGAGACAGACCCCAGAAGTTGGCCCTACCTGGACAGCCAGCAGGTCATGTGGGGAGCTGGCGAAGGGGGGGATCGATGGAGGGGGACAGCCCCCAGAGCCTGACCTCCCCCACACCAGACAGCCTGCAGACAATGGGGGCAGCTGGAGCAGGACAGCTGGAGGGGGCAGCCCACCAAAGCCTGCCCCCCCAAAAGAGCCTGCAGACCATGGGGAGGGTGTTCCTGGAGGGGGGACAGACAACGGAGCCTGTCCCCCACCCCTGACAGCCTGATGGGGTGCAGCTGGAGAGGAGGCAGTCCCTGGAGCCTCCTCACAGACAGCCTGTTTACTGAGGGTGGGGGCAGCTGCAAATGGTGCAGGCCCCCAGAGCCTGGCCTCCCTTAAACAGCACACAGTGGGGGGGGGCTGCTGGAGGGCTGCAGCACCCCATGCCTTCCCTCAAAGCCTGGCTCTCCCCGACTCACCAACTGGCAGGTCATGCAGGGAAGCTGGAAGGGGGCAGCTGCCGGAGCTTGGACCCTCCTCACACAGCTAACAAGCAATGGAGGCCATGTAGAGGGTGGCAGCCCCTAGAGCCTGGCCCCTCCTCAGACAGGCTGCAGGCTGTGGGGCAGTGGGGGGCTCTTGGAGGTCAAGGCTGCCCCTGGAGCCTGGATCCGACCCAGACACTCTACAGGCCAAGGGGGAGGGAGAGACCATTGGAGCCTTGCCCCCTCCCCCAACCGCAACAGCCTACAGGCAGTGGGGGTGGGGGTTCTGCAAGATGGAGGAGCAAACTCCAGAGCCTGGTCCTCTCCAGACAGCCTGTAGGCTGCCAGGGCTACAGGCAGTGGGGGCAGCCCCTGGAGCCTGCCCAGCCCACAGCATCCCTCCAAACAGGCTGTCAGATGGAGGAGGCCACTGGAGGCTGGTGGTAGCCCCCAAAGCATCACCCCCCCCCACAACCTATGCAGATCTGCGGGGAGAGGGCAGCTGGAGTCTGGGGTCACCCCACAGAGTGCTGTCCTGCCTCCAACAGGCTGGAGGATGGAGCAGCCACTACCCCAAGCAAAGACCCCTGGAGAAGCTGCAGGCTGGGGGGGGTGCAGCAACAGGCTGGGAGCTGCACCCAGAGTGCTGCCCCCTTGACATGCTGCAGGCTCAGGGGAGGAGTGGTGGCATCTGGAGGCCAGAGCCAGCCTGCAGAGCCCCAGCCCTCACCCAACGAGTGCGCAGCTCTGGCCCCCTCCTTCCCAGGAGCGGTCCCTAGCTGGGGAGCGCAGCCCCAGCCCCCTCAGGAGGAGCCGCTGGCGAAGAAGCACTGCCCTGGACCCCTGGGAGGAGCTGCTGCTGGAGCAGCATTACCCTCAGCACCACAGGCGGTCCCAGTTATGCCCCCCTACATCTGCCAGCCCCCTGTCCTGAGACCCTTGCCCTAACTTCTGGACTCCCATCCACTTCCTTGAGCCCCCCCTACTTTGAGCCCCCACCGCCCCTCCGCCCTAATCCACCCACCTCCCTGTCCCTCCTCACCCCTGAACCCTCACTCCAGCCTTCATTTTTCTTCATTTTTGTACAATACTGTCATTAAAACAAAGTGTACCTCTTCATTATTTGCCAAAACTTACTTCAGTTGGACCAAAGCAGCAGGGTCTTTTCGTAAAGCATGGAGAATGCCGCATCACTGTGCTATCCGCGAGACAGCTCTCCAGATATGGCTCTGCTGCCAAATAAGCAGCTCAAGAGACTGCTTGAGACATGTATGTTAAAATTTCAAACATTAGTGATCTGTTTGGTTTCTATCTCTTTTAAAGTAGTGTATTTCCAGTCTGGTTGATCCCACCATATCCCACATTAGCCTACTCTGCATCACTCCTTCCTGGTTCTGCTCCTCTTTTCACCAAAATCAGTATGTTGGAAGATAAAATCTCTTCTCTCCAAAACAGTCTGACTCCCACCCTTTAGAACTCCACAGGATCGCTGCCTTCCAGCTCCCCCAGCAAACAGTTCCTTAACTTGAGGGAGGGCTTTACACCTTCCAGGA
Source organism: Carettochelys insculpta (assembly GCF_033958435.1). Taxonomy (NCBI): domain Eukaryota; kingdom Metazoa; phylum Chordata; order Testudines; family Carettochelyidae; genus Carettochelys; species Carettochelys insculpta. The sequence continues at coordinate 16,310,494 of NC_134151.1, forward strand.
GCAGGGCGGAAGTCAAGAGCAGAGGAATTCCACAGTTTTTTTCTCCCAGAAGATTACTTGTCCATCAGAGCTAAGCAAAAGGGGGAGAGGGGACGAGTGGTTTTTCCAGTGGTCATTCAAATTCAAAAGCCTGTTGTCTCCTCTCCTTCATGGTCTATTGTCTCCTGTCCTCTGTGTTTTCTTATTCACCAGTGATGCCAAACATACGTGCCGGATTGTAAGCCTATCTCATAACCAGGTCCGAGCTTTCTTCCTTACTTCTCCTTATTCATAGAACATCCTTCCCCTCTGTGCATTAATAGGAACAGAAAAATTACTAGACTGGATTAGACCCAGGTAGTCACCGTCAGTGACCAATACCAGCTACTTAAAATGGAAGTGCAAGAAGCCCGACAAGGAGCAGATCTGGCATTATCGACCACTGAGGAGTCTTTTCCTGACCCCCAGTAGTTTGAAAAATTGGCTTCTGACCCAGCAATGTGAGATTTCGCACACCTTCTAATACTTTTTTATGTTTATTATTCCCTGTATCCATACAAATAAAAACCCATTTCCTATTTGAATCTGGCAAGTTTTTTACTTCAGTGATTTCCCTGAAGCAATAAGTTCCACAGTCCAGCTGTGAAAACATTCCCTTTAATCAATTTTTGAATTTGTCACCTCTAACTTTCATTGAATGTCCCCATGTTCTTGCATTGTAATACAAGGAGAACAGACACTCTTGATCCACTGTCTCTGTCCCATGCATGATTTTGACATTCTTTTATTATGTGTCCTATTATTTGCCATCTTTCAGAAGTAAACAATGCCCGTCCTTTCTCCTACTCTTCATAGGAGAGATTGTCTGTGCCCTTAATCATTCTTATTGCACCTCTGAGCCTCTTCTAGGTCTTCAACATCCTTTTATTTTTTTTCTGAGACACTGCACTCAGTAATTCTAAGGAGGCCATTGCATTGATTTATACAGTGCATCATCATATTTTCTTCATTGTTCTCCATCCCATTCCTTATGGCTCCACATATCTATATCTTGTTTGCTTTTTTTAACCACAGTTGATCAGTGCACAGCTGTGCACAATGCCATCCAGGCCCTCCTCTTTAAGTGACAGTGTGAATATAAAAGACAGAGTAAGAAGCGGAAGTTCATTTTTTTGCTTTCCAATTTGCATGACATGGCACTCACCAATACTGAATTTCCCTTTGCATTTTGTTGGTAGATTTCACATGTAGGGATAAAATCCTTTTCTGCATCTCTGTCCTCTCGTCTCAGGATCCTCCAGTGCTTTGATGCTTACATGAAATCAGCCAGTTAACAGCTGTCTGGTTGTGTGTCATTTGGGAAGAGCTGACTTTGCCACCTCTGGAAACAATCAGCTTGTACATTAGTCACCTATGTAACCATGTGATCTTAGTGGAAGCCTCTAAGTACTACTGTAAGATAAGCAATTGTTGAAAGGCCTTTGAAATCCTTCATTACATAGTTATTCTGTGTGAGTATCCAGCAACCTGTAAACCAACTCATCATTGCATCACCCCTCTGAGGCTAGTGGGTCTCAGGGTTGTGTATTCCAATGCCTCTAAGGGGCTTCGTTATTTTACACATTGATGCATAATACTCACACCCAAAAAGATGAATAAACTAAAACGTAGTTGGAAGTACAGGAAGATCTGTATTCACCTATATCTTTATTCCATAGAAAGACAAGACTTGTATTGCAGGATGAAATTTTGCATTGATAAACAGTGAGGTTAAACTTTGAAAAGGGGACTCAATTCCTGCAGACGCAATGTTGTATATAATATGTTAACATTTACACAGTATTTCATATTTAAAAGACCATGTGTAACACTGTAAAAAAGATTATCAAAGTAATGTGTGTGTCGTTAATTCTGACAGTGAAACTGTCTGCTGCATTATAATATACTCACCACAAGGGGGAAGCTGAGTTTCATTTCTGGCTTCAGGAATCCAGGCTAAATCAGAAATACAATTACTGTACACTCTGGCCACTAGAAAAAGCTTCCCTTGTTGTGACAAGGCACCACTCCTTAAACATCTCATTCTAAGAACTGAAGGTGACAGGCACTGACTGATTGTGGGTTTAAATAAAACTGATTTCAGAACAGTATGATTTGCTCACCTTGATTCTCTTTTTCTGATTTGTCCTCCTTGCTTACTGTTTTTGGTTCTCTGTGTCTTAAATATTGAGTCTGGTCTGGTCTGGATATGGTCTGAAGAAGTGGGTCTGTCCCACGAAAGCTCACCTAATAAACTATTTTGCTAGTCTTTAAAGTGCTACTTGACTGCTTTTTGTTTTGATTTCAGAACAGCTTGCATAAGTCAGAACTTGTTAAAAAGGGAATGTGATTTTGAAGGCAAAAGAACCAACAAAGCTGTCAGCTTTCATTTTGTTTCATGGCAGTCCACCATGTCATTGCCCCTCCCACTTAACCTATTACAGTGGCACCCACCAGCTCCATGGCAATTCATTATTGGTTCATGTGTATATGTAAATGTTTGGCCGTACTGGCTGATCAGACTGATTGCAATTCCTTGCCCATGTAAAAATGTTCCCTCATTTAAAAAGAGAAGAATTGTTTGGAAGAAAAAAAATTGTCAATCTGAACTGTAGGCTGATGAATTCGCCTACAGGCTTCAGTCTAAAAGGCAAGAGGTTTTCCATAGCACCTCTTTTTTTTTTAGTTCTTTAAATAAAGGCCCTGAGACAAACAACTGAAACTCAGATGTTTTCTGAATTAGATCTTTCATTTTCTGATGCGATTCAAGAAAGTTGTTTGTCAGCAAGTATCTACCTATTCTTGCCTCCACTGCTTAAAGAGTTCTGAAAAGTGGTGAAGCCTCCACAGAGGAATCTGGGGACTTCTGTGGGATTCTACAATAGAATCTGCCTCACAGTTTCTAGATTTCTATTGAAAAGATACATCATAACCATTATTATTGTACATTACTAAATATCAATTTAAAAGCAATTTCAGGAGCAAATAAGCTCTTCTCCACAGTGTACTACATACATTGCACAATCCCTCAGCATGAAGATTGTATGAGTTAAAATATCTCTTCTGCTGTTATAAAAAGAGAAAAGAAAACCTCCCGCAGAACTGGTCAAGTTCTCATCTTCTACTCTTTCCCCTATGCTCCAAACATGTGGCTTTATGAGTAGGAAAAGCCTATAAATGGAGTAAGCCACCCTGTATGGCATTATCCTCTTCTAACTCAATGGAGATTTCCTACCATGAAACCAGCTCCCTTACTACTATCTTATCTACAAGAAATAGGTGTTTTCTGAGTTTAGTAGTAAGCTCATTGGAAAGATTGAGGCATGACTACGGAGGGAGACGTTAAGGGACAGGAGAGGCCTACAGAGTAGTATGAAAGCATTGGGTCTCTATGAGATATGCTTTAGCCAGCTGTGAAAGTCCTAAGGGTTTCCTTATTCATTGTGAGGCCTCTGCAGCTGAGAATTTTTCCCTTGCAAGTTCCCGGAGGACTCAGCCCACGTGACACAATGCTTTTAAAACCTCAGCAGGCTCCTGGCTTCAACAAGGTTGTAACTCCAGCTTCCTCTGGGGGTTTTCCACAGGAGATCATAGCTGGCCCAGTGCCAGGTTAACTCTAGCAAGTAGACATCATGTAATGGGAGCTAGAATTCTAGAACTTGCCTCCAAATGGACTTGCTGTTTAATCACGTAGAAGAAGGGAACCTTTCTCATGTCCCACTTCAAAATGGGACTGCAACTTCAATCAGGTGAGGGGCTAGAACAGTATAGAAATAAATCTGAAAACTGTACAATGCCAGATTTCCTGAAACTCTGGGGGGAGAAGGATGGTCTCAATACCTGGGATCTGATCTTGGCTCTGCCACAGTCTGTGTAGCCTTGGATAAATCATTTAACTGCTCTTTCCTATATATAAAAGAGGGATAATTTTCTGTATCTGGGGGTGTTTTATGGCTTGGGTACTATAGTCATGAGTACCACTAAAAAGCCTCTAATTAAATATAAAAATGCTAATGTCTCAGCCAGAAGTTTGAGCACTCATGCAATTCATCAGCATCTCATATTGGTTCCCACGCAAAGATGAATCATAGGAGAACAGGGATTTAGCATGCTGTATCATCAGTGTGATGGCACAAGCACTGTCACTCGCTGCAATCAAACAGCAAGGCCCAGGTTGGACAAGCAAAGACGGCAAGCTAATATCTTAATAAAAATGGAATCCTGTGCCACACAACTCTGGGCCTGCTAGGTGATTTATGGGTGTGTCTATGCTGCGCCGCTGGCCACTTGAGTAAAGAGGTTATCCCTCAGATCCTCCTGCCACAAAGGCACAGTCCTCTAACACTTGTTCTAAAGGAAAATCTCGCATAGTTGTTGGCACTATAGAGCTTCTGATTCACAACTGAACAATTCTGGTGCCAGATCATTACACTGTTATGTAATACAAGTACTGCTGGAAGATATAACTTGTTTAACTGCTGAATGCTTGTTGATGGAAAACAAGTAAAGAAGAGTGAGAGTAATCCTAATCATAAAGTATCTGAATAAGTCTTACCTACAAACACAGAAAAACAGAAGTTAAGGAACTTCACCAAGGCCTTAGAGGGACTCTGTGGCAGAGTCATGATTAGGACTGGGGAAATCTTAAGTGTTCATGCCAGAGCCTACTACGTACCCTTCATAAAATGTATCAGAACAGCATATAGTACTATAGCCTTCAAAATAAAAAACTGAGTTTAAAAACACCCATTCATCAGTCTTCTGTGACCTCTTCCCTGAATTACAAGTATATCCAGAAGTATTGGGCCAGTGTGAGCCTCCTATAAATTTGACTTTGGCGCACAGTGGGTAGATTTACAACATTTTGAAGAAAGTGGGAGTGGGTAACCCAACCCTGTCAACAGCCTAAAATCTATAACTCTAAAAATAACTGTATAGACAGCTCTTCAAAGTTGCAGCTTAGGTGCTGAAGCCCTCCCCTCCCCTCACTAGTTAATTTAACTCCTATTAAATGCATTAATAGGATGTGTTTTTAAGCTTCATTGGGTAGGCTATGCCATTTAGCAATCACTGAGCGAACAGCCCTTTTTAGTGTGTAACCTGAATGTCAGGGTCATTTCAGGCTGACATTCTCAGCCTGCAGAGTTAAATTTCCAGACTCCAGGGCCAGGTCCACCCTAGACCTTAAAGGCAATCATAGATAGGTAATTCCAGATATGGTCAATTACATAGCTGGAATCAACGTATCTACGATCGACTTACGTGGCCATCCTAACTGAGGGAGGTCGATGGGAGAAACTCTCCCGTTAACGTCCCTTACTTCTTGTGAGAATGAAGAGTACAGGGGTTGACTGTCGACCCCTGACAGTTCAATTTCATGTGTCCTCACTAGGTGCAGGAAATTGAACCCGAGAAGATCGCCTCTGACTGGGTCAATCTCCAGGACAGTGTAGGGTCACATAATCTCTCTCAGAAATTTTTAATTGTAATTACTTCTCTCCATAGTAGTTCTGTAATTCTGAACAAAGTACATGAATCTTCTAAGCCTTTCATGAAAAGATTTGCCCTGATTATCCCTATGTTCTGGGTAAACACTAAACTAAACAGAAATTTCCAAATGAGAACTAACAAAATATCTGGACAACTGGCATGAATCATATCTTCTTTGTTTTGTAGTTAATTCTTCTATCCTCCCAGGCACTTCCTCATCTCTCGCAACTAATGAGCTCTTTACTTTCAGATTCAACCCATGTCTTCAGGGAGAGTATCTCCCTAGTGTGTTTTTTATCAATCCTGGGCTTCATGCTAGCTCCAGACTAAGTGAGATGCAGAGCACCTTCCCCTCTCTGAAATCAAATGGGAGCTGAAGGAGCTCACCATCTTGAAACAGTGAGCCCTACGCCTATTTCACACATTTATTTGGGATATTAGTAATATTCGTAATTAGTAACACATGCATTTACCTAATGGTTACTCAATTTCTTTTAAAAAGTTGCTAATCCAACCCCTCCACCCATCCAATCTAGAAATACTGCATTTGTCAGGGAATGTTTGTTCCTTTGATTTTAGCAAATTGCAGTCCCATAAGCAGCTAAGATTTTTTTTAATTAAGAAAAGTATATCAGCACCGTATTTTCAAGCAAGTAGAATAAGCCACATAGCTTTTGTTTTCTGTTGCCTTTTGGTGAGGAAAACAACTGACTTCGTCCCACCACATTCTTGTAGGGATCCTAATTCTCAGTCTGTTCACCATATTTTTTTTTCCTTTTTTGCACTGTTTTCTCTTGAAATTTTCTGAATTACTGCTGGGTTGTACTGAAAAGCAATAAGGCGTCTGACAGCATGTGAACCAAAACTCTCAAAGTGTACCATGAGGTTGAAACTGAAATGACATAATTCTTTTAGATGAGACACCAAAAAGCCCCACTTTTTTCACAGCACTGAAGGCAGCTATTGGCTGATGGCATTGGTGGTAGCAGAAGTGACTTTTTGAGTTTTTAATCTGAACTGGCAATTTATTAACTCAGACTGAGGATTTAATAAATAATGGTTATTAGTAAGAGACTGAATTTGTGTGTGTGTATGTGTGTTTGCACTTGTGCATTTTCTTGTGATGGCGTCTCGATTATCTAAATTATTTGGAAACTAACCAAACATTAAGGAAAACAAACCACACAAAAGAAAAAGTAAAAAACCTTAAATAGAAATAAAAAAATAAACCTCTTAGAGCTTAATCACTTCTACCCTGCTAAGACTACTGCAAAACAGACAAATCAAAATTCACCATAAAAATCTGGCATAATAAACAGAGATACTATGGGGTAGAAAACAGGCTTGTGTTCTTGTCTTGTGATCCAAATACAAACAAACATATTATTCTAATCTGGAATATTATTCACAACATTCTGTTTCTGCATTATGAGTTTTCTTTAAGATAGCAGTTTTATATGCCCATCTGTATTTATTCCCAGTAGCAAATATCTTAGACCAGATATAAATTGATATGAAACATAAACATTTATTTATAATAGTTGAATATATGGTCTCTCTCCTTATACAAAAGGGTAAAGAATTTTTGCCTGAGGCGCTTGAGCAAAATGAATGCATTTTATTATCTAAAACACCAAAGTATATAAGGAAGAAGCTGTGATTAATGGTTAGAACAGAGAAGCATTTCAGTTTTCCATTTTACTGCTGGCTGTTGACAAATGATCTGTTCAGTATATACTTCAAGTCTTCCTGGATTCCTCACTGCGGCTAAGCTCTTGCACAATAGCATCCACAAGTAATGCTTCCTACCACCACTGGTTAGCTGGGAAACTCCTTCCCATCCTGGTGGACAATGACCTGGCCCTTTGTGCTCACCTGCCTACACTTCAGCAGGGCAATACACATGCACATGTAGACATCAAACATTAGGAAGTTCCAGCTAGTACAGAATGCATATCAGCAGCAATGGGGGCTACTGTGAGCACATCGAAGATGCCCTCTGCTCTCAAAACTGTCTTTCTGTACAGCAGCGATGGGCAACCAAGCACAGTGAGTGAGCCACATGACTAGTGATGGGCAACCTGAAGCCTTCAGGGCACTACGGTTCCACCTGTGCCCGCTGGCTTTCCTCACGTGCCTCTCAAGCACTGTGGCGCTGGAGCTGCACATTTCCTGTCTCTCCTACTCCCTCCCAGCATTTTCAGAGTCCCACAAATCTGGTAATTCATGCCTCATCCCCTCTCCTTCCCCTCCCTCTCAGAACTTGAGAAGCCACGGACAGCTGATTCATGCTGTTCCAGCTCTGAGAGAGAGGGGGGACAGAGCACAAATTGGTGGATTCATGAGGCTCCAAACAAGCTGTATGGGAGGAAAACGAATAGGAAGTGTGGTGCTCCAGTGCCCGCATGCGTGATAGGTGCCTGTAGAATTGCGGCAGACAGGGGCTCCACAGGTCACAGGTTGCTCACCACTGCTGTACATGATCAATTCAAGATGAAGACCTTGATCACTCCCTTCAAAACACCAAATGGCCTGGTCCCCAGAGATCTAAAACAATCACCTAAAGTTCTGTATTGAAGAGCATAATTGGCAACTCTGCCTCTTATGCATAGTGGAACTTTGTACTATAAAGCCATGCAGGAGATAGAGTGTTCTCAAAGTCCAGTTTGTGAAATGAACCCACCTGACAAGGTGCATTTCTTCAGTCTTTCTTCTATATTATACATATATGCTGGTCTGTGGTTACATCAAAACACTACTGCACATCCGGTTTTCTCCTTGGGGAGAAGCTAAGACAAAAATCGTGTGTGACAGATGTTAGTCACTTTGCTTAATACACTAGTGGAAGGTGCTCAGGTATTACAGTGATGAGGATGATGTATGAAATTTTATTGACTAGAAAATAGAATAGTCAGTGTGTGAACTTCTGCAAGTCACTTAATTTTTCTAGGCTTCAGTTTTTCACTGGTGAAATGGAAATTGTAACACTTTTTACCTTGAACATTATTTAACATTTGCAAGGTTAATTCAAATCCTCAGTATGCACTGAAAATATTGCAGCAGTTTATAGACTCAGAAGGATTACAGATGTGTGTAAGTACTCTACTCATATGTATTTAGTGCAATATTTCATTTGCTAAAATAAATTACACAAAAGCCTAAATAACACAAAGGGCCTGATTTAAAACACAAATCAGGAGTATAACTGTACAACCAAAACCGTGTAACTAATTTATACATGCATGACAGGCACGATCCCTGTCTGGCAACAATATATTTTGTGCACGTACACCATAGCTGTACCTGCACATGGTGCAGTTTGTCAGTTTTGAGGAGGTGCTGCCCTTAATCTGTCATAATAAAAGTCCTTTGTCCCCTTCTAATGCCTCTCATCTCAAATACTTTTGCAAAGTCCAATGCCACTTCCATATTGCTGAAATTGGATACTGTCTGCCTTCAGGTATCTTATGTCTGATTTAGAACTTAAGCCTATAAACCCTCATGACTGTAAACATTCAGGTGAGTAATCCCATTGAAACTAATGGGACCATTCTGATGTACAGAGAGACTCCCAGCCCTGAACAGTTGTAGGATCAGGCTCTTTTATTGTACAGTCCTCATCTTCTGGCTGTAACATGAAGAGTCTCTTAAGTGTGGGACATAACAAAGAGTACAACAATTAAAAGTAAATCATAGATCAAGTTCGGTTCATAATGAAGACTAAGGCCTCTGCTCTGAGATGAGGCTGCCCTCATATGGCTCACTGTCATGAAGGGTGAGTTACCCTGGGTTCCTGGCACGGGTACAGGCAGGAGGTTATCCTAGGCTGACCACGGTCCATACCACAGTGGGGATCTGCATGTGTGTGTACTGGAGAGTGATTCCCCAACTGCCTGAAGGCTTCTGGCAGTGGTAGAAACAGAGAGGGGTTGATGGTGGTAACCTGGGCTGCCCACCCTGCTTCCTATGCCAGGGTAGACATTGGGGCTGTAGTCCAAAGCAGAGGAAAGGGTGCTGGGGAATGCTGCCCCAGGCAGAGGGAGGGGCACTGAGGTGTGCTGACCCAGGGTGTTGTTCCAGGAGGGGATGCTGCCCAAGGCAGAGGGAGGGGTATTGTCCCAGGTGGGGGAGGTGCTGCCGAAGGTGGGGAAAGTGGTGCTGTGGGGTTCTGCCCAAGGCAGCACTGATGGGTCTTGTCCCAGGCAGGAGAGGCGGTGCTGGGGGTCGCTGTCCAGGGAGAGGGCACTGCCTGAAGCAGTAGTGGGGGATGCTGTAAAGGGAGGGGAGCTGGGGGGGGCGCTGTCCCAGGAGGGGACCTCTGGGGGGAGCTGCCTGAGGTGGCGCTGGGGCGCACTGTCTCAGGAGGGAGACGCCGGGGGGCGCTGCCCGAGGGTGCGCTGGGGGGCGCTGTCCCGGGAGGGGGCCTCTGGAAGGAGCTGCCCGAGGGTGCGCTGGGGGGCGCTCTCCTGGGAGGGGGCGCTGCCCGAGGCGGTACTGGGACGCACTGTCCCGGGAGGGAGGCACTGGGGGGCGCTGCCGCAGGAGGGGGCGCTGCCCGAGAGTGCGCTGGGGGTCGCTGCCCGAGGCGGAGCGAGGGCCCGGCAGGAGGTGCGGCTGTCCCCAGGTCCCTGGTCCGGGGCGGGCGACCGAGCGACCGAGCGGCCGGCAGACCCGCCCCGAGGCGGGGTGCGTGGCGAGGCCGGCCCGGCGCAGCGCGGGGGGCGGAGGCAGAGGCGGGCCCGGGCGCAGCGCTGCGGGGCGGGGCGGCCAGGGAGCAGGAGGCGCGGCGGCTCCGGAGCCATCGCGCCTGCCCGGCCGGTGGCGGAGCTCGGAGGGGAGCGGCGGGTCTCCGGGCCGGGCGGGCCCCATGGGCGGGTGTGTGGGCTCCCATCACGACTCCTCGGGCAGCCTCAACGAGAACTCGGACGGCACCGGAGGTGAGAGGCGCCGCGGCCGGGCGGGGCTCCGCGGGGTCCCTCGTTCCTCACCCCCGGCACCGCGGGACTCGGGCCTGTGGGGTCTTCCGGGGGGGCCTCCGCATGCATCGCATCCCTGTCCGCTCCCGGGGCCTTCCGTCCCCTCCCCCGCTGTGAGGGAGGGCGGCCCGGCCAGGCCCGGCCCCTCAGCGCCCCCGGGGTGCGGTCCCCGTGTCTCCCACGTGCCCTGAACCCCTCGCTCGCTGTGCCGGGTGCCGCCGTCCCGTCCCGTCCCCGGGCGCATCCCCTGGGCGAGCCTCGCCCCTAGCGCCTTTACTGCAACTTTCCCGAAGTCAGCTGCCGCCAGCTGCCTGGCCTCGGCCCTCTGCTGGGGCTTCTGAGCAGGCGGGGGCCGTGCGCTGGGGCGTGGGGAGGCAGCGGCGAGCCCCGGCCCAGGCCGCCCTCTGGCGGCTTTCCTGGCCGCTTGCGCTGCCCAGGGGCGGCGGGGGCTTTCAGAAGTGCCCCTCGGAGGCCAGTTCTGCGGGGTTGAAGAAGGCTTGGGACTGGAGTGGTCGGGACGGACCTGACCCCTCGTGCACTGTCTCGCCGCGAGGCCATCCCCGAGAACTTCAGGGGGTTTCAGAAGAGGAACATTTAAAAATCACAGAAGTGAAACATTTGTAATGTTGAAAGATTTCAGCTTTCCAGTCCACCCCATACAGAGCCATAACTAGCCTGCAAGCCAGTATCAGACCTTCAAATCTCGTCTTGATAACGTTTGTCCCTTCAATGAAGATCAGGCTTCACTCACACCAGAGGGCAGATCAAAGTGGTGCCTTGTGTTTTATTTGGCTTTTTATCCTATAAAGTAACATCTGAACTCTGTTCTCTGTATTAGTACATAGAAAATCGTTTATGTTGGGGTGTATCTCCTGATTACATTGCTTCTCTGCTTTCCAATAGGTAAACACTTTCCCTCAGTTTATATTATTGTTGTTAAATTATAATTGTAGTAAAAGTGCTGAAGCAGCATGTGTTAACTATCATGTTAGTTACCTGTCTGTTCAAAAGGCACAGATACAGAGGAAACAATTCTGCAAAGTAAATACTCTGTACTTAACCACTTCAAATTAATTTGTAGGGGAAAAGTAAGATGGAAGTATGACCTCCTAGGTCACCTAAATCATCTCCCTGTTGCCACAGCGTTGTTCTTGGTGGTATACTGTGTATTACTTTGTTTAGACTTCTTTCAAAGAACACAACTGATGAAGCATTTTATGTGTGCATAAAATATAAAAAGTACAGCTCTTAAACCAAATGAGCTGCCTGCTCATTTCGGTGGCTCTTCGAACCATGTGTCTCTTAAATCAACACCTGTTTTGAAGTTGCATAGGATTTAGTGTCACAATTCCTGTTAAAATAAAAGGGAATTACGTAGCTCTTTCTAAATCACCTTTTTTCCTGAGACTTTAGGAGGGAAGTGAATGGGCTAACATGGTTTTTCAATACCAACCTGTTGTTATGTGACCAGTTATTAAAATTTTAAGGGGGTGGAGTGAACAAGTTCGTGGCTGTCTTTCAACAATACAACTTACAAGAAAAAGAAGTTTTATAACTTTTAAAACCATTTACAAGGCTTGGATTTTTCATAACATCGATGCAGTGTGCAGCATTGTTTAGTAACTAAGCATTTTAAAGTGAGGCACAATTGCGAAAACAGCCTTGAATAAATCAGAGAGGTAGTTGAGTTAGTCTGTATCTTCAGAAACAACAAGAAGTCTCCTGTGGCACCTTATTGAATGACATATTTTGGAGCATAAACTTTCATTGCATCTGACAAAGCGGGTCTTTGCCCACGGAAGCTTATGCTTCAAAATACCGATAGCCTCGACTATGAATTTCCTCACTTTTAGCTCATCTTTGATATCTATTCGATTAAATACAGTAGCCACAAAACTGTTACAGTTCTTCAGCGGAAAGTATAATGCCCTCTTATTACACTCTCAATGGTAGTGTATAAAGCGGACAATTTCAGTAGATGGTAACAAGTATCAGAGGGGTAGCCATGTTAGTCTGTCCGCAAAAACAAAAAGAAGTCCTGTGGCACCTTATAGACTAACATATTTTGGAGCATAAGCTTTCGTGGGCAAACACCCCAAAATATCTGTTAATCTAGTAGAATGGTAAAGTTTATTGTCCCTGATTTAGCTAGTAAGGACTTGCTTCTGCTTGCATTTAGAGAGCATGTATCAGTATGTATTTTGGAGCAAATAGCCTACTGTGCATGACTGCGTTAGCACAGCAACTGGATTTGCCAAACCCACAATTACAAACTATGGGAAGGCAGGCTCAAACTCTAAGAATTATGCACTCTGACTCTGTTTCATGTAAATTACTCGATATTGCAGTTGAATTATATGGAACTGAATAAAAATATATTTACAAACTGCCTACTACTTTGTGTGTAGCCTAGTTTGAAATGTTATTTCTCTTTTTTTAAAAAGGTAGGTATAGTTCAGATGAAAATGTATCAATATACGTTTTTAATACACCATACTATCAGTCAAGATGTCAAAAACAAACTTCTGAGTCTTGGATCTAAAACTTTATAAAATGGTTGATTGTGATAAATACAAAATCTGACTCTTGATATCTCAAGAAAACTTATTACTTGAGACATCTGACACCAGACTGGCCAAAGCAGTGTAGCACATAATGTAAAGGGAATCCTAAATGAGGAAGAGGATAAGATAAATAATCTAGTAGGTCATTTCTGTTTCTAATTTAAGATTCTGTGATCTAGTACAATATATCCACCTTTCGGCCTGCTATAAGTGGATAGGGTCCTATAGTTAATTGATGAAGTAGGTTTTATCCACAAAAGTGCATGACTTAATAGATTTGTTAGTCTCAAGTGCCACAGGACTGCTTGTCATCTGGAAAAGCAGAACCAAAACATCAGTGTTAACTGCTGAATTGCCAGTGTCTGAAACGATGTAATAATTGTTTGTTGCAAAGCTTTAGACTTTCTCCTAAAGAAAGTTAAAGTTGCTTCATGAGCTAATACTAGTAATGATGAGACTGGTTAACCATGCCTGATCCTGAAGGACTCTGACCCAGATCCTGATTTCACTTGCACCGGTGTGACTCTATAACAACTCAAGGGAAATTGATGGAACTTTGTGGGATTAAATCAATATAATGCACGTGAAAATCTTCTCCTGTAATCTCGTGAGTTCAAGCAATTGCTACCACTTTACGTATCCATTGCTGCTCAGTGAAGTTGCTAAAATGGCTTAATCAAATACAGTTTCATTCTCTTCTGATTTGCTGTAGAGAAATTAGCATACTTCAGGGTCAGCAAGATATTTGCATTAGTTAGTCCTTAGGGTAATTTCATTAAGGTATGTGTATGTGTCTACACTAGGGATCAGCAACCTTTCCAAGACCAAGTGCTGAGATTAGACCTTTTGGCCTCTGTGTACAGTCTGAGTGCTGATACTGAACTTCAGTAATAGTCCTACTTAACAGCAGCTTTTTAATAAATTAAAGTGCAGATCTTTACTGTTTAGGTGGTGGTTAGTAGCATTAGCTGGTCTTCTGTTAATTCACGGGGAGCATGAGTTTGAGCAAGCTCCCAGCTGCACAGGGGAGGAGGGGTAGGGCTGAGCTCCCATCTTGCATGCCAATGAAAATTGGTTCTCATGACCTGCTTGGCACCAGTGCCGGGGATTGATGACCCCTGGTCTACACCATGATCTGGCCAGAAATATTGACACATGTCTCTTGTTTGTCATAAGTTAGTATGTAGTGCAGGCTTAAGGCCCAATCCTGCTCCCATTGGCTTCAATAGGAGGAGCAGGCTTTTACTCCATAAACCAGCAGATGCTGCTTTGCCCACCCTACTGGACAGGGAACAGTCTCTGCAGGCTGTCTCTATTTTTTTATGGTGCTATAGTGATATACAGTGCTCTATAATAGGGAAAAACAAGCGAAGTGTAAAACAGAATTGCTGCTCCAAAATGTTGCATAAAAGCCAGCAGAGGTAAACAGAGGTACCATAGTCAGTCTTCATGGAATGGGGAGTTTCAGGAGAAATGTGGAAAGAAGAGAGGAAGGATCATTCTCATATACTAATCACAATAGTCCTTCACAAAAACCCATCAAATAATTTACTCAGGTTTCCCTTTTATATGTCTTGTTAAAGATAATGGTGAGCTTTTACAACTCTGAGAAAACTGTCTTCCAGTACATTGATCTGGGGTTAAATAATGGAGGGTTTTGTGTTTTTTGTGCCTGCTTTTTGGAGTTTCATAAAGATCTGCACCACATTATGTTCAGCTTGGTTCAACATTCCATAAACATTTAAAAGAATTCTTTTTGCCAAAATGGGCTACATCTGGGTCCCATCCCCTTATGCAAGCTATTTATTTTACCTTCTGGCCTTTGAGATTTCCTTTTTATTTTCTTCTGGTAAGTCTGTTAAACTGTCTTCTGTTAGGCATTGCACAACGGTAGTTTGTGTTGTCTTGCTGAACTTTGCAAGCAATAGAAAGGCAGTTATTTGTACAGAGGGAAGAGAAGGCGAGATACCCAACTTCTTGAAATTTAGGCACCACAGGTCATTACAGATAAGTCTTTGGGCTGCAGCTGTCTCTTTGCTGCTGTTCTTTCTGACATGTAGCACTTTAAAGACTAACAAAATGATTTATTCGGTGATGAGCCTTTGTGGGACAGACCTACTTCATCAGATCAATTTCATTTCCAATACAGACTGACAAAAAGAATGTAACGAGATTACAGCGAGAGATTTGTGAGTTAGTGTTCATATTCAGATTCAACACATGGTATGAACAGAGACATCAGTTACCTCACACAGAACAAGGGCTGCTTCCCTTCCTTTGATGCTCATAATTATCTCAGACAGGACAATTACCATTCCCCCACCCTCACCCCCATCCTGCAATCCTATTTGATTTGTCAGTTTTTATTGGTCCTCTGTACTTACATATGTCAGTCTGTATTGGTAATGAAATTGATCTGATGAAGTGGGTCTGTCCCACAAAAGCTCATCACCAAATAAATCATTTTGTTAGTGTTTAAATTGCTACATTTCTGCTGCTTTGTTTTGTTGGAGTACAGACTAACACAGCTACCTGTCTGTTACTCCTTCTGATATGTTAGCCTGCCCACTGGAGTTCTCTGTTGGTAGAAAACATTCCAGTAGTTGTGTTTTCACCTTTTGGCTTTTTCTCCTGCTTCTAACTTATGATGGCATCAGGAGCAAATAGAACCGTGATTGCATGCTCAACTGGTGCTTTGGGAGAGATGATTGTTCTGAGTGCTAATTCTTATTGCAGTGCTTAATATTGTGCCCTTGGCTCAAAACAACGAAGGGCAAATTAGAGCTCTTGGTCTAAACTTTGTCCACCTTAGAAAAGATTGTGTTAAAATATCTTTATTTGATGCTAGTGTAGCACTGCAGTGAATGCTTCTGCTCTGAGGTGATAGGAACTGCTTTCATAGTGTTTGTTGAAGGTTTCGCTAAGTGGAGTTTAAGTAGGTAGCAGTCAGAGGTTAGTATCTCAGTCTGACCAATGCACTAACTCAAACCATGGGTAACGTAGGTTTTTAAAGAGAGGGCTAGTGACTGAAAGGTAAGAAGCTTTTTGGTATACACTTTTTAGATAAGAATCCATGAAAAGAGTACTCTGCGTCCATATAATGTTGCCTGTCTTGTTTCGTTTATTTAAGCTGTAAACTAGCGTGTGCCAGTACAACACATGATCATAGGCAAAGAAGAAAAAAAATGCTTGCTTCAGCATTCTCTAGTCTACAATATGTACCAGGTATATTTTTGTAAGAAATGGTCTCAAATTTGCAGTTGATGTGTACTGTTGGCTTTCATCATACTTTTTGATATGTGGTATTTTTTTGTGAATTTTGTGAAGATATAGTATAATTTGTTTTTCAAAAGCTATGTTGTAAGGAAGGTTTAAACATGGACTCACACTTTTTATAATTTGCTCCAGATCTGTCATAAGAATGTAGTGCGAAGTGTGAAGCAGTCATATGTCAGGTTTATACCAAAAGCAGTCTAATATTTCTTGTTCAGATAACCTAAAACTCCTGATTTCAAGGGGTGTGGAGTTCCGACACAACACCCGTTGAAACCAATGGCATCTGCAGTTATGTGCAGTACTTCAGAAATCAGGCCCTGAGCATTTTTTTTATTGAAGTAAAAGTGTCATTTGATCAAACTAATGGGACAGATTTAGATTTATGCAGTTGTTTCAGTGTCACTTCAGTATTGTTTTACCAAGTGAAATAAGGTGTTAATCTCTTTTGTCAACAATAGCTGACTGACGATGCAACTGATTGTTCTTTTCATTCGCTTGTTAACATTGGCCACCTCCCCCAATAATTATTTGCATTCAGACACTGGTTAGAGTGATATAGAAATAATATAAAAAAAAAAAAAAGGTTTGATTACTCTATTTGGGGTTTCCAGTGCTACAAACAGCAAAATTCTCCACCATTGACTATTAAATACAATAAATGAAACATTAGTGGTGCTTTAAAGATTTGTAACTATAGTAAATATTAAGAGACGATACTACAATTAGAATTCTGGTCTATGAATAGAATTCGCAGAAGAATTGATCTATTTTTATTACCATTTTATTACACTTTAGCTATGTGGTTTGAAGGAATTTTTGTAACCTTGATATTAATCTAATGTCCTTGTTTAAAATGGAAAGAAAAAAATACTCTTGAGTGGTGTTTGTTTTCTGAAAGCAAAGAAATATTGAAGTACTTGAAAGAGACTGAAAATTCTTTTATACAGTAAACTCTGTTTTAACTGGTATTCAAATAACTGGCATTCCATCCTGTTTGTAAGCAGCCAGCAGCTATTCCTCCCTCCCACCCAGTGCCTGCCAGGCAGAGCGGCTCCCCGCGTGGCATGCCCCCCCCCCAAGGTGCGCAGTGTGGCTATGAATGAGCTGGCCAGAGTGGCTATCCATGCGGCATGGTGCTCCTTTCCAGAGAGGTTTGCAGCCATGCACAAGCCAGCCAGAGCAGCTTCCTTCACAATGCCCCACCCAGAGAGGTGTGTGGTGCGGCCATGCGTGAGCTGCCGAGAGCGGCTCCCCACGCAGCACAGTGCCTTCACTCAGAGAGGCTCACAGCATGGACATGCATCAGCTGCCCAGAGCAAACTGGAATATCCGGTCCTGGGGCTGCCAGATATGAAAGAGTTTACATAAGATCTCTCATGAACTCAATCATGCATTGTTGTATAAAAAAATCAGTTAAGTTCTTAAGCAATTGTTTTTCATTTGTTGTCTCTACTTCTCTAAAACTCACATGGTTTTGATGTGACCACTTCAGTTTTCTCCTTAGCACTTTATAGGATGGCTCTTTGAAACCTGTGAATATATAAAGCCACAAATTAATTGTTTGCAGAAGTTTCATATCTCCAAATTGCTCTTTCATCAGATTCTGGATGGGTTTATCTATGCTTTTGTTTAAAACCTGGGCAGTGAGTCTCTCAGCCCAGGTCTGTCGACTTGGGCTTCCACTGTAGCTCTGAAAACAGTAGTGTAGATATTTCAGCTCAGACTCTGGAAGCCTATGAAAGTGAACCTCTGTGCTGCTCCTTTTAGATCCATTCTACAAGCTTGATTCAGTAAATATAGACTGAGGATTGCAGCAGTTTTAAAACACAGTGAACACAGCAAGTAACTCCTTGAGCATGACCCATTGCAATACTCTTTCCTCTTGCCGTGAGTTGTTTCCTTATGTGTAGGTTGCATATTAGTCCCGTGGATTCTTTAATAATACTCAAGCAACACTCTGCGGTTTGGAGATCAGGCCTAGAGTTGCTAGAATTACTAATAATGTGAGAATAGAAGTCACTCACTGAAGAAAAACCTTTTGGATTCGCAATGGTTTATTTAGTCAGTTAATAAAAGCACAAATGCTCTAACCCAGCAAGTAGGTAAATTACCCAAGAGAATTGTCCATCCATCCAGCATTGGACCCGTCATACATTCACTTAATAGTTGCGGAGACCAAGACTTGATGGTCTATGAATGTCATCCTCCCCTGTATCTGGGATGCTAAACGATCCCAACTGCTTAGGTTAATCCTATCAGAGAGTTGGTGACCACAGTGAATATTAATAAGAGCAGCAAACGTCTTTGGTCCATTATTAAATTTCCTCACCCTAATAATGTTGAGGTCTCTCTTAGAGTTCACTTGATAATGAGTAGGATGTCTTCATGTCTCCCTCCTATTTGTGAGTCCATTGGTGGCTGTTCAGCCCGATTGTGAAGCTGCAGGCCTTATCACAGAAGGGGCAAGTGTCACAGTAGCTGTTGGAGGGGTGCAGGACGATTTTTACTGCTCTCCTCTTCTTTTCTGCCTCACCTCATCTGCACTGCGTCAGGACCTCTCAGATTGTGCCACCCCCTCACAGATTACTGCTCTCCACTGGGGACGGTCCTGGGCAAGGTCTTCCCAAGTGTCGACACGGATGTTGCACTTCTTCAATGTGTGCCTTCAGCACGTCCTTATATCGCTTCCTCTGGCCCACAACGCTCCTCCGTCCTTCCTTCAACTTGGAAAACAGAATTGGTTTTGGGCGTTGCTGATCAAACATCTGAACCATGTGACCAGTCCAACGAAGTTGTTGATGAATGAAAATGGCTTCAATGCTGGTCATGTTCAGCTCTTCCAGGACATTAGTGTCTGTGTGTCTATCCTCCCAAGAGATATTTAGGATTCTCCTGAGGCACCATTGATGATATTATTGAAGTGCCTTCACATGACGCTTGTATGTTGTCCAGGTTTCACATGCTTACAGTAGCTTTGGAATAACCACTGAATGGTACACAAGGACCTTTGTCTTGGAATAGATGTCCTGGTTTTCGAAGTCACTTTGTCTCAGGCATGCAAAAGCAGAGCTTGCATAGCTCAGACGATGCTGGATTTCTGCATCTATGTTGAATTTAGCAGAAAGATGACTTCCAAGGTATGGGAAATGCTGCAGATTTTCCAGCAGGTTTCCATTGACCTTAATATAAGGTACACAAGATTGTCCCATTGGCAGGAGTTGGTGGAGCACCTTGGTCTTTTTAACATTCAGTGGGAGGCCGAGATTCTCATATGCTTTTGTGAAGGTGCTTAAGATGGTCTGAAGGGCTCTGTGAGAAACAGCAGCAACCTTGTGGTCACCACCACAGTAGAGGGGTGGTTCAGGAGCTCATTATAGTGCTCCCTCCAGAAGTAAGGAATTACTTCATTGTCTTGCAAGAGCTGAGTACCATCCTTTTATCTCAGGGGATCAGTTCCATGGTTCTTGGTCCATAAACAGCTTTGGTGGCTTTGAAGAAACCTCTTGTGGTGTTGACGTCTGCAAGATGCTGGAGTTCTCATGCCTTCTCAGTCCACCATTGGCTTTTCAGAGTCCTTGTTTTATGTTGGACTGCTGCCTTGGCCTTGATATGTACTCCTCTCTTCATTGTGCAGTTGCTACCACTTTGCCAAGCCCTAAAGGTTTTCCTTTTTGCCTCAATCATGTGTTCAATTTCCACATTGTTCTCATCAAACCAGTCCTGATGCTTCCTGGACTGGTAGCCAGTGGTTTCTCCATAAGCTCCAATGATGGCATTTTTTCAATTGACACCAGTGTTCTTCCACATCTTCGAGGTGTACTGCTGACAGCTTCCTTTGTAGAACTATCTGGAAGTCACTTCATCTGGTAGGGTCCTTCAAGCCTTGTACATTGACCTTTTGTCAGAGCAGTTCCCTTGGAGTTCTCCATTTGGTGACAATCCTAATTGCCATAATAGATCAAATAAGGCAGTGATCAGGCCAGAAGTCATCAGCACTAGTCATTGCTAGTTGAGGTGTTCTCATATTGTAGGTTAGTAGTTACCTCAGACTTATTGGCACATGGATCAGTGATATTAAGGCAGTCCTGCAGTTTGACTTCTGCTAATGTTCATATCCTAAAATAACAGCAGAATACCAATTTATGGGTGTTCGGTTGCATGTCAGCAGTTTAGTCATACATATCACAGCATTCTGTCTTATGCTGTCTTGCAATTTAAGATCACCATTCTTAAACTACTTATGCAAAAGCCTTCAAAGTTTTGTATCCACATGCAAAGTTGTTATATTACAGGGTCAGGTCTGTAGGGCTCTATGAGTTACCGTATTACAGTAAACCGTTGATTTAATGGACCAGTTTCAGGGGAGGGTTGTCTGTTGTTCCCAAAGGTCTCTTAAATGCAGGGTTAACTGCCTCTGCCAGGCTCCCAAATCTCCAGTTGCCCCTACCCCACCTCCCCCCCAAAGAATAATCAAAACAAAAGAAACCACTCTGACTTACCAGAGCTGTTATTGGAGAGACCATTGGACCTCCACATGGCTGGCACCCTGCTATGCGTGGCTGGCAGCACCACCGCGCCTCTTGGAGGAACCACAGCCAGAACCGCCACACGCTCCTCCCAGCAGGGTGGGCATGAGTGCTCTCTGCCCGTGTACACCCCACAACCCTGGAGGGAGGACTGCGTGGCGGCTCTGTTGGAGGGGGTGGGACCTCCTCCAGGCCATGGCAGAGGTAAGTACCTTTACTTTTGGGGGGTGGTGCGGGAGACGGGGAGAGTTAGGATTTTACTGATCCCAGCGGACTTGGGGAACAATGGGGAGACATCCGTTGTTCCCAAAGTCTGCTAAATTGGGATCCACAAAATCAAGGGTTTACTGTATATCTATATTTTAATTAAGCAAATCTCTATTATAGGCTGTAAAAGCAGCATCAGTACTCATCTGTTCCTCATAGCTTCTCCAAGCTTTACTCAGAGTGAAACTGAACAAAAAGGTTGGTTTTACTGCTTATATTAAGACACTGGCAGGGGACACTTAATAAGGGCTGGATAAGGTGTCAGGTGACAGAGGCTGCCAGTTGAGGCCTAATCAGTGTAGATTAGAGTGGAAGAATTACATCTTGTGTCTGCTGAGTCATATTTAGCTTGTGGTCACCTGTGACCATAGATCCTTTTCCACAGTACTCCTTCCTAGATAGTCATTTCCCATGTTGTATGTGGGCACGGATTGTTCCTTCCTAAATGAAGTATTTTGCATGTTCTCAATAAGTCTCCAGGCCTTGGGGAAGTTCCAGAGGATTGGAAGCTAACGTGCCCCTAGTTAAAAATGGAAAATGAAATGATCCAAGTACCTCTAGGCCTGTCAGCCTGACATCTGTTCCAGTCAAAATAACAGAGCAGCAGATAACTGGTTTCTTTTAATAAAGAATTAAAGAAGAAGAATATAATGCTAATCAATATGACTTTGCCTACAATGAGCCCTAGTGCCAACAGTATGATGCAAATTAGCAGTCTTGAAAATGCAAAAGATGGCTCATTTGCATATTTGCCTGGGTAATGTGCATATTCATGAGACTAATTTTCATACTCACACCGGAGAACAAGGGCTACGTCTACGCTTACCAAAAACTTTGAAATGGCCATGCTAATGGCCAGATCAAAGACTACTAATGAGCTGCTGAAATGCATATTCAGCGCCTCATTAGCATGTCGCCGGCCATGGCACTTCAAAATTGCCACGTTTCGCTCCTGTGTGGCTCGTGTACACAGGAGTCCTTTTCCAAGGGGATTTCAATGTTAGTGGGGTCCTTTCGAAAAGGCTCCCCCCCACCCCAGCGGCCGCGCTTCTACACGTTGTTTTGGAGTCCAGAAGAACGCCTTCTGGACTCCAAATCACGTGACCTTATGCTAATGAGGCACTGGGAATTTGCATCCGTGCCTCATTAGCATATTTCAGGCTGTTTATTAGCATGCTCCGAAAGTGGCATGTGTAGAAACAGCCACAATGTAATTATAACCAGATTAACATGGTCAAATGGATGTTTCTAGTGGGGTCTTGCAGGGTTCAGTTGTTTGCCTTATGTTATTAAATATCTTTATCAATGATCCACATGTCATCATTTCTGATAAATTTGCACGTGACTCAAATGTGGGGGACTGGTAGATAGTGAAGAGGTTTTGTATCCATATGCAAAGGTCACTGATACAGAGGAGTCTGGATTGCATGGTAAGCTGACCATAAACTACATACAGTGGACCCCGACTTACACGATTTTGACTTACATGTTTTCTTCAATAATGGCTACGTCTACACGTGCCCCAAACTTCCAAATGGCCACGCAAATGGCCATTTCGAAGTTTACTAATGAAGCGCTGAAATGCATATTCAGCGCTTCATTAGCATGCGGACTGCCGCGGCGCTTCGAAATTGATGCGCCTTGCCGCTGCGCGGCACGTCCAGACGGGGCTCCTTTTCGAAAGGACGCCGCCTACTTCGAAGTCCCCTTATTCCCATGAGTCCCATAAGGGGACTTCGAAGTAGGCGGTGTCCTTTCGAAAAGGAGCCCCGTCTGGACGCGCCGCGTGGCGGCAAGGCGCATCAATTTCGAAGCACCGCGGCAGTCCGCATGCTAATGAAGCGATGAATATTCATTTTAGCGCTTCATTAGTAAACTTCGAAATGGCCATTTGCATGGTCATTTCGAAGTTTGGGGCACGTGTAGACACGGCCAATGTGAGTCAAAATGGTGAGCGGTGGGGACCTGGGAACCAGGTGGCAGCCTGGCTCCTGGGAGTGGCAGGGATCCAGGAAGCAGGCAGCAGCCTGACTCTGGTTCCCCGCCACTTGTAAATGACCAGAACAGCAGAGCTGATCAGTTTCTCAGCTCCCGCAAGTGGAGGAAAGCTGGGAGCCAGGCGCAGCCAGGACCGGGGGACGAAGGCGGCAGGGCCCCTCTCCTACCTGGTCCTGATTTGTGTGACATTTGAATTACGCCTGGTTGCCTAGAAATGCATTTTAATATGGCCAAATATAAATTTATACATCTAGGAACAAAGAATGCAGGTCATTCCTATAAGATAGAGGACAGTGGGAAGCAATGAGTCTTAAAAAGACTTTGGGGTCGTGGTGGATGGTAAGTGCATATAAGCTGCCAGTGCCAAACGGCTAATGTAATCCTTGGATGTGTATACAAAGTCATGATTCAGTGGTGACGTTATCACTGTATTTAGTACTGGTGTGAGAACTGCTGAAACGTTGTGTCCATTCCTGGTGTCCACAAGTCAAGGATGTAGTTGGTAAATTTGGAGAGAGTTCAGACAGACCAAGGATTGAATAAAGCGGGGTTTCTCAAATGTCATTGCACTGCAATCCCCTTCTGACAAAAAAAAATTACTAAATGGTCCCAGGGAGCGCCTGAGCCCTGCTACCCTGAGTTGAGGGGTGTGGATGGAGTGCCTGTGATTGAGCCCTGCCACCCAGGGTTGAAGACAGCCTGAACCTTGATGCCCAGCGCTGAAGCCCTTGGGCTTTGGCCATGGGCATCAGAGTTCAGGCTTTTGCCCTAGGCCCCAGCTGTTCTAATGTCATCCATGACAACGCCAACAGGGATCTCTGCAACCTGCTGCCCTTTAAGGACTTCTTTGTGGCTCCCGATGCTATAATTGCAAAATCGGGGGGGGGAAAACCTCTCCCGATTATTTTCAATAAACAGGGAATGTCTAAATGTCCAAAAATGAAAACTTATGTCTAAATAGCAAACAATAAGTCATCTCAAAATGTTGGATAATTCTCCCTCAGCGTCTTCCAGAGAGAGAAGGTTCAGGAGTGAAAGTCAGGAAGACAGTGGTAAAAACACACATGCAAAGTGTGAGGAAACAGAATATGTAACAAGTTTGTGAATGTCCTTCAGTAAACATGTATTACCGTACAAATCATTGTGTGTATGCTGTTCTTAAAATAGACGCTACAAAAAGTACGGTTTGATGTTATTTTCGAAGGACTGTCTCATATTCACATGCATTGCAGCCCTTGAATTACTAAGTTCTTTACCAAATTTTTTTTTGCTATTTTGGTTGCTGACCCCTGCCCCCATTTACATGGAGTTGCAACTAGTATTCCTTTGAATTTTTTCCATCCGTGAGTGCAGAAATTTTATGTGCACCTGGGCATGTGTGGATGTGTACCACCAGTAGAGCGAGACATGCTGCCAAGTGTGGGTGGTCTGCTAATCAGCTGGGCACTTTGGTCTGAAGAAAGATAGAACAAGATCAAATGATTATAACTTGAAACTCTATGAATTCAGACTAAAATAATTATTAGTGACAGAGAGAGAGCCGTGTTCATCTGTGTTCTATCAAAACAAAAAAGCAGTCATGTAGCACTTTAAACAAAATAACAAAATAATTTATTAGGTGATGTTTTTTCGTGGGAGAGACCCACTTCTTCAGATCATAGCCTTACCAGAACAGATCCAATATATAAAGCACAGAGGTCCAAAAATTGTTATCAAGGGTAACAGATCAGAAGAACTGTTATCAAGATTGGCAAATCAGAAGAGCAGAGGGAAAGCGGGGTGACGGGAGGGTTTAAGAGTTAGATAAAACATCAAAATGTGTAAAAGAGTCTTTATAATGGCTCAGGTAATTGCTGTCCCTGTTCAAACCACGTGCTAATGTGTCAAATTTGAATATGAATGTTAGTTCTGATCATTCCCTCTGTAGACAGTTGTTTCAGTAGAACACAAACTTTCAGGTCTTTCACAAAATGTTAAATGGTTTGTTTTATTTATTTATTTATTTGTTTATTTGATACTACAGCTCTGAATTTGCACATGCTGAAAGTCATCTGACCAGAGCTATAGGTTGTTTTATGCATATATTTGGCTTTTGGAGTCCCATTTGTTTTGTATATCAAACCAAATGGTATTTAGTATAGCTGGTGAATCTGACTGTTGGGCTGACGCACAAGGAGTGTTCAGCTAAATTCTTTATGGAATTGGCTGAACCACGCAGCAGATTTTCATAGTAGTTGTCACATGACATCACTCTGCATAAAAACTCAGTGAACAAGACAGTCTTCAAAATTACCCTAAATCTAAAAGTCAAAGGCTGTAAAATGACCCACTGCATGGGCATAAGGAAGGGAAAAATACCTGGAGTCAGTTACTCTAATACTTCTGTCTTGAATGGTTGTTAAACGAGACATTTAAACTGTAACTAGAGACCTGAAAGTTTGATGAATTGGCCCTCTCTGTTATCTGGCTGAAACCTAAGACTTAGTGAGGAAAGCTACTTTCCCTGGGACATTTAGAACAATAAAATACTATTGCTGCATTTTTGTTTTGTAGTTCTATCTCAAACACATAAAAAGTATCAATCAATCGTTGAAGTTTTAATATAAATTATCAAAAATTGGCAAATGCAACAATTAAAGTTCCAATAGGACCTTTAACTCTCTTACTTTGCAAAGACTGTGTTTTTCTGGACTCTGCTTTACGATGTGCGGTGTAGTTTGATATTTGACTATCTTGAGCTCTGTACAATAAAATATTCAGGAGGTTTCATGTGGTCAACGTAATGTTCCAGCTGCAACATTAATTTTGCATTTGCTGATTTTTTGCTATCTATAGGCCTGGTCCTGCAGCCGTTACTCACTGTTGTCCTGTTTTATTCCTGACTTAATGGGACTGATGCTATTCCAGTGAATAATGGCTGAAGGATGTGGTTGTATAAGCTGAATTACAATTTTTAATTTTCTAGTTTTCTTAAACATACCTAAGGCAGTATGAATACTTAGGGTGTATCCACATGAGCCTCCTCCTTTTGGAAGGGGCATGTAAATGAGGGAGTGTGAAAGAGGCTAATGAGGCACTGTCATAAATATGCATAAATAATGGTGGCCACAGCGATTTGAAAATGCCACTTTCGAATCGTGCGCCGCCCATGTAGCTGGGGGCCTTTCAAAATGACCCCCAGGACTTCAAAAGCTCCTTGTTCCCATTTGTTTTGAGAAGGGGCTTTCGAAGACTGGGGGGTCATTTCAAAAGGCCCCCAGCTAGACAGGCAGCGTGCAATTCGAAAGTGGCACTTTTGAAATGCTGTGGCTGCAGTTATGCTAATGAGGCGCTGCATATTCGTGACACACCTCATTAGCATCTTTTGAACTCCCTCATTAACATGCCCCTTCCAAAAGGGCTCCTGTAGACATCCTTAGACTGCTCAAAATACTGAAGACACTGTCACTTTTAAAGCTACGTTATTTTCTTAGTTAAACTTGTTGAAATCTTAGTGGTGCAAAATGAAGCGGTACTGTAAATTCTGAATTAAAGTATAGAAATAGCGAATAATATCTGCCAACAAAAGTGCATTTATTAGTTTACTTGAACTGTTTTAAGACCTTATCATCATTTTAGGGCCTTCTTATAGCAGAAACTGCTCATGAACTGCAAACAGTAACTGTAAACTTTTCACTGTATATGTGTAGTAGCTAACTTTCAGTTCATACTTTTTTCCAAAATTGGGAGTGGAATTACTGACTTCTCAATGAGAGATTATCAGGAAAACATCCAAATGTGGCTGTTTCAAAGTCATCTGTGAGAGGGCCATGGGAGCAATTTGTAGCAGGTTAAAGAGTTAATGTTTCCTTCTCTTTTGCAGATGTCCAGTATGATCTGGGATTAAAAAAAAACTGCCCCAAAAGATGATCCTTTTTAAAAGAGGAATAATTACATACAGAAATTTGTAATAGAAACAGTTGTGGTTCTACAACTTACGTGCTATTAACCATTAAAGAACTAACTTTGATACTTGTTGTGTAAACTATTTTTCATTGAATACAGCCAGTAGTAGAGAATTTTTTTAACGGAGCTGATGGTTGGAGAATCCTCAATGCAAAAACTGGAATTTGAAGTCTGAATTCCCAAGCTTATGGTGTAAACAAGGAAAGGTTTTTATTGAGGAGTTAAGAGTATGTGTATGTGTGACCTCTGATTTCCCAGTGTTAAGTGTGAGAGATCAGTAACAAAGAAAAGTATTTGGAATTCTCTCAGTGAAAGTGTACAGAAAAAAAATCTTAGATTAAAATGTTAACTACCTGTGTTATGGTGTTGCATATAGTATGTATGATATCATACAGCCTTAGTAAATAGGAGAACATAGAGCTATGATATATCTCTTGGACTATTATAACTGGTGCTTAGAATTATTATGTGTAGAGAAATTGACAGATTGGCCACCATATTAAAAGGAGGACGTTTTTCACCATTGCAGGCTTCATCTACACTGTCATAAATATGCAGTGCCACCCCTTTTGGGAGGGGAATGTAAACGTGGCTGATCAGAAATGCAAATGAGGTGCTGATTTACATATCATATGCCTCCTTTGCATGATGGCAGCCACTTGCTATTCCAGAAGTGCTGTTTTGGGGGGAGGGGGGAAGCAGCGTAAACGGTGTTCATTCAAATGGGAACCCTGCTTTTGAAAGCACCGTTCTTCCTCATATTTTTCAGGAAGAAGGGTTCTTTGGAAAACGGGGTGGGACTACACATGTTCTCTTTGTGGGATCAATATCTTGCTCACTGTTACAATGAGTGTCCATAGTACCAGTGTTAGTAGGATTCCACTGTGAATCCAGAGTCAGGTCACTTTCAGCCAGGTTGAAAAGGGAAGGTGTAAGACATGACTACACAAGTACTGAAGCCTATTTCAAGACTTTTAACCTTCACTTTCATAATGGACTGTCTCCATAGGTGGAGTCTCCAGTTCTAGTAATCATGGCCCCCAGTCCTCTGTACTTCTCAGTGTTCTAAAAATAGGCCCGTATTTAACTGTTGCTCACCCTGACCCATCACTTTACAAAGATTAGTCTGACATTTAATTCGTGTTTGTCTTCATTATGTTGCTCCCATAGGCCATCTTTTTTTTTCCCCCATTCACACTTCCTTACTGCATGTTCCCTGTCCCTCATCCTCACTGAAATCTTCGTGACATCCCTTTCTTGAGAGCACTTCAACTAATATGAAATCGTTTTATTTCAGAATTTGGTGGTATGCTCTGTTAGAGATAGTACCAGAACTTCCTGCTCACTATAACAATAACAAATAATTTCCTTTGTACACTATATTGAATGCATTAAATATATTATGTATGCTGAACAGGTAGAAGTGAAGGTCCCAGCTGTGCTCTGGCACATTAGAGGAGAAAAAAAGCTGCTACTTTTTCTTAGTGCAAGCTGTCAAATATCTGTTAAAAGAAAACGTTTGTAAAAAGGTGTAGCATATTTGAGTGCCATTGCATTAGGCTTTACTTTGTTTGACATCAAATACACAGCAGTATTTGGTGATGTAGGAGGGCTTCTAAGGAATGCATATTTCTACAAATACAAAAAATAGTATTTGAACAAATTTGCCAACACTGTGTAATGAAGATTTTATGTTTGCCAATTGTGTCCTATTCCAGTGATCTTTTTCAGATGTATACCTTTCCATTTGCTGTCCAAATGCAAAATTAATTCTGTATCCAGAAGAGGTCAAAGGTGGTAGTCATAGTATTGGTTATGTATTAGCCACATCACTACTTGGTTAGCTAAGTCCCCATGATTTAAACTGGTTACATCAGCGATGGGCAGCCATGAATTGTGAGTGGGTTTAATGAGTGTCCCTCCTTCACCTCAAGTCAGATGCAGCAGCCCATATCCTACTGGGGTTCCACCTGTGGCCCCACCTGTCCGCTCTTTCCCATGCCTCTCACACACTGGGGCACTGGAACCCTGTATTTCTTACTCCCCTTCCTCCCTCTCTGCACTTTCAGAGCACTGAAAGTCACCTGATTTGCACTCCATCCATGCTTCTCCTCCCTCTAAGAGCTTGAGCAGCCATGAGTAGCTGTTGTGGCTGTTCAACGTCTGGGAGGGAGAGGGAGGAGCAGGGACAGAGAGCCAGTTAGGTCATTCACAGCACTCTAAAGCTGCGTCTACACGTGCACGCTACTTCGAAGTAGCGGCACCAACTTCGACGTTAGGCGGCGAGACGTCGAAGTCGCTAACCTCATGAGGAGATAGGAATAGCGCCCTACTTCGACGTTCAATGTCGAAGTAGGGACCGTGTAGACGATCCGCATCCCGCAACGTCGAAATTGCTGGGTCCTCCATGGCGGCCATCAGCTGGGGGGTTGAGAGATGCTCTCTCTCCAGCCCGTGCGGGGCTCTATGGTCACCGTGGGCAGCAGCCCTTAGCCCAGGGCTTCTGGCTGCTTCTGCGGCAGCTGGGGATCTATGCTGCAGGCACAGGGTCTGCAACCAGTTGTCAGCTCTGTGTATCTTGTGTTGTTTAGTGCAACTGTGTCTGGGAGGGGCCCTTTAAGGGAGCGGCTTGCTGTTGAGTCCGCCCTGTGACCCTGTCTGCAGCTGTACCTGGCATCCCTATTTCGATGTGTGCTACTTTGACGTGTAGACGTTCCCTCGCTGCGCCTATTTCGATGTTGGGCTGAGCAATGTCGAAGTTGAACATCGACGTTGCTGGCCCTGGAGGACGTGTAGACGTTATTCATTGAAATAGACTATTTCGATGTCGCAACATCGAAATAAGCTATTTCGATGTTGGCTGCACGTGTAGACATAGCCTAAAAGTGCTAGGAAGGAGAAGTAAGAAGTGTGGGATTCTGGTGCTCCAATGTGAGAGAAGTGTGCGCAGGATAGAGAGGGGCAGCCAGAGGATCTGCAGGCCTCAGGTAAACCTCCAGTGGGCCCCAGGTTGCCCACCACTGAGTTCTTCTTGTACACACTTGCACTGATGGTAAATAAGCAGCATTCCATACAACTCCTAGTCCAACTGAAATAAACAAATACATTCATTGCATGAGTCCAAAATTCTTTGAGTGCTCCCTGGTAGTCAAAACTTAAGCATAGTGCTTCAGAAATAACTGAAGATCACTCTTTTGTTTTGAATGAAATGCCTTCAGGCCTGAAAGTGGGGAAGGCATATTGCAATCTTGTAACTCTTCTAGCAATAGAATCACTTTGGCATTTCTAAAGACAGGGAATAGATATTATAATCTGATAATATATGAAAATGCTAAGAAATTAGTGCACTTTAGATTCAAATAAGCCTCTAGTTTTTATAAACATTCTCAAGTATACATTAGACACTTTAGAAGATGACTTTTTTTTAAGTGCTGAATGATTCATAAAATACACAAAAGGATTATTTTTCTGTTGAAGCCAAATTAATTACATTTCCATTTGGGGAGTGTTAGCCAATTGTCGGGTGGGATACCACCTATGCCCTTGTTTTCATCCGAGTCTTCAACTGCTAGGACAGAGTCCCTTCACAGCGGGCAGCCCGGGCAGGATGACAGATGCCCCAGGGTCCTAACACCCAAGTTTTTAACTGCTAGGACGGAGTCCCTTCACAGCGGGCAGCCAGAAAGGCTGACGGATGCCCCACAGGTTGTACTGAGAGCATCCTACACCCCTGTCTTTAACTGCTGGGATAGAGTCCCTTCGCAGCAGGCAGCCAGGAAGGCTGACACGTGCCCCAAGAGTCTGCTCCATAGAGGCAGCACAACTCAGTGCTTGGCTCTCAATGCGCCCCACCAGTGACCAGGCTGTTACAGCTGAAAAGCAGCTGGGCTCTTTGTTTTGTGTTCAGTTTGCACAGTAACAGGAGGAATCAGGTTACCACTTAATCAATTACTTGTTTATTTAACTCACGAGTTAAGCTCTTGTGGTTACAAGGTTTATACTTTGATTGTGAAGAGCTAGCACACACTTCAATTCACAGATCTGTACTTGTTAAATGCGCGCAAAAGCAAAAGGTAAAATACCTACAGGTCTTATTCTCACCCCTGCGTTGCCAGCGTGGCTTGGCCAGATTCTTCTCTCAATCCCTTGGGAAAAAGTTTTGGTTTTTTTCGAGGAAACGGGCGTCCCCTGGGACCTCAGGAAGTAAAAACTCTCCTGTCCGGCAGGCAAAGGTAATTGGAGCTCAAAAAGGGGTCTGCCAGACCCTCCTCTTATACCTCTTGGGTCACGTACGCTTCTCCCTTATCTAAAAGGTGCCAATTGAATTAAATCGTCCCGTGATGCTGGTTCTCACAGGGAGTTCAAGGACGTAGTTAGCACCTGTGTGGTGGAGACAGTTTAGGGCATTTTTTTCTTAATGGGCCGGAGATTCCTCCATCTGGGACCAAGTGAGCATATTACACTGGTACCAGTCAAGGGTAGCCGGAGGCCCTGGCGGTCTGTTAGTCCATTGTCCTTTGTTGTCTGGTTTCGGACCATTCAGGGTCAGTCTGGCTCTTGCTCTGGAGCATCAGAGACTTGTGCTCGGAGGTAAGCACATCTGCGCTCTCGGGCATTCCAAGATTGGGCTGTTCCTTTTAACCCTTTCGTGCCTGAAGCACCTAAGGAAAGCAAGATGGAGTATAGCAAAGGTGGGGGGGGGGGCTCTGTCTGGTTACAGGGAGCTTATACCCTTATCTAAATGAAGCGATTGTTGCAAATTTCTCTGCCTTTGTTTTTTCGTTTAAAAAAAAAAAAAAAAACTTTGACGGTGCTGTTGCCCAGGTCGCT
The DNA here is from genome assembly GCF_033958435.1 of Carettochelys insculpta. Lineage (NCBI taxonomy): Eukaryota > Metazoa > Chordata > Testudines > Carettochelyidae > Carettochelys > Carettochelys insculpta. Next base: position 16,342,384 of record NC_134151.1, read on the forward strand.
TTCAGGAATGAGAGGGCATTATATGAATAATTCTCCACTCATCAGCATCCAAGCTCAGTAGTCGTCTTTGCTCTTTCTTACTCAGAAGTATGCCTTGTGTTGAAATGTGCTTTCCGTGTTTTCTGAATAGAGGTTTTAAATATAGCAGGAGGATGGTTAGGGTTTTTCTATGGAATCAAAATTTGGAAAGAATACATATAAGTATCACAAGGATATGTATGTATTTTTGTATAACTGCAAGAGTCGAATGTGTTCTGAAGGTTGATAGTTATGTGTCGCATATGCCATCTGGAGCTTCGGGCAGCACCTAGCAAAGCAGCTATAGTGGCTGTACCAGACTAAGGTTTGGTCTACGCTAGGAGATTAGTTCAAATTTAGGTGACTTAAATCTAATTTCTAAGGAATCAGTCCACACTACAGGGCCCATCCTGTCAGCTTTAAGGGCTTCTAAGGTCAACTTTTGTACTCTGCTTTTCATGAGGAATAACGCTAAATGCGACTCTGCATTACCCTAAGGTCAGCCATGCTGACAAAGTGTTGTGAAATTTGACATTCTTGGCCTCCTGGAGGTGTCCCACAGTGCCCCAACATGACCATTCTGGCCAGCACTTTCAACTCCACTGCTCTCCAGGTGAGCAGGAAGCAACACAGGAAAATTTGAATGTCATTTCCTGTTTAGCCAATGTGACAAGCAGAGCAGACAGCACATCTCAGATGCGTGTTTGGTCATGAATTTCCAGAGTTGCAGAGGAGCTCCAGGATGGTGGAGCACGCAGGAGATCTAGGACTTCATTGCTCTGTGGTGGGGAGGGATGAATCTGTGCTGGGAAAACTAAGAAGCAGTACAAGAAATTCAGACATACATGCCAAGATCTCATGGGGCATGGAGGAAGAAAGATACCTCAGGGATGTCCAGCAGTGCCACATGGAAATAAAAGTGCTCAGACAGGCATACCATAGAACAAAGGAAGCAAACAAACGTTCCAGATCATAGCCGTAAGCATGCTGCTTCTATGAGCAGCTGCATGGGATTCTAGGGAGTGATCCAACCACTACCCCAAATAGCGTGGAGACCTTCAAGGAGATTCCTCCGGAGTCCTGTGGCAACATCGAGGAGGACTTGGTAGATGAAGAAGAGGACGACGACAATGGTCATCAAGCGAACAGAGCAGCTGATCTCACTGACAGCCAGGAACTTTTTGTGTCACTAGATCTCATACCCTCTTCCCAGGACATTTCGAAGCCAGACCCTGATGGCCGGGCGGGGGGCGCCAACTCTTGTGAGGTCTCCTTTTTAATCATACTACAAATAGGCTAAGGCATAAAGCTGTTTTTCAAATCCTCCTGGATTAGCAGTGCTCTTCACTGTGTTCACCTTATTGCCCAGGTGTCTGGCTGCTCATCGTTACTGTCTAGGTGATCTGCCTCTTTCCTTCATCTTGGCATGACATTTTTCCCTTTGCTCAAGAAATTATGAAGCACACAGCAGGCTGCAGGTACAAGGGGAATGTTGCCTTTCTGGAGCTCTGACCGAGTCAGCAGGCTCCTGAGCCTGGCTTTTAAATGGCCAAATACACATTTTACAGGTTGAACCTAACTCATCCACCACCCTCAGGACCTGATTGGTGCCAGACAAGGGAATCTGCCAGATCACAGGAGGTCAATATTTTCTAGCATATTAACAACACGTTCATTGTTTACTGGGCTTTTAGAAGACATTTAGGGGCAAATTATAGCCAAACAGCACGGAACACAGAGAGCCAGGATTGGTGGCTGTAAACAAACTTTATGGGACCATGGGAAACTTGACCACACCCATGGTGAATGGTTGTCTGGCTAACTAAAATCATGCCAGATTATGGATATTGCCAAGAGTTCTGGATTAGAGAGATTCAGCCTGTACTACCATTCTGTACTTGCTCAACCTGTAGTTGAACTGCTCCTTACTGCAGTCCAGGCTGTCTGTGTATGGCTTCATGAGCCAAGGGAGAAAGGGATAAGCTGGTTAACCCAGAATTGCCATTGGTATCTCCATGTCTCCAGTGGTGATTTTTTCGGTCTGGAAAGAAAGTCCCATTCTGCACCTTTCTAACCAGACCAGAGTTCCTAAAGATGTCTGCATCTTTGCACTTTTCCTGACCATTCCACATTGCTGTCTTTGAAACAACCTTTGTGATCCAACAGCACATGCAACACCATGGAGAATTAACCCTTGTGGTTCGTGTGCTCTGAAGCCAAGTGGTCTGGTGCCCAAATAGGGATGTGAATTCCATTTATCACCCCACTGCAGTTAGGGTACTGTTAGCCGATGGCCAAGGATGTTTGGTGAGGTGCCAGCTATGCCCGTTTTACACCACCCGTGACTTTAACCCCTAGGACTCACTGTCCCTTCACGGCAGGCAGCCCGGGCCAGGCTGACGGATGCCCCAAGGTCCTAAACACCCGTGACTTTAACTGCTAGAGCTCAGAGCCCCTTCGCAGTGGGCAGTCAACACTGACTGACAGGTGCCCCAGTGGCAGCACTAAGAGCCTTTCCACACCCGTGACTTTAACCGCTAGGACGCACTGTCCCTTCCCGGCGGGCAGTCAGGATTGACTGACAGGCACCCCAAGAGTTTGCCTCGTGGAGGCAGCACAACTCAACGCTAGGCTCTTAGTACTCTCACCTAATGGCCAGGCTTTATAGCCAAAACGGCTGAGGTTCTTTAATTGTATTGGCTGCTTTACAGTAACCCAGAGGAACTAGTCAGGCTTATGCACAAACGGTTACCCAAATTTATTAAACTAGATTCTAATCATGTGGTTACAAAATTGCTAGTGCCTACGTATTTAAATGTATAGATGTTACACACACAAGTTACAAAACTGAAGCCACGATCCCAAAGAAGGAAAACAAAGTATAGAGCTCTATTTCAAAATATGTGTACACTAAAGATAGGAGATCAGGTGTGGGTGCTTCTTACCCTCCTTGCATCTCTCGATTCCAGCGGTGCCAAGCCAGGATCGGTCACTCAATTCCGCGGAAAGACGAATAAGGGACAAGGCTTAGGGACCCTTTTAGCTGCAGAAGCCTTGGGAGGGTGTCACTTATCTGACCAGCAGATAGATAGTGAAAAGCACTCAAAAATCATGGTGCTGTAGGTCCCATACTTATACCTCTGTAGTCCTTTATTCTCTTTCTCCTTTCTTATGCCAAATTGGGGCTGGTCTGTCTGGGTGACGCCAGCTCTCGCAAGAGTAGTTTACACTTGCAAGGGAGAGAATAAGTTTCGACTACTGGACATTCCTTTTATTAGGGTAAATATTTTCCCACCTAGGATGTTGGTGTGTGTGCATCACGTTATTTAGTAGGGGCTAAGAGCCATGTCTGTCACAGCTTCTCTGTCTGCTGTGAGCCTAATCGTTGTATATGTTCCCAGAGGCACATCGTAGCAGCACACCTATGCTTTCTCACAGCTTCAAAGGCTGTGCTGGAATTTATGTTAAGTGCCCTGTTGTTTTGGCTCCCTTGTTTTCCCAGCAATGCTGGTCCGAGAGGGGGCTGGCTGACTGGCTACATGTACCCCATTGCAGCAAAACCATCCACTATATCCTGCGTGTTTCCCAGAGTCAATGTCTTTCATAGCAGAAGGGTATTGATTGCCTTGGCTACGTGGGTGACAGCCACCCCCACTTCAGATTGTCCACTCTGAATGGATTGCTTGTTGACTAGAAGGTGTCTGGTGTTGCAAGCTTCCATGGAGCTAATAGACACTCACTTCTGAACTGTCAGATCTTGTCTTATTTTGGTATCACAGTGCGTCAGGGTGTGGGAAAGCAATTCAGAGTTTCATGAGTGGCCTTACGCATATGGAAGTTTTGTCGCCACTGCTGATCATCTGATGCCCGCAAAATAATGCGGTCCCACCAGTCCAGGCTTGTTTCACAGCGCCAGAACTGTGTACAAAGCATCGAGTGCAGCCAGCATCTTTCCATTCTTCCTCCTCCAGTGTCACCCATATCCTCCTCGGCATCTTCTTCACTTTCATGGTTGCTTAGGCTGCGCACATACCACAGCATAATGCCTGAGGTGCTAATAATACTTGCCACAACAGTTTTAAGCTGCATGTTAGTCTTGCAATAGCATCTGCATGGATATGCAAAAAGGGTGCAAAAATACATTTTGCTGTTTCTTTCTAAAGGGAGGAGCAGGAAAGAAGTGCACTAAGGTATACTGACGATACACACCCAGAACTCATGCAGCACGTTTTTGTCCCATCACACACTGGGACAGAAACCCTCAATGTATCGGAGCAGCAGGAACTGTGGAATAGGTACCCACAATGCATTGCTCATAAATTTGAACCTGGAAATGCTAATAGAGATACAGTCCATCAACTTTATGTACCAATGTGGATATGCACCTTTGACTCTACAAAACTGGGTGCTAGAAAATCAACGTTAAGAAATTCAACGTAATTTCCTAGTCTAGAGACATACCCTAGATATCACGCATGCAGAGTCTTTTTATTTTTATGGTTAAAAGATGCATGTTTGACACAGGTGACAATTCAGAACAATGTATGTTATGAGAAATATTGTTGAGATTAGCTGTTTTGACTGGTACGGGGTGCATAAATTAAAGTTGCTTGGGCTCACCCTGAACGCTTCCTACATTTTTCAGGATGATTGGTCCTAGCCTAAGGAAAAATCTGACGCTTGAAGTGTGAGCATCTTGCTGTTGCTCTGATAAGTAATCCTGAGTGGGCAAGATAATAATATGAGCTGGTCTGAGGTTTTACCGTCTTTGGAGTTGGACAGTGCCTCATTCCCATGTCATTGGAGACTGTCAGCTTGTATTCCTGTATCTTGATATTGTAAGTGCTCACAAGATCCCTCACAGGTAATTATATTCTAAAAAATAAAAACTGAACTTGGCCATGTTCTGTGTCACTGGAGACTGAATAATAGTGGTCAGGAACAGAAACAGTATTCTGGTATGTCTAGGGGAAAGAAGAGTGCCATTATTTCAAGCAATGGATCTGTGTAAAAGCACTTCGTTAAATGAGCGTACTAGTTGTGGTTTTGTGTTTGTGTGTGTTTGTTTTGTAGGCAGTGATGCATGATAGAATTTTTATTTGGGGTGGAGAAGTATTGAGAAGAGGGATGAATATAACAAACCGGTTTCAAATATGAGGCGTCTTTGAAAATCATTAAAACATACTGGGTTGCATTAAGAAGGAAATGATGCTTTCTTAAAGGCTGCTGCTATCTTCAGTTGCTTTAGTTTCATTAGCAGAGAATTCCAAACACAGTGTGTGTTCAGTAAGGACTTCATGCAAGCCCGGTAACAGAGATGGGGAGTGTTGCATTTGCACATGGACACAAAATGGAATGCTACCCTTTTTTGCTGAGTAGAAGCAGATGTTGAGGTCTCACTGGTTGGGTTCCTGTTAGAAGAGGGATTCCCAGTGACAGGAGTCTGGTTATGTTTGTAGTTAACTCATTTTATCTGCAGGCTTGCACCTGATCTGGAGCAGGGTACTCACAAACCGCAGGCTGGCAATCCTGTCTGTCAGAGCTCTCAGCTCAGACAGGGTTGACTAGCTGTTTTTCAGAAATCGTTTAGGGAAGTAAGGGAAAGGATACTCTCCCTTGCTGATTACCACAGCTCTACCAAGGCAATGCATTAGAAGACCAATACAATCGCTTCTTCAAAGACTGGCTTTGTTCTAACGCCAACATTTTTGAGTGGTCATCATTTCATAACTGTGAATTGTAACTTTATCAGGCTTGTGTAAGTCCTTCAGGTTTGAAACAGTGTTGCAAAGAATCGGATATTAGCATTGGAAGGGGAACCTTCTGTATTATGTAATTTAGCAATTTAGGAATTTCACTAGTTGAGTTGATCTTGACTTCAACAATCTTGAATTTGTCTAATCAGGTAGAGTCGCTTTTGATTGTTCTTCCTGCTGGCAACGTCTTCCAAATTTCCATGTTGAATTATTCTTTCATTAACATAATCGCTGCTAACCTCCAACATAGTCACGTTTCCATCATTTACACTTATTGCCCTTTCAGAATTTATATAATTATGATTTTCTTAATAAAATCTTCCCTTTACCATGAAATTTATGGTCTCAAGTGCCCATGCTATTTATCTTGCTTGTATTTTATACTTTTCTGCTGTGTTGTCTCTTGCTTGTTTGATATTAGCAAATGAGGAACACTGTTAGGGCAATTTGGAAACACTTAACATATCTTATAAATAAATAAGATGTTTACATATAGACATTTATGCAAGGTATAGGATGAACTTTATAGACTCTGCTCAAATAAAGAAGGCACTGATCAGTGTGTCTGGAACATTACTGAAATCTCCAATTCAACAAGAAAATAGATTCATGTTACAAGCTAATAAAAATGAACAAAATTAATGTTTTGTTCATGATCCAAAAATCCCCAACTTCCATACAGCATGAAATGGAACAGAAGGTTCAAAAACATATGTTCCAACTGGTCTATCTTAATTTTTAATTTGGCATTAATTGTTATGATATTGAACAACTATCCTGATGTGATTCTGGGGACTAAGGAATCAATTTTGCAGTTGCTTAGGCAGAGACTCATGGACGTCATTGGGGAGGTTTGGCCGCTTCAGTCTCGCTGTGGGACTGAGGCTTATATGTTTAATTTATTATGGACACTTCTGTTCCAAAGCACATTTTTGCTTTGCAATGTATTATGTAGCTGTGTTGCCCTTTGGCATTTTTAAGACCAACTTTATGGCCAATTATCATTATATTTAAAAGCAGCCCAGTTTGTATTCTGTTGTTCAAAACTGTTACAGCCATACACTCTCCAGAAGACAAATACTCAAGTCCTGAATGACCGATTCTGTACCATGTGTACTTACTTTACCAGTCAGGCTTTAATTTTATACATTGGTAAAACTAGTTCTTCCAAACGCATTTTCTGTGGTCACACTGTGCATTCAGTTGCTTTCATAAAGCAATAACTAGTATTAGACGCATGAGCTGTTTGGATCGACTCCTGCCATTCCAGATGTGTGTGTCTCAAATGCCACATTTTTTCAGTTTTTTTTTTTTAATTTGCATTTGATAGTTTTTCTTCTTTCTGAACAGTTATTTGGCAACCATAAGGAGTAATCCTAATCCAAAAATGTTATCAAAGGTAATATGGCTATTGTTTAAAACTGCCAGGCTAAATATTAAGAAAAATAATGGTAGTAGATTGTTTTATTTAATACGTATGAGAAGTCTCAAAATTTCAATAATCGAAATTTTGTACAAATTGACTTTCAACTTTTTTCTTGGCCACGTTCCAGACAGCTGTAGCTAGAAATCTGAAATTTAACCAATATGTGAATGTTTGCAGGAGAGCTAGCTGTCACAGGATGAGTAGCAAGTATCGCCATATCTACTTGCAACCAATTCAGTTTCATTTTACATTTTTCTGTTTATTCTTGATAAACTTGTACTGGTTGTAGTTTATGCAAGCTGCTCTGTAGTTGGAACAAATTGTTGCGGTGGAGCAGTTTTGTCCAGTTCTTGCCTAAGGAACACTTTGCAAGATGAAATTCTTCCTGGATTCTGATCCAATAACAATTAGTTTTACAGTGGGAGATGAATTTACTGCCTTAACATATTTTAAAGTTTAGGTCCGGTACATTTTGCCCCTTGTGTAATAATAGAGAAGTCCTCTGTAACTTGTCTGAAGCTTTTCAATCTAAAATGATGTACAGCACTTACATGTTCTTTGACTGAATGTTGTGTGTGATGATGTACGTAGATTGCTGAATACCAATAGTAATCAATCTTGAGGCCTGTTAATCATCACTAGATGTTTCTCTAATCTCTTGGCCACAATTTTAAAAGAATTATGTTTTGCCATTACAAAGCATTACAGCAGTGATGGGCAACTTAGGCTAATGAGTAGGCTGCATGAGTGGCCCTTCTTCACTTTAGTGGGTTGCAAGATGGTCATAACAAAGGTGGTCTCCCAGGATAGGGTAGTTTGCTAACTGTGCTCATGTATCTAGAATTTGTGGTGTGTGCCAATTGAACTGTAGCAGCTGTTTGATTGGATGAAGAGGACGGGCATGGCTGTCACAGTCAATGTTGTGTGCAGCCAGCACGCACCTTACTTCGCATATCCCTTGCTGTACATGGGTGTCACTTTAATAATACTGCAGGAGAAAACCTATGTGAATGGAAACCAGTGGAATCTTGCAACCTGGTGCATGGGCAGTAGTAAACAAATAAATGTCTTGTGGGCCACACTCAGAATCCTGATGGGCCATATATGGCCAGCAGGCTGCAGGTTGCCCAGCAGTGCATAGAGGGCTTAAAGATCACTCCAGTAAAAGTTAAGTTAAATTTACCCTTCTGAGTTATGAGAATTTTTTGAAAACCTGTACATTAAACTCAGATACTTGCTAAAGAAGTTTGGTTATTTGATATGTGTGTTTTTCGGTATAGCTGATGGCAAATTCATCCTGAAATTTACTTACATAAGAACTGCCAAAGTAAAAAAGACCAATATTTCAACTAGTCTGAAATTCTGTTTGAAGGGAATATACAGCATAAATCAGACGATGTTAACCTTCACGTGAAGCACATAGCTAGTTGTGCCCTGGGAAGGGGAGGGAATGTAACTTCTAATTTCAGGCATGAAAATAGCAGCATTCAAAGTCAAGGAAAGCATAAACGTTGACATAGTTGGAATAATTGAGAGGATTATTTTCTGTTTCATTCTAGGCTTCTACCCCACTTTTAAAGAGTTTGCATCTTTTTTTTCTTCATTTATGCATACATCAGAGAAACTTTTCTGTTGTTGGGGAGAGCAGCTATATATAATACCGGATGATTGGAAAAAGGCAAATGTCGTGCCCATCTTTAAAAAGGGAAAGGAGGAGGAGCTGGAAAATGACAGACTGGGCAGCCTAATGTCTGTACCTGGAAAAATCATGGAACAGATCCTCAAGGAATTCATTTTGAAGCATTTGGAGGCAAGGAAGGTGATCAGGCACAGTTAACATGGATTTGAGGGCAAGTCATGCGTGACCAACCTCATTGCCTTCTGTGGCAAAATAACTGTCTCTTTGGATATGGGGGACTTGATGGACATGATGTACTTTGATTTTAGAAAAGCTTTCAATAGAATCCAACAGTATTCTTGCAGGAAGTTAAAGTGGTATGGCTTGAGTGAATGGAGTATAAGGTGGATAGAAAGCTGTCTGAGTAAGGCTCAACGAGCAGTGGATTAAAGACTCAATGTCTCTTTGATAAGCAGAGTGTCCTAGAGGTCATTCTTTGGGCTGATTTCATTCAACATCTTCATTAATTATCTGGATGGTGGGATGGAGTGCACCCTCTGCAAGTTGACAGTTGACAGTCAGTTGGGGCAAGAAATTAATATAATGGAGCATAGAAATAGGGTCCAGAGTGATCCAGACAAATTGAAGGATTTGGCCAGAATACATCTGAGGTTCAACAAGGCTGTAGAATAACTGACTGAGCACCAGTTCCCCAGGAAAGGCCCTGGGGATTACAGTGGATGAGAAATTGAACACGAGTCAGTAGTGTGACCTGGTTGCCAAGAAGGCTAATTGCATGTTGGGCTGGATTAGTAGGAGCTTTGCCAGCGGATTGCAGGGAGCAATTATTCCCCTCTGTTCGGCACTGGTTAAGCCACATGTAGAATATTGCCTCAGTTTTGGACTCCCCACTTCAGTAAGAATGAGAAGAAACTGGCAAAAGTTCAGCAGAGGATGACAAGGTTGACTAGGGGGCTGGGGCAAGTGATTTACAAGGGAGATTGAGGGAAATGGGCCTATTTAGACTGCCGAAGAGAAGGAGGGGGAATTTGACAGCAGCCTTCAGCTACTTGAAAGGGATTTCAGAGGGGATAATGCTAAGCTATTTCAGTGGTGGCAGATGACAAAACAAGGGGCAGTGGTCTCCAGTTGCAGTGGGAGAGATCTCTGTTGGATATTAAGAAACACTACTTTACTAGGAGGGTGGTGAAGCACTGGAATGGGTTACTTAGGGAGGCATTGAAATCTCCATATTTAGAGGTTTTTAATACCAGGTTTGACATAACCACTTGCTGGAATGATTTAGTTGGGGTTGGTCCTGCTTGGAAGCAGGGGGTTGGACTAGATGACCTCCTGAGGTCTCTTCCAACCCTTTTTTCCACCCCTATGATTCTATGAATGCCAACAATATCTGATTATTTGGTCCTTGCTACTCTTCATATGGGTTTGATGTTCTGGTCTCTGTTCTTCTGGGTCCCAACCCCAGCCACTCCTGAGTGTTCTTGGTGGTGTTCTGATACACAAGTACTTGTCAGTGCCTCACCTGGTGCACTTCTTCCTGGCGAAAGTATCATTGGCTATTTTAAAGGAAAAAATTCTAATGACTATCTAACTCTGAAAGCAGACAGGACTCTGAATACTCACAAACCTGTCAGCGAGCATTTCAGTGGAGTGGGCCTTATTGTTAAAGACCTGAGAATATGCATCTTGCAACAGAGACTTTAACAGCAGATTACAAAGGGAAATGTGTGAACTGCAGTTTATGCTCAAATTTGATATGTTGAGGCTTGACCTTAATAGAAATAGCAGTTAACCTCACACATTACAAAGACAGCTTCCTGGTCTTTGATATTTGTAGGGATCTCAGGCAGGACACTTAATATTTTGCTCCTTTCCTCTCTACCCTTCATCCGTCCCACCCTTCAGTCCTATGTATCTGATTTGTCAGTTTTTATTTCAATTTTTTTTTTTTTTTGGATCTCTGTGTTATAAAGCCATCAGTGCTGTACTGTATATCTCCAGATCTGAAGGAGTGGGTCTGACCCACGAAAGCTCATCACCTACTAAATTATTTTGCTAGTCTTTAAGGGGCTCCATGACTGCTTGTTTGTTTTGTTAGCATACAGACTAACACTGCTATCTCTCTGTTACTCTTAACTATATAAGGTGTTCAAAACTATATTTGAGCTGTTGCTGAGTATGTAGTGGCTGATCCCGCTTCTGTCACAATCACTGTACTGCCACTTTTTATTTCACTGTGCACAGCTCTTTGACTTCTTGAGTATTAAAGGTGCTTTATTAAACCCCCCGCGGGTTCTTGGGTTAAGGGTCAGGGTCAGACCACGGCTCCTGGCCCCCCTTCACCTATGTCTGGATTGGAGGGGGGCCCAGTTTAGGCCATGGCTCCTGCTCTCCTGCCTGTTGTTGGGAGGGGTTGGTTTAGATCACACCTCCCAGACTCCCTTGCCTGTCCCCTGGTTGGGGGAATACTTTGGGCTGCAGCTCCTAGCCCCCCTCCCACCTGTGCTCAGATTGGGAGGCTGTTTGAGCTGCGGATTCCAGCCTCCCGCCACCTATCCCAGCCAGGGGGTGGGGAAGTCCTGGTCTGGCCCCAGGGCAGGGAGAGGAGTAGGCCATGTCAGCCCCAGCTTGAGTCAGGGGCCTGTGACTGGGCTGCTTTCTCCAGCCATGGCGTGAGCTCCATGCAGTGCTGGGTGCAGCCTGAATCCTTGGGGGAGGGGGCATTATCCAGAGGGGGCTGGGCTAGGCCATGGCCTGAGATTCAGGGTGACTCGGGATGGGCGGACAGCAGTGGGGACTGGAACTGCGGTGAGCCATGGGTCCCAGGCTGGGGTGCTGTGCCTAGCTTCAGCTCCCCGGGAGGTCAGGGGAGCTGTGGTGGTTGGTGCTGGGTTGTGGCACTGGGCCTGGCCCCAGCCAGAGCCTGGTGGAGGGTGGACAGGGGTCCATGGCAGCTGGGGCTGTGCCGCAGTGCTGGGCCTGGGCCTGGCCCTGGCCTGAACACTGATGTGAGCTGGGGAGTCAGGGGGAGTTGCTGCAGCCCCGAGCCAGGCCCAATTTCCAGCTCCGGAGCACCAGGGATGGCTGGTGCTCCAGTTTTGTGCCTGGTCCTAGCCAAAGCAGTCAGGAGAGGGGGAGCGTTTAACTGATTATTACATTATCACTTAAGTCCAATTAAATTTAGTGGCACTTCCTTTTAGGGGAGTAAGAAAGTGAAAGCAAGCATGTGCTAATTGCAAAAGTCGTCTTGTCTGAAGTAATTTCTTTTCATGTATATACTCTGTCATCAGTAAATATGAGACCTGTTCAGTCTACCCATTGAGTCTTCTGGCTACATCATATGATGCTTATTCTGTGCCTAAAATTTTCACTTGTCATTTCAAGTTGCAAATCTGAGATGCTGTTTCAAAGTAAGTTTTAACCTTGACAGCTGAACTCTGGCACATTTTGCTGTTGTTCCAAGATCCACATATTCCAGGATCCATGCAAGTTAGTTGATAGACAAATTAACAATTGTCATCCTGTCTGCATGGAATATAGTCCAAAGAGTACATATTGGATATAAAAGTAGCATACCGTATGATACCTTGATAACATACCTTCTCTGATATACAGCCTCTCTTAACACGTTGTAGAAGAAATTTCAAATTGTTCTTCCTTAGCACTTTTATTGTAGCAGGGTATAACTTGTGTCCTCAGCATGCTGTCAGAAACCCTAACTGCCTGACAATTCTCAATTTGAATGTGCTCTTCTTCGTCAGTTTGATTTGCCTCGATGTTTCTTAGTCCTCAGACTCAGTTCGAATAGGATTGTCCATTATCTCTCTGTTTTCAATTTTTCTTTGACTCTTTCCTTGTGCTTCCACATTTTACTACTCACTGAATTTATTGTTATCTCTAGTCAGGTTCTAGTAACTGTGGTTTCCACTGGTTAGCATTGACATTATTTTGATAAGCAAAGGTTGCTTGCCACAGATGGGTCAGAAACTGAAAATAGGCTGCTCTTTCAACTCATGGAAGCTTTGGCATTCTACCAGTACATGAAAATAAATTTAGGAAGGTCTGTGTAAGTATCCTCTATCATCCTATGTCTTAATAGCAAAACAAACCAGCAATAGCAGTAATTTGAAATCTGATACCACAGGCAGTACTGATGGCTCATACCACGCTGAGATGACTGAGAGCATTGGCAGCTGACCTCTATATTCCTTTTTACCCGTTCACCCACAGCTGTAACACTTCAATTACTGAGCTTACTCTGTTGTTAAATGTCAGATTTTCTGACACTTGAACCTCTTTAATCCAGCTACCCTGGGAAGCAGGGTTTGGCAGATTAAGGAATTTTTCAGACGATGGAGGGTGGGGGGGAGTGTGTGAGGGGAGTAGGGGTGTAGTGCTTACCTGGTGCCCCACTCCCAGGAAAATCCTTCTGTTGTTATGGGAGCAGCAGGAAAAGCCTCTGGAGGAGTGCATTGCAGCTGGAGGGTGGGGGAAGCAGCAGCACACCGAGCTGCTTCCTCCTCTTCATGTCATGGTCTATGCCATGGATCTTCCCAGATCAGGGACACCTGGAGTATGGAAGCTCACATGTTTAGAGTAACGGGCCAGAACAGCAGGTGGGAGTTTATAAAAAAAAAAAAAAAAAAATACAGTTTAAACTAGTTTTCTGTTTTCTCATTTTTATTTCTGTGGATGTGGTTGTTGGAGGATGTTGTTGGTCAACTTCACGCTTCCCTGGAGTTAACTCAGGCCAAACATTCATACCAAGGTACAAAATTTCAGATATACTAGTTGGCTATCTATTCCAGAAACATTTAGCAAGGAGAATGAAGTAAATTGATGATCTGTCTCTCTCTTCCTTCCATACATTATTATCTTTGACTTACTATGGAGATTAGAGTTGTAGCAGCTTTATTTGTGAACAGTACAATTTGGGAATGTTAAAATTATGTTCTTTTTATATATTGCTATCTGAACTACTTGGAGACACAGCAGTGACACTAGTGAACTTCTGTGTTTTCACTAGTTAGTGTCAAGTACAACTTGTTTTTTAAAGTGACTTTTTCCCTTTATAGTAAATTCAGAACAAGAAAAAATTGAAGTTCTGTTGTTTAAGTTCCACCTTCCTGAGGAAAAGAATGTCAAAAAGGTGAAGTTTGGTACTGTAGGGCAGAAATGTACCCCTACAGGACAGGCTCTGTGATTCTAAACATCTAGGTTCCCAATCCTGAGTGGAGTGTTAAATGACGCTGCAGTACCACAATCAGTTAGTAGTTAGCTTAGCATCTTAAACTTATACAACTAGTAATGGGCGCAGAACAGGTATTAGGAATCTTAATACGCATAATCCTAACAGCGGTCATGTAGCACTTTCGAGACTAACAAAATAATTTATTAGGTGATGAGCTTTTGTGGGACAGAGCATTTCAATGGTGTGGGCCATTCCATTAAAGACGTGAGAATATGCATCCTACAACAAAGAGACTTTAACAGCAGATTACAAAGGGAGATGTATGAACTGGGGTTCATACTCAAATTTGATACAATAACACTTGGTCTCAGTAGAGCAGTGGTTCCCAAACTTCTCAGCATCACTCCCCCCATCTGATTTTTGAGACACCCTCACGTCTCCCACTCTTCTTTACCATCATCCAACCCCCCCCTTAACAAAAAATTCAATTTGTAATTTAAAATGAACACAAAAACTTGACATAAAAATGTTGTTTAAAATTAAAAATAGGTACAAATAATTATTCTTGGCCCTTGTGGGTGCCTGATGCAGCCCCAGCTGCCTGAGCCCTGTGCCAGCTGCCAGAGTTCCTGCACTAGTCGTCTGCCCGCCTCAGACCTGAGCTGCCTGCCCAAGCTTTGCACCACTGGGGCCAGCCACTCACCTGCCCACCGGTTACCCGAGCCCCACACTGCCAGGACCAGCCACCTGGCAGCTGCCCGCCCAAGACCCGCACGGCCGGAACCAGCCACCAGCCCAAGCCACCCAAGTCCCGCACTGCGGGAGCTAGCCACCAGCCTGAGTTGCCTGAACCCTGTGCTGCTGGGACCAGCTGCCCGAGTCCTGCAAGGTGGCTGGCCACCCAAGCCCCTCCCTTCCCACAAACCCAGGCACCACCAGCTCCCGTCTAACCCCATCCTCCTCCTTTCAACACCCCCAACCCACACTCACACTTTTGCACATGGGTCTTCCTCAGCTGCCTGTTTTGTTTTTTTTTTAGCAGCTATGCTGGTCACCCGTGTAAAAGGCGAGGTCTGAGAGCTGGAAGCAAAAGCTGGCTCTTTCTTCGGGTGGGAGGAATGATGGGGGGGCTGGGTTGCCTCGTGCTCCCCTGGAATTTCTTTATGCCCCCCAGGGGGGCACACCCCCCAGTTTGGGAAACCATGTAAAAGAGAGAGCAGTTATCTCACGCATTGCAAGGACTGTTTCCCTTCTTTTGGTATTCTTAATGATCTCAGAAAAGATACTTGTATCTCATAACCCTCCCCACCTGATTTCTCCCCTCCCCGACCTTCAGTCCTATGTATCTGGTTTGTCAGTTTTTGTTTGTTTTTTTGGACAGCTGTACTACATAACTCTGTTTGTACTGGAAATGCTATAGATCTGAAGAAATGGGTCTGTCCCATGGAAGCTCATCACCTAATAAATTGTTTTGTTAATCTTTAAAGTGCTACATGACTGCTGGTTTGTTCTAATACAACTCAGTCAGTGTTAGTTGGCTTTCTGTCCCTGATTTACTGTTGTGCCAAGTCTCTATATTACCATGCCTTTGTTGATAGGTAAAATTGGAGAGATAGGTGATAGATTATTTCACAAAGGGAATTCTGACATTTGCGGAGAGAAAAGAGTATGTTTTGTCAGTGTATTCAAGTCTTTTTTGCAGCCTCAGTGATCAGCGTAGTTGTATGCACACCCAATTGCTGTGCAGATCTCAGTGACAGAACCATATTTCAGAAATTACAGCAGCATAGGATTAAGAAAAATGAGAGGAGCAGGTTTGAGCAAGACACTAGTGTAAAAATAGCTATGAAAAAAGCTAGAAACTTACATATTATTTCTATTAGTAATTTAAATGAGCATGAAATAGTAATTATAGTATTAAATATTGGCTTGTCAAATGGGGAGAGAATTCTCTTAATGCCTAGAAACAAGGAATTTCAATCGGATAGCCTTCTTAAGAAACAAGAGAAATAAGCACATTTACTTTCAAGTGAGCAGTTGTTTTTCTGTTTCCTTTATGGTGTGAGTGGATCTCCATTTCCAGCTATAAAATTGAATCTTTAAATTTACTATCGAGTGGATTTGTCAGGTGAAAAACCAAGTTCAGGATTTAACCAGTCTTTTAATTAACTGATGAGCTTAAGTAGCTGAAGCAGGCTGTTAACTGCATTTAGTTAATTGGCTGAGGTGAGACTTGATCCCTGCTTATAACTATCACAGTAGGATGAAACTCAAGGTGTGGAATTAACTGAAGTTACCCAATGCCATCATTGTAAAACTGCTATTGACCTTGAGGGTTGCATGTTTATTTTAGTTCATTTCTTTATGGAAGTCATGCTTCTCACGTGCTAAAAGTGTTAGTGGCTTCACAATGAATACTTGAGCTATGATATCACATTCTTCAACTGCAGTAAATGGGACCTATTTTCATATCACTTTGTTTGTCCTATGTAATGTCGTACTTATATGAAAAGTTACCAACGTTACCATAATATGCTCTGCATGGCACTACATATTGAGATCAGTTGGAAACTGAAACTAGTGTGAAAACAACAGATTTTTAATAAGCGATTTCATATCAGGAGCGCATTATATTACAAGTACTGGATCTGTGCTTGTTGAAAAGAGCTTTCCAATTAAAATTCAGGACATCAGCATTGACCCAAAAGCCCAAAATTGTTTGGGAAGTGCTTAGTTGAGAGTGTCTACCTTCCTGCCATGGTTTAGATCAGTAGAGGCATTTAAGCTGAAAACCCTTCACTGAGAGAAATGGATCTGCCAGCATCTATGAATGGGTCGCTTGACTCCCCGCCTTGCCTTTTAATTTTCTCTCTTACTTCCTTCCACTTCCCCCAATTTCCATGGAAAAGAGAAGTGAAGTTTATAGTTTGGTTGGTTTTGGGCTAACGAGTCATCTTCGTGAAACTTCAGCACTCTTGAGTCCTTAAAAGTTGCCTCATGCCTACATGTTATATATTAAATTGTATTTGGTGTTTTTATTTGTGTATGGGTTTCAGGCATGTGTACTTAAATTATGCAGGAAAATCAGCAGAATTTCTTTAAAAGAAAAGATTGTTAAATGCACTCTTCTAATTATTTTCATTTTAAAAACTGAAAAGTGTCTACACAGTGTGCTGGCTATTATAATTATTCAGTTTGTGGCGAAATATAGGCCTGATATATAACAGATGTCCCTGCCTATCACTGGATTGAATTCCTTTTGACCTTGTGTAGTGGATAGGAATCTGAGATAACTTGTTGCTCAGCCAGTATGCTGCCATTATAAGCTTTGGTCATCATAAAAGCAAAGGTTTCTTTACAATACTTCCAATTTAGCTTAATCTTATTTTCATTTTGCAAGTGCACAAGTAGGTAGCTGTTTGCATTTCCATGCACAGGAAACACCTTTGAACGTCTTGAATTGTAAGTTACTTTTAACAAAAGATATGTTTTATTTCAGATCCCAGTAAATGTCGGGTTTTTTTTTTAAAACCCTTTTCCTTGTACCTCATAAAAATGATGTGCAACAATTAAAATTCTGGGCCAGGGCAGCATTCATTTGCAACAGGAAGCGGCTTGTCTGATTCATGACTTTCAAACTACACTATTTGAACGAGCAGATGGAAGCCAGAGTATGCTGTTAGCTTTGAGTGGCAAGCAGGCAGTAGTATAACTGTTAGCATAGATTTGCTAGTTGGTGGAACTCCACCTAATATGTCTAATGCTTCTCTACAAACTGAATCTATGAGAAGATAGAAAAGCATTTAATGCTGTTTTTAATTTTTTTCTTGATAAAACTGTTAAATTTCGTTTTTGATGGAGACTGAAAGCAATATGCAGTTTTTAAGTAATGTCCGTGTAAGCTTTTTCTTGCATTCCTGAAGAGGTTACTAATTTTACTGAATGAATTGTGCTAGGTACTGTGTGGTGTTTTCTCTCTTGAAAGAACCTGCACTGGTATCAGCATATTCCTTTTTGGCTGTGATCCTAACTTTAAACCTCTCTCTCTCTCTCTCTCTCTCTCTCTCTCTCTCTCTCTCTCTCTCAAACTAAAAATGTGTATTTTCTAGCTTAAAAATGGTAGTTGTCACGTTCAGTAAGACTATGTGCTTGCCATTGATCTCAGAAGAGTTCAATTTTGGGATTTTGAGTGGTTCAAGTGAAGGTATTGTAGCAGACGCCTCATGTTTTTATCATGGACTAAGTTTTAATCTGTTCTTTTGTTCCTCAAAGGCAATGTTTTGCTGTTGCTAGTATCAGTCTAGCATGTGTATAGGTCTACCAATGGTAACAACTTTATGAGCTCTAGTGTAAGTGGTATTAAATAACACTGTTGAAAATGCCTGCACGCAATCTGTTGTAGCACTTACACCATAGGCCTGAGGCAGCTGCACTAATGGTTGAAAAATGCTGAAAGTAGCATATCCATTCAGACAAATGTTGCTATGTAGACAGTGTAGCTGAAAGCAAGCAGGTTTTTACAAATTGAATATTGTTCAGGCACTACTGGTGAGGAGATGCTGGTGCATCGTACATGTATCCTCTTCTCTATCATGGCTGAGGATGCGCTTGCTACATTTGCTGCAGGAGGAGAGGAACTGTGTGTCAACCCTGAACTTGATGTAGTGAGTCTACAAGATGCCCTGCTTGCTTTAATGATCACAGTTTTTCAGAAGGAGCTAAACTTTGTATTGTGAGTTTGGCTAAGAAGATTAGCAATGTCTTGTTCATTGTGCTGCCATTAGGCAAACAGCCAAGCAGGCAGGCTTGGAAAATAAGCCTAATACTTTTAAGTTTACAAATGAATAATAAATACTCACTCCTCCCTGGAAAAGAGGGTGTTGTTTCCCAATGCTAATTCATTAGTTTCTAGCCAAGTCACTTGGCTTTTGAACTCCTTCCTTGACAATGAGCTGTAGAATCAAGCAGAATTGCGCCCTTGCTCTCCCCCCCGCCCCCAGCTGGCCTGCTGTAATACATTTATTCAGAGAATTTTAAAAATTCACATTCTTTGTCTTACTGCAGCACTTTTGTGATGACGAGGAACTACAACTATTTTTGTTGTCCTAAAACCGTGGATGAGTAGACCATACAGAGGGACTGATCCTTTCCATTTTTATGGATACTGTCTTGCTTCCTCTTGGGAGGTGGGCTCTCTTGCTATAAAATTAATTCTACCTCTACATGTAAGTCCAGTATTACAAGCAGTTTTTCATGCTTTATACCCCTCACTTGCTTCCTTATTTCTTTGGTAGATCTTCACAAGGAGACTATAGTGGTGGTGAAGGATGAAGAATAAAATGTAATTACTGGTAACTAGTGAGTCATTTTCTTCTCTTTTCCACCACACTTACACACCTTCCACTTCCCTTGTGCTTTATTTCTTATGCCGTGAAGGAGCCCTTCAAACTGATGATGCAGTGATTCACGGCCTGGTGTGTGGAAAGAAGGAATGGAGAGGAGGAAAGGGGTGCACGCTTTCTTGACTTTTAGTTGGCTCCAGCTGCTATAATTTACTGTTTTTATTCAGCGGCTAGCAGCAACGGATTTATCATGCAGTTAATGCAACTTTTAAGGAGGAAAAGTCCAGATAAATACTGAGATTCCTTATCTTTTCCTCCTATATCTATAGTGATGCTTTGTGCCCTAGGTCTGAGAACAGGTGAGCAGCTAACCTTCTGATTGCATAGTGCCATTTACTGTGGTGGCCAACAACATAAGGATGCCACAGATGATTGATTTCCCTCCTCTGTGGAGACCGTGCACATCATTTAACACTGATACATGAAACATCTGGCAGTCTAGACTTATAGGGAGTACAAGCCTTGATTCAAGGGCACGGTGCATTGTCTTCCACTGTCTACTGCCTTCATTTCATTAGCCTGCTTTATAAAAAAATCATTTCCGGTAGTTTCTGAGTTTGCTGAGTATGGTATCTCTTACCGAGGTTTATTATTCTGAAACATTTCACTCTGTTTTCATTCCCTGGTATACTCACATTTACAACTCATCCCATCTTGTCGTTTTGTCTTTATCCTACATGCCTTACATTTTTATTACCAATTAATTGGAATGGGTCACTCAAGCTGCCATCAGAGAATGCCGTCTTGCCTATCTTCTTTGTTCCCTTGCCTCCTGCCCGACTGCCTCACACAAGACCTGTACTTAGTTTCCAAATTCATATATTAGCTTGTGCACACGTTCATAGAACTTTTGAAACATGGTGACCTCAGTAGAAAGTCTCTTGGTGTGTGCATATGTTTCTTTTCCTCCCAGGAAGCCTTCAGGAACAGGACACCTCATTGAGCCTCATAAGGTATGTCTATACTGCAGCTTAAAACAATTGGCTTGTTCGTGCCTGCTGACTCAGGCTCACAGGGCTCAGGCTTCAGAGGCTGCTTAACTTGAGGTACACATTAAGGCCTGGGCTATAAGACCTCAAGAGGTGGGAGGTCTCGCAGCTCAGGGTGCAATATGAGCCTGAATGTCCACACAACAAACACTTTCCTATCCTGAGTCCCTCAAACTTAAGTCAGTTTGGCTGTGTCTACAGTAGCTCCCTACTTTGAAAGGAGCATGGTAAATAGGGTGTTGGGAGATTATTAATGAAATGCTGTGGTGCATATGCAGCACTTCATTAAGTTAATTCTCCCCCGCAGCAACTTCAAAGCGTTGAACTTCGAAGTGCTGGCTTCAGTGTAGCCATGGCTAACCCACCGGTACTTTGAAGTGCCTTGGGGGAGAATTAGCTTAATGAAGTCCTGCATATGCACCATAGCATTTCATTAATAATCTCCCAACACCCTACTTACCACGCTCCCTTCGAAGTAGGGAGCTAGTGTAGATACAGTCTTTGAGTCTTATTTCATTGTAGATATGTGCATTGGGTATCTTCTGTTGATTGTATGTAGTAACTCTGGGTCTCGGTAAAAATAAAAATTCATTAGAAAAGTTAACAACTGAGAATAACCAGAAGTCGTGGGTCAATTTATAGACTAACGGATTTATTGGAGCATAAGCTTTTGTGTGCAAACACCCACATCTGACAAAGTGGGTCTTTGCCCACAAAAACTTACGCTCCAATAAATCTGTTAGTCTATCAAGTGCCACAGGACATCTCATTTTGTTTTTGTACAAACTAAAACGTGTACCCCTCTGATGCAGAAATGAGTAAGTTTCAGTGGTCTCCTGTTTGCATCTTCCACCCTAAACACTGCAGCTTAAAGCAATTGTCTTTTTATTAAAAAAAAAAAAATCAAATATTAGAATAAATGAACAGCTGATCTTATCAGTCAGTTCTCCACTTCTGGGAGATTCGTCTCTGTATATCATCCCTTCAAGTAGTTAAGCTGTTGATTTAATGTGGGTAAAAATATCTTTCCATTTCTCAGTCCTTTTAATTTTGTGAATTACATTTCTTTAGTGAGTCTTGGATGTTTTTTTTCTTTAACTGCAGTAGTGTAATTCATTTGGTAATAATGTAGAAACTGATGTTAATATGAGAAAATGGCCCGAATTAATAATACTCCAGATGCTGTATCAAACCTACAAAATATGTGAGGGGGAAAATGGGACGCAAATAATTTCTAAAATAAGTCTCTTTATTCCAACTCTGTTCAGTGGCAGAGAAGAAAATTTCATCGAGATTATTTCTTATTGAAATTTGGGAATAATAAATTCAGTTATCTAAAGGATTTTGAGTTGGTATTTTCGCCTTAACTTAGCAAGAAGAGAATTTTATATTCAGATCATTATTTATGTTCACAATTGTTTCAAATTCACCTTTAATGCAAAGTTAGCCTCTTCTGACCTTTCTTTACTTGAAGCAAACCATTCTTTTCTGTCTTTCAACCTCCTTATCCCCAGAGAGGATGTGGTATTTATTTCTCCAGTTATACTTGTGTGGACAGTTTAAGCAGCTAAACACTTTGGTTTCCTTGCTGTTCCCTCCCCACTAGCTCCAGTCTCCATTATTAAGTTCAGTAGATTCTCCTGCCATAAACCCAGCCTTGAAAATGAATTCCATGCTATTCTGTATAGCCAGGCATTCATAGAATGCTGGAAAGGGTCTGGAGGTTAAGTCCAGTCCCCTATTCTCATGGCAGGACCAAGCACCACCTATGTCGGGTGTGCAGTTTTGTAAGTGGGGTGCAGCATGATTGGCTGCTGGGTCTTATGCTCATCCCTCTAATTAATAATGTTAAAATAACTTGCTGTTTTTATCTATATGTATTCACATTTGTATGCTGATTAATATAGTTTTTACAGTCTACATACTTATTTTCTTACATGTGGTGAAAGGGTTTTCTTCACATGAACATAACCAAAATTTCCATTGGTTTGGATTGCTATCGATAGGTGATGCTGCCTATCCCCATTGCAGGGATGAAAAGTGGGGCCCAACATAAAAGGTTTGCTCACCCCTGTTCTGTACCCTGTTAGGTATTTATGCAAACTGTTCTCAGATATCTCCAATAATGGAGATTCTACAACCACCCTCTGCAATTTATTCTAGTACTAGTCACCCTGGCAGGAAATTTTTCCTAATGTCCAGCCTAAACCTCCCTTGCTGCAATTTAAGCCCATTGCTTCTTGTCCTGTCATCACAGGTTAAGGAGAATAGTTTTTCTTCCTCTTCCTTGTAATACCCTTTTAGGTACAGTAAACCCCCAATATGTGTCATTTCGACTTGCACTTAATTTGCGTTAATGCAAGTTAAGTGCAAGTTGAAATCCCCTCCCCACCTCTGTGCTCCAGCCTCCAGCTCCCCCAGCTGGGGGAAGCTGGTGAGAAGTCACTCTGCAATGGCTCCCCCAGCTGGGGGAAGCTGGGCGGACAGACAGCTGTCCTGCTGTGGCTTCTTCCCAGCTTCCCCCAGCTGGGAGAAGTTGTGCTGCCTCAGCTGTCTACCCGCCCAGCTTTCCCCAGCTGGGGAGAAGCCTTGCCTGGTTCCCCAAGTCACAGGGAACCAGGAAACTGACCTGCGCTGGTCAGTTTCTGGGGTTCTGCAAGTCGGGGGAGCCACCAACCAGGTCCCACAACTTGCGCGAAATTTGAGTTATGTGAGGATGTACAGGATTGCATGCCTCATGTAACTCGGGGTTCTACTGTACTTGAAAAACTACCATCATGTCTCCCCCCAGCCTTCTCTTTTTCAAACTAAACAAACTAAATTCTTTTACTGTTCTCTCATAGGTCATATTTTCTAGGCCTTTAATAATTTTAGTTGCTGTACTCTGGACCCTCTACAGTTTCTCCACATCTTTCCTAAAATTTGGTGCCCAGAACTGGACCCAGTACTCCAGCTGAGGCCTAATCAGTGCAGAAGAGAGTGAAAGAATTACTTCCTGTGTCTTGCTCACAACAATCCAGTTAATACATCCCAGAATTGTTTCCTTTTTTGCAGTAGTGTTACACTGTTGACTCATACTCAGCTTGTGTTCAGCTTTGACCCCAAGATCCCTTTCTGCAGTGTTCCATCCTATGGCATAGCTTCCCATTCTGTATGTATGAAGCTGATTGTTCCTTCCTAAGTGGAGTACTTTGTGTTTGTCTTTATTGAACTTCATCCTATTTGCCTCAGACCATTTTTCCAGTTTTACCAGATCATTTTTAATCCAGACCGTATTCTGCAAAGCACTTTCAACCCCTCCTAGCTTGGCATCATCTCTGATCATTCATTGGATCCTGTACTTGCTCCTTTAAAACATGCATTAAAATCCTCTCCTTCCCATACTAACTGCTTCCAGCTTTGTGTTCCTTGGTCATCTTTTGTCTTAACAACTGTAACGTTCTTCTGTTGGAGTATCCCATTTCCTCCCCACCCAGTCCATCCAAAATGCTGCTTCAAAATCCTGCCACCTCCAAACAGCTGTAGCAGTTTGTTCCTGTGTCATTTTTCCCCATCTCCATTGACAATGTTCCCTCTAATTTTTTCCATCTATGGGCAGAATAAATGTTATGTGCAACAAGGCATGTGTGGATGTGCACCACCAATAGAAGCACATGGTGCCAGCTATGGGGGTGCTGTTAATAAATTGGGCAGCACCTGAATCTCTCCTGGGTGGCTGCCCAAGTACTTAGCTTACAGGGAACACTGCCTGTTGATCACCCCTTCGTACACATCCTACCTTAACATGCTGCTTCTGTGAAACCTCCAGTCATATTCTTTGAAGTAAATATTGCATCCTAGAGGAAAACCCCTAAAATACGTGTTGAACCTCCCTGACCTGACTGATGCTGGATGAGAAAATTTGCTGAACCACAGGAAGTCAAAATTGTCTGGCAGCTTTACCAGCACTTTCACTTCTTACTCTCCTCTCAGAAGACATTTAAGGGTAAGTTACAGGACAAAACACTGAGAGCCAAGTCTGGTGGCTGGAAACAAACTTTATAGGTTCACAGGAAACTTGGTCACACCCATAATATGGGGTTTTCCAGCTAACTAAATTCATGCCTTATTACGCATGTTGCTGAACGACAGAGCTCTGGATTAGAGAGATTCAACGTGTAATGTTAATATGACAATATCAAGCACTCAAGTTGCAGAATGTCAGGCTGTTTTATAAAACAACAAGAAGTCCTGTGGCATCTCATAGACCAACAGATATTTTGGAGCATAAGCTTTCATGGCAAAGATCTGACGAAGTGGGTCTTTGCCCATGAAAGCTTATGCACCAAAATATCTATTAGTCTGTAAGGTGCCACAGGACTTCTTGTTGTTTTTGAAGATACAGACTAACTCGGCTACCTCTCTGAGGCTTTTTTATTTCATTCAGGATGCAAGGTACTTTGAGAGTGAATAGGGTTGGATACTGAATGCATCTATTTGTCTGACCCAGGCGTAAGTTGTTCCAGAAGGTAGAGGGGGTATAGTGAGGGAGTCAGGGGACTGCAGGAAGGAAAAAGGCAGTCTCCTAGAACAGGCAGTGGGATGTCAGACTCAATTCCCAGTCTAATCAAAAATTCACATGTTCTTCATTTTCTGGGTACCCATCTCAAAAGCCCTGTAGTCTGGTTTTGTAGAATTGCTAAACACTCCCAACTGCCAGTGAGATCAATTAAGAGATTTGCTTTGAATGTGTAATAGGATATAAAGTTCTAGATACTGTGTGAAAAATTAGGTCATGTACGTCTCAGATTGAGCTTCCAAAATATTTGACTGTTGTCAATTTTGGCTTTAATCTTTGTGCCTCTGTTTTCCAGGTTTAAAATAAAGATAGTGCACCCTCATGGAGGGGTGTGAAGATAATCTATTATGTCTTTGAAAGAGTTTGTCTGTGTTTGTTTCTCTGTTCAAGAGCTCATCCTAAACGTAAGAGCTAGGACCACAAAATTTGGTGTACAGCTTCCTCTTATAATAACTTAAACCAAGGTTAGGGTTTGGATGTTCTGGAATTGGACTGCTTTTCATAAAGCTGTACAGACAAGAGACCAAATCACCAGGGAGGTGAAAGGGGCTGGGCGAGGATGGTCCCAGCCCCAACCCACCAACCCCCACAACCTCCTGCCAGTTTGTACACAAATATTGATGGGTGTTCCTCTTCCTCACAAAGTGAGGGCAAAGTGCACAGTGTACTGCATTCCTTACTCTGGCTGGGAAGCACAGGGGATGTATGAACCTGGATCTGCCCCAGCTGGGGTGCGTGCACTGCTGCACCAGCTGTGCCTGTTAGAGCTGTAGTAGCCGTGAAGAGGCACTTCTCACCTGGCCCCAAGCTGCTGTAGTGAGAGATGCCTGAGGTAGTCCTCTCTCCCTGGGGCAGCTTACACTCTGAACCCTTCGTCCCCAGCCCCACCTCAGAGCAATGATTTAAAGTAAGGCAAAAATAAATAAATAAATAAAGATCTGGGAAACACCAGGTAAATCTTCTAGTTCATTAATATTCACAAAGAACAAATACTCAGTAATGTGAGCATCATAGAAAAGCCTAGGAGAAAATTACTAGCTTTTATTCAGTGTAGGGGAAAGGATGGGCAAAATACAGCCTGTGGGCTGGATGTGGCCTGCTCAACAACTCGCTATGGCCCACCCACCTGATAAACAGAACATGCTGATAGCGTGCCCCTCCGCACACTTTGTCTACGATCCTCCTACTAGCTCGGGGGGAAGGGGCAGGGAAGTGCTGAAGTCCGGGTGTCCTCTTGCCCCTGTATCTTATCTCCACTCTGGATGTTGGTGTGTTCTTGCACCAGCGCTTGGAGATTCTTCTACAGCTGTGGTTTCCTGCGCCACATGTGCGCAGTGGTGCCTCCTTGGGCTATTCGTGCACACGTGTGGCGTGGGCCCCTCAGTTTTTTCTCTACCATCCTCTGCAGCAGACAGAGCCCTCACTTGCACTGTCTCTTAAAGACAAAAGAGAGTTCTTGTTCTACCCTTAGCCATTCTTATCCAAGTTATCTTTCCTGTCAAACTTTAACAAAACTAAAAAAGTTATGTTTAGTGTAAGCATTTAGTTGCTGCATCATCCCCATGCCACGTTCTCCTGGCTGCGTATGATGCGCAATGTGCAGGGAAACCATGCCAGCCTGTGATGGCCACGTGTCCTGCATTATGTGCCTGGTGAAGGTCATGAAACCCAATCCTGCACCCAGTGCTCCAGCCTCCCAGTGATGGCCAGGAGAGACCAAGCCAATAGCCTCAAGACTTATCTTTACGAAAAGTCCCTCCAACCACCGGTCCCAGAGCATCCCTCTGCCAAAAACACTACCACAAGAGACCAAATGCATGGACTCTGCACATCCCTCTACTTCAGTCAGCATCCCAACCAGCAAGGTGGGCACTTTCCTCATGCATTCCTGGCCTCTGGTGCCATCTTCACAGGCCACACTACTCAAAAGGGCTGCCGTGATGCCCCTGGCACTATCGAAGCCAGCATCGCTCAAGCAGGTGCTTTTGGAGCCGAAATGTCAGCATTCAGCGCCTCCAACGCTGTCAGCACCATCGGCTCTGCCAGCTTCGGCTGCTTCTACTCCAGGCATAAGCGGTCATCAAAACTGAGAGCCCACCCTCGGTGCTGGAGACAGAGCACAGTTGGCACCGCTCGAAGTCTCCAAGCTGTTTGCACAAGGCACCAGACTTAGCACCACACACATCCAGGTCCGAGGCACCCCCTCCCTCTCACATGGCACTGGAGAAGGCACCGAAGCGCCACCGGGACACCTCTTCACCTAAGCCTATGACGTTGGAGCACAGTATGGCATCCAAATGGTGCTGCAAAGACTCTCCGCCACAGGCATACACAGAACCAACTTCAGCACCTCCCCGCTCACTATACCGTATATCCCTGGCACCGCCTCCATCTCCGTGCTCATCTAGGTGTTCGAGGTTCTCATGTGGTTCAGGATCCAAACCACCCACCGCGGGAATGGGCAGTTCTGACTGACAGTGTGTCTTTTCATTGCAGCTCTCCAGTCCCACACACTCCAACTGTGAAAGACATGCCACCAATAATGGTTTACCCACAGCCAGCCCCATCACGGTTGGCACATCACTGTCCATACCCACAAGAGCCTGCTCCTCACTGGCCACTTTGGCAGCCATGATCACCACATTCCCATGCTCCACCAGCACCATCCACTGTGTCCAGAGATACTATTGCAGCAACCCACCACATCAGTGACATATCCCCTGTCGCAGCATTCTGAAGCAGAGGACTCCCTCTTGGAGGGTGAAGACAGGTCCTTCACCCAATGATGCCGTGGGCTTTGTCTTGCCTCTCCCTACGGATGACTCTCAGGCCTTTCCGGAGTTGTTTTGGCGGGTGGCCCAAGCTCAGGAAGGAGACCTGCAGGAGGTTCAGGTCAAACAGTACAGGCTCTCCACATCCTGCAGCTTCCAACCTCCTCCAGAATTGCAGTGCCAATGCTCAATGTAATAATGAATCCCAGAAACGTCATCTGGCAGATGCTTGTGTCTGGTGTGCCCACGAACAACAGGGCAGATGATCAGTATTTTGTGGCCTTCAAGGACACAGAAGTTTTATTCACCCATCCACAACCAAATTGACTGGTGGTCGATGCAGTCTGGAGCAAGTTGTTTTGTCTTCGATTGCTTCTTCCGTTCAAGTGGGTCAGGCAGTTCTGTCGACTGTAATCGTTACTGGGCTCCAAACCCCCTCCAAAGTACGACTACATCTTCATAGTCACCCAGAGTGGAGCACCCCTTGGGACACCACTCGAAGAAGAGGAAGTTACTCACCTTGTGCAGTAACGCTGGTTCTTCAAAATGTATGCCCCTGTGGGTACTCCACTTCCCTTCCTCCTTCCCCTGCTTCTTCGACACTATCCTAATTCATACACACAAGGGCTCAAGACTATGGTTGTACAGTCAGCTTTATTTTTGGCATTGCCTACCTGTTAAGTGTTTGACTTTGAAAACTGAATACTCTCTTAACGTGTGGGATTTTTTTTTGTAAATTTTCTAGATTTTTTTTAAAAAAGCAACAGGAAAAATAAAGTGTACTTTAAGGGAACAGCAAAAGGCATGTGACACCATTACAGCACTCCACCCTGTCAAATTCTAAGTTTCTGTTGCAAAGAAAAGAGTTCCTGGGAGTAGAGCTTCTCAGTGAACTGTATTAAGAATATTTTCACATGAACAAATAGTGTTTTCTCTTCCGAATCTCCATCTGAGAAATGATCAAACATTTTTTTTTCTGGAATTTTCAGGGGCTGCTGGGGAGCATGAGACAGACATCATCAAGCATGGAAAATTGGAGCTCATCTGGTTAATATTTGGCAAAATTATAAGCAATTAAGAATGGGGTGGTGATATGGAATGCAGTGAGCAGCCGCAACCAAGGATTTACTACTTGTACTGATTCTAATGGTGAAAATATATTTTGTATATATTTTATGATTGTTTCTCCACTTAAGGACTGGTCCTCTTTTTTTTTTTTCAATAGGCTGTGTTCATAATCTGATTGGACAGTAAATTCTTAGGGCAAAACCATTGTTATTTGGTTGCGAAGTGTCTCAGACCTGTTGTGCTCTGTCAGCAAAGTTGGAAGTCAGAGCTGTACACGTGTAAAGTTGTTTCATTTTATTTGTGAAATTCACTGACACACGTTTTGGGCTTTAGTCTGGATAGGTTTATTCAAAAATCCATGATCAACAGTGCAAGCAGCTGCACTGAATGAGTCAAATTGAAGACAATAAGGGGGAAAATACCTTCATAATCATCTGCAGAGGGTTGGAAGCTTTGTCCTCCAAAAATAAGATTCTATGGCTATGTCTGCACTAGCCCAAATATTCAAAATGGCCACGCAAATGGCTGTTTCGAAGATTACTAATGAGGTGCTGAAATGCGTATCGGGCGCCTCATTAGCATGCCACCAGCCATGACTCTCTGAAATTGCCACTTTTCGCTGCCGCACAGTTCGTCCAGACAGGACTCCTTATTGAAAGAACCCCACCAACTTCAAAACCCCTTACTCCTATCAGCGGACCCACTATCAGCAGATAGGCGTAAGGGGATTTCGAAAATCTGGATGAGCTGCATGACAGTGAAAAGTGGAAATTTTGAAGAGCGGCGGCCAGCGGCATGCTAATGAGGTGCTGAACATGCATTTCAGCACCTCTATTATCTTTGAAATGGCTTATTTGCATGGCCATTTCGACGATTTGGGCTAGTGTAGACACGACCTATAACTTGCAAAAAGTAGAGTTTTAGGATTGCAGTCTTCTGAAGGGTTCACTACTGTCCAAAATATAAAGCAGACCTGATGGACTACATGTTTGTGTGGTGGTGAATTCTATTTATGGGGCTGTTTTGTCTGATGTATTCACCTTCAGCATGTTAATGATGCAGGACAATGGCTTAATATTTATAACTGAAAAACATTTTTACTGAAGAATTAACATTTTTGGTTTTGTGTGTGTTCATTTGCATGCAGATGTGGAAGAGAATATTATAGTAGCTGTATAAGCTTTTAGCCAGAAGGCTTAGAGGAAGAGATTAACATTTCACATCTGAAGTTGCCAGATGTTCCTACTATAAATCATTACTGGCACCCCGCCCCTCACTAGTTCGCATTCTAGATTTCCCAGTGTCTGGCTTACTGGTTTCCACCTCATGCTGCTTTTTGAACCCTGGGAAATTCACCACACTCTGGTAATTACTTAGAAGGGACAATATGTTTTGATGGATTTTCTGTTGGGAAAATATCCTAAACAGGATTTCAGTGTCTTTAGTAAGTGTGTGTGTGTGTGTGTGTGTATAATGTGAGAGTGGTGGGGGGTGGTTGTCAGGGTCCCCGTGATTCGTGATGTAATTGAAATATGAATGCTGGCTTTGATTCTTGTGGGAGGGGTGCATCTTGAAATGGAGCTAATGAGAGCAGATTAATACCAGAGGGTAAGGAATGCTTCTCATGTGCTTGCAGTGACTCCTCACACCATTCTAGGAACAGCATTGACAGGGTTGAAGGAAAGTCCCATCTTATCCTCCATTGAAAGAAGGCTTCTGTGACAAAGGGTCTCTGGGGAAGAGGGAGCAGTACCTGCTAGCCGTGGGGAAAGAGGACCTTTCATCCTTGAAGATGGAGTGATATACACGTGATACATTGACTGTAAGGCCATATCTACACTAGCCCAAATCTTTGAAATGGCCATGCATATGCATATGCATGGCCATTTTGAAGATTACTAATGAGGCACTGAAATACATACTCAGCGCCTCATTAGCATGCCGCTGGCCATGGCACTTCAAAATTGCCATGTTTCACTGCCGTGCGGCTCGTCCAGACAGAGTCCTTTTTGAAAGGACCCCCGCCAACTTCGAAATCCCCTTATTTCTATCAGCAGATTAAAGGTATCAAGCAGGAAGAATGGAAATCTAACATAAGTGACAGAGTTTCCAAACAGATTGTCTATTTTCTGTCTTTTGTTGTTTTAAATACCCATCTAAGTTCAACAGGGTGAAGAGAGGTCAATGTCAAATTTATACGTATTGGTCAAAATACAGTTGGCTGCACAAAGATATTTAGTCTACATCTACACTAGTCCAAATCTTCGAAATGGCCATGCGAATGGATGCAAATGGCCATTTCAAAGATTACTGATGAGGCGCAGATCGGATTAAGGGGATTTTGAAGTTGACGGGGTCCTTTTGAAAAGGACCCCCGTCTGGAAGAGCCGCATGGCAACAAAATGCGGCAATTTCGAAGTGCCGCAGCTGGCAGCATGCTAATGAGGTACTGAATATGTATTTCAGCATCTCATTAGTAGTCTTCTAAGTGTCTATTTGCATAACCATTTCGAAAATTTGGGCTAGTGTAGGCGTAGTCTAAATGTCTGTGTGCAGCAAACTCTTGACCAATGCATATAAATTTGACATTGACCTCCCTTCACCCTGTTGAACTAAGATGCATATTTTAAAAAAAATAAATAAATAAAATAAAAGACACAGAAATAGACAGTCTGTTTTGAAACCCAGTCACTTACGTTAGATTTTGTTCTTCCTGTTTGATAGCTTTAATCAGATGTAACTTCAACATAAAAATGAAAGAAGCCATGAAAGAAAGCCATGGCTAGCTCATGTTGTTTACTATGTCATGATAGTTGTGGTAGCTGTGTACGTCCAGAATATGAGGAACACAGTGGGTAAGAAGATCTTTTAGTAAACCAGCTTTTGTTGGTGGAAGCAACACAGACAAGCTGAGCTCCATTTATGTGAGAAGCTTGTATCTGTCTCTTCTGCCAACAGAATTTGGTCCGATGAAAGATCTCTACCACTTTGTCTCTGCCTATAGCTTGACTGTTCTGCTCATATAGAAGAAACTGGGCTGCCTTGTCAAGATCAACTTGTTCTAGACTGGCAGTTACTTTAGGTAGAAAGATCAGATCATCCATCCAGCGCAGACTAGTTTTGGGGCCAAGGAGGGTGGGGGGAACTTACGTGAGTAGAGGAGAGGGGGAACAGAGTGGCTGTTCCTACACTGTAATACGCTATTGGATTGTTTGCAAAGACCACCACGTATTTGCAGAAAAGGACACTGATAAAAAAAATGCAGAAGGTACTTCTAGCGTCCTTTCATAATTAATATTTGGGAGAGGAGGGAGATGGTCCCATGAGATAAATTATCATTTGTTGGTTTATATGCAAACACAGATTAGGTTAGCTAATGTTAAAGCAAACGTGTACTGACCCCAAACTGCCTGTGTCTTGCCAGAGGCCATACAGGTTGAACTTCTCTAGTCTGGCACTCTTGGGACCTGACTGGTACCAAACAAGGGAATTAGCTGAACAACTGGATGCCAATATTGTCTAGCAGGATTACCAACACTTCCCCAGCATACTGGGCCCTTAAAAGACATTTAGGGGTAAATTAGAGCTAAATAACAGCAAAGAACACTCAGAGCCAGGATTGGTGGCTGTAAAAAACTTAATGAGACCATGGGGAAACTTGGCCACACCCAGGATAAGTGGATATCTGGCTAAATAAAATCATGCCGGACTACAGATATTGCCAGACGAGAGAGTGGCAATAGAGCGGTGCAGCCACTTCTATGAAGAATCTGTGTTCCGACTACATGTCTAAAAATTACTCTTCCATTGGCCTTTTAAGTTTATCTGGTGAGATACGTTTTCATACATTGTCCGCAAACCACTTTTCAAGAAACAATTAAAGTTTTCAATTTAAGCTTGTTTATTTAGCCTTTCAGAATCTGCTGCGTAACTGAGACATGCATCTGTTTCGTCTGAACTGTGTGTGCCACCCTTTTTCCACACAGAGCCTTGGTTAGTTTTTAGCTGCACGTGCTCATAAAAACCTGGAACATTAACATCTGAGCTTTGCAAGCAAACTCAGTATTTATTCTGTAAACTGTTAAGTTTGCGGTTTTTAAAATCTGGTAGATAGCACTTCCAAATCAAATGGTACTAGTCCCATCTTAACTAAAAGCAATTAATGTATCTGGTCAATTAAACATCTGAAATAATACCCATTTTGGAACGGCAACACAACCTGTGTGCTGAACTGCGTTGGCTTTCTCCTGGTTTCATTCTTGCCATTCATTGATTCTGCATTATCTGTCTTAAGGCTTGTCTACACTGACAAGTTTTGTCATGGAAAAGTGTTTTGTTTACAAAATTGCATGACCATGCACACTGCAATGCAATTTTTGTTTGTTGCAAAAAGACCCCCATTTTTTTT
The DNA here is from genome assembly GCF_033958435.1 of Carettochelys insculpta. NCBI lineage: Eukaryota > Metazoa > Chordata > Testudines > Carettochelyidae > Carettochelys > Carettochelys insculpta. The sequence continues at coordinate 16,375,610 of NC_134151.1, forward strand.
TGACAAACTTCCGGTTCCATGAAGGGCTGTGTTGTTTAAAAATATGCAGTGTGGTGTTCTGTCTTGGATTCTGGCCTCCAAAATGTGGCCCACAATTTCCAAGCAGCTGCTGTGTTCAGCATTTTGGACTCAGCTGCCCTGAAGCCAAGTGACCAGCTACCTGCCCTGCTCCTCGGCAAAGTCCACAAAACTTAAATCCCATTTACTACAGCATGCGCATCTGGGCCTAATCATTGCTGGTTTCCCTAGTCCAGAAGCAACAGTCTACCCTGTATAGCTGTCTGAGTGCTAAATGCAACAGCAGGTTGCCACTGTCCCTATTGTGAACACTGTCAGGCTCCTCTGCGTCGTCTTCATCTGTGAGCAACTTCGAGATAATCTCCGCTGCCATGTGTGAGGTCTTAATGATAGTTAACAGAGCAGGCAAGGAAAGTGTGGGATCCATTCTTTTTTGCTGCAGATGCCAGAGTGCACAGCAGAGAATGGCAGTAGGAAAAAAATATAAAAGGATGCTAGAAATCCCAAACAAAGCATGGATGGAGGGTCAGGGCTGAGCTCCCACCAAGCCTGCTGATGAAAATTGGATCGCATGCCACTCTTAGCACACGTGGTGGGGTTTGTCAACCCCGGCGTACACATAACTGTAGGCACAACTCACATTTCTCCTGATTTTTTTTTTTTTTAAATCTGAAGAACATTTGCTGAACCTACATATATTATGAAATGCCACCTTGATGTCTGAAATGTTTAATTTTATGAATTAACATCTGAAAACATGAATGACATTTTGAATTCATGTTTCAAAGAGGTATGGCATTGGTGGTGTAAAGTCAAAATATAACTCTACTATCAGTTATCTTGGTGTATTTCTTCTTTTTTGAAAAATCATGTGTGGGGATATAACTCTTTCTGCAGCACCATTACAGACAGTGAGTAAATCTGCCGCCTTAAATGCATCCTGTTTGACATCTGAAGTCATTTAAACACTCTCCCTCCACCTTCTACCAGCAATGGAATGGGCATTTCATTATCATGTTTTTTGGGTTTACTTGATCAGAGGCCATTTGGCTTTCATTGTACAGATCAGAGGTAACATATTAGGTCTTTTACTGCCTGCCTAACCAGTGATGTTTTTGGTTCTTCCACAATATAGGTTGAACCTCTCTAATCTGGCACCTTCAGGACCTGAACAGTGCTGGAAGAGAGAGTTTGCCAGACTATGGGAGGTCAATATTGTCCAGCAACGTTACCAATACTTCCACTGTTTATTGGCCTCTTAGAAGATGTTTAGGGGTAAATTAGAGCTAAATAACAGCACAGAACGCTGTCAGCCATGAGTAGGGGCTGTAAACAAATTTTATGAGATCACAGGAAACTTGGCCACATCCAGAATAAATGGTTGCCCAGCTAACTGAAATCATGCCAGATTTTGGATGAGAGAACTCCAGATTAGAGAAGTTCAACCTGTACTAGAAATGTAAAGGCTGCTTCACTAAAAACATGTCAAAGGAATCTTCCCACCCTCGTAGGTACTGGTCTCCTAAACTGACTGATAGACTTGTGTAGACTAGTGCTTAGAGGACATAAACATGTAATAATCCTCACCAATCATATGCCTGAGCCCCACATCTAGAATAATGCAGTTCAGCCACAAGCATCCCTAAGTTTGGCTGGAGAACATTTGTTCCCTTTATGAACGCTGTTTTACATGCTCAAGTCTTGTGGTATTTGACCAGGATAAGGGTTCCCTTCTGTTTTTCACTGCCTTCCCAATCTGCTGTCAGGGGAAATGGTCCATTTTGACAAGGCTGCTGTTGCTGGTGATGGATTCAAATACTGCTTCTTTTGTTTTAAACTCCTACTGATACAGAGGCTTTTTCCCCCACATGAGATCATTTCCGCCAAGTTCCTGCCCTCTCTATAGTTCAGATTGTTTTACTAAAATAAATAAATAAAAACAAGATCATTACATGGTTTCACACTTGTACAATTTGTAAACAAGGCAAAAAGTCCCAAAATAACTGTCCCAGATTTTTAATATACTCTATGAAATATTTAGGAAAAAACTCTATTAACCCTAAATACTTATGTGGTCCCAACTATTGTAGTATTAGAGTGCTTAGGAAGATGGGGACATTTTTAGGCTTCCAAAACAAACAGGGTTCTTTCATGTTAGTCTTAATAACTATTCTGCTGGATCAGCTGCTTACAAACCCAAAGGGATAATTTGTTCGAGAACCATTAAAGACTATGTGGTTCACCAAAAGGCTTAAGAACTGAACAAGCAGTCCTAATATTATGTCAAGAAAAGTTTATGGTTCCTTTTTAGCAGTCTTTCTGTCAAACAAATATTGCTGTAATTAAAATGAAACGAACCTCAAATATTTCATGTAAATGAAGTATCCACTATGGGAAATCTTGTAAAGTTATACTACGTCTGTAGAGATTTTTGCCTGGACTAAGATCTTAGCTTCGGAATCATAATTTCTTAAAAAGCTGAATAAATGCAAAAAGGGAAATAAGACGTACAAAAAGGACAATAAAAATACTTTGTTTTGTAAATTCGTACAGTTAGTTAAGAAGCATAATTTGTACAGACCTCACAGCCAGCAGAATAGAAAAGAAGGTATTTCCTCTGTGGCAGTAGGATGCCATTAGTTAATATGCTTTTCTCACAGTATAGCTGCTGTAGCAGGCTGAAAGATTTCTGCTGTTTTATGAATAAGTCATGTAGGCTGTAGCAGATGGCATAAAAAGTGAAGATACAGTTACCAGGGGAGCATGGAGAAGAGTTCAAGGACACACAGGAAATCTTTAGACATTTAGAGAGGCAAGTATAATTGGACAGTGGAAGGGAACCCTCAAAAAGAATTAGAGTAATATCTGATGTGGGATAGGGGAGAATTTTGAAATGACCAGAGAGCCTTAAAAAAGGAATTACAGCTCTGTACGAATCATGTGCAGGATTGGAGAGCTTACAACGAAACAGATTTTCCAGGAAGTTGAAGCTGCTCCTAACTAAAATATAACCAAGTTGGCTTTAGTAATATGTTTGTAACTTTTTTTTTTTACAGTTGCTTTAGGTCGTAATCAGCCCTTGAAAAAAGAGAAACCAAAATGGAAAAGCGATTACCCAATGACGGATGGACAGCTGCGCAGTAAAAGAGATGAATTTTGGGACACAGCACCAGCTTTTGAAGGCCGCAAGGAGATTTGGGATGCCCTCAAGGCTGCTGCACATGCGTTTGAGAGCAATGATCATGAACTGGCACAAGCAATCATTGATGGTGCAAACATAACACTACCACATGGTAGGTTTGTCTGAGATGGACACAACCTGAGCAAGAATAGTAACAGGGTAAATGAGAATGGAAGGCTTGTGAGTATAGTTTACCATCTGGGAATAAATTTCTGAGACATGCAGTATCCTAGAAATACTTGTTTGTTGATCTGACTGTAATTATCAAGTGGTCTTTTTTTCAGTTTACAGCATGGAGCTGGAAGAAATCAGAATTTTGCTGGGATGCAAAAGGGAGCTGACAACGTGTAGATTGGGGTCAGCAACCTTTTCAAGGTGGAGTGCCCAAATTTGACCTCTGTGTAGGGTCCGAGTGCCCATGATACTTTTTAAAGTCACTAATAGTCCTACTTACAGTAGCTTTGTTAATAAATAAATAATGATGCAGAGCTTTACTGTTTAGGTGGTGGTTGGTAGCATTAGCTGGTCTTTTGCTAGTCCACGGGCTGCATGACTTTGAGCAAACTCCTGGGGGAGAAGGTGCGGGGCTGAGCTCCCACCTGGCATGCCCATAAAAATCAGCTTGCATGCCACACTTGACACTCATTCTGGTGGGTTGCTGACCCCTTATGTAGATCTTTATAATTAGCCAAGCCTTAATGGTTGCTGTTTCAAATGTGTATTGACACCTGCAATAAGATCATGACATGCAAAGGCACATTGTGTTTCCAGAGGTTACTTCAGAACACCCCCAGTTGATTCCCAGTACAATTTTATTGTACCTTCAAAAGCCACATCTTCTAGACCATCATATTTGTATTCTGGTCAACAGGATAATTGTATATAACAAATTTCATGATATTTTGATTCTTTGCTGGGGAAGAACATCATCAAAATCATCTAGTAGTGTTTGGAAACTGCTTTGAGATCTTGGATGCGCCTATTTTATTGATATTTTTTGTTTTTAAACATCTGCTTAGCTTGTAGGTTGACTTCTGATCTCCTTGTGAAGTTGTCTTCTTTCCTTACATAGAGCACTCAATATAAGAAATAAACTGCTTCTCCTGTTCATTATTTTTAGCTTACTAGGATTTTGTTGCTTGCTAGGTTTGTTTGGGTGTTTTAAGTTTTGTTGGTGGTAGATGCTTGAATACCCACTTCCAGGAAATCAGAAAGTATTTGAAGTATCTGATTGAGGATTCAGGAAATATGGAGAATAGGATCAAACTGGACCACAGACTTCGAAGTTTGCATGCTCTGGTTAGGCTCTACTTTTAGTCTCCCATGTGTAAGATGGAATGATGAAGGCAGCGTATGCAATTCTGGCCTTGTTTTCCGTGTAGTGTAAATTCACAATACAACCCAAAGGAACGGAAGTGAAAAGTGGCTATCTAGGAGCTTCACTTAACCTGGGATATTGTATATGTTACTTTTGGGAGGGATCATGTTCACACCTAATTGACTTCTTGAATCTATTTTGTTTCAAGCTTCAAGGTCCCTAGTGAAGTTCAGGTCCTCTCCTGTTATGTTTTGGGGGCTTTTTTTTTAGCTTTTTTTGGTTTTGGGCTTCTCTGAGTTTCTCCTGCTGTAACCTGCTGTATATGATGCAGCTAAAAACACTTTCCTAAATGCATCATTATGTTTGCTTCTCAAGCTCACTCTCAGCAGAATTAGTTGGATTCCTTGAAGGTTGTTGAGATTTGGAAAAAATTATTAGGTAATTTTCCCCCCCAAGATTCTCTGACTATCCATTTAATGCACCCCTCCTGGAAACAAACAAATAAAAGGGCTTTCTGTGAAAACATAACCTGTTGCTTTGATTTAAAACCCAAATGAATTAATATAGCTGTCCTTAATTATAAAGCTTAAATTCAGATTATATGTCTCTAGAAAAATCCAAAGGCAATCATTTTCAGAGTTTTTCAGTGTTATACAGGACAAAGGAGAATCCAAGTTCCCTTTTGATAGAAACATTCCACCAACCAGGTATCAGAAACCAACCAAATCTGAGACAAGAAAAATATTCCTCTCTCGTGCCTGGTACAGTGGTCCTTATTCTGTCTGCCACCGCCCTCTTTATAGAGCGTGCTTCCCTAGCAGAAGGAACTTCTTCAGCTCTAAACAGACATTTAGCAGTTCCATTAGGCAGATTTCAACTGAGCTGTGGTTGGTTATGGTTTCCAACTGTCCACATTCTTCATACCCAAGAGGAGCAGTGTTCTGAATAAGTAGTTTGTGTGAATAGGAAAGAGTCAGAACTGCCTAATGTGGTACTGATTAATATCTCAAAGGCCTCTCTATATATTTGCTTTTCATTCTGTGTCCCACTATCATAAGCAAGCTCCTGTGCTTGATTCTAAATTCTGTTGCAACGCTTCCTTGGTTTGCATGTCCATGCTGAGTTCTGTAATAGTTTCTGTTAAATTCTAAAATGGGTCATGATGAAATGAGGTGTGGTTGAACTATCTCATTTAATGTTTTGTTATCAAGTAGAATTTTACTGTGCCGCATTAATTAAACTCCAGTTTAAAAAAAGACTAAGGCCCTGAAGAATAGGGGCCCTTTCTTAATGTGTGTGTAAAACCCAGCACAATGCAGTGCTGATCCTGGTTGAAGCTTCTGGATGCTACCATGTTTTGATTAATTATTTATATTATAACAGTTTTAGAAAATGAAAGCTTAAATCCAGGAGCGCATTTCTGCAATCAGGTGGATTCTGTGTCAAATTCAGTGACTGGCTTATATAGGACACTGATCATGAGCTATTTTGACAGCATTAGGTCATATGTTTGGTTTAAATTTTGCATAAGGATGCAGATGAATTTTCACTTTCAGATGAAACTTTAGACAGCAGGCCATGCAAAAGGATGGGCTGACATGTTAGATCTTTGCCATCCTAAAAATAGGACAGAAGGCCAGAAAGTGTGGGGAAGGATTCTGTAGGGGTGGGATGGTTAGCAAGTTGCTGGGAGGGACAGGGCTGTGTGTAGATATCCATATGTGTGAATGCTTAATTGTGTATTTATACGTGTCATCATAAATCATAGATGTCCCTGTACCAGCCCAGTGCCTTGCACACAGATGGTTTGCGGGGTATATACATATTTATATGTACGCAGACACATATTTTAATACTGGCATTCAGCGGGTAATGCTGTGGAATAAAGCCTGCTATAGGGAGGCTGAAGCCTGTTTTCTGAGGCCCATACTGGAAGTGTTGCACACAGAACATTTCTGAAATGTAGGCATTAAAATTGCATCACATGCACACTGTTGCCCAAAATAGTATATAATTTTAATGCTAACTTTCAGTTACAGGTAGTCTGTAGTTACAGAAAGTTTAGCATCCATGTCACGTTTCAAGGTGAGAAGTTTTTGATCTTTACGTGGAGAGCATAGTCAATATTAGACTGTCAAGTAAACTGCTTCTCCCTCTCCCCCCGCCCCCACGTTACCCGGTTGTTTTCTGGTATGCCAAATGTCTTCCCAGGTGGTGTTTCAGTCTGTGCCTTGAACAGCTGGGAGCCTTGCTAGTTTGAATGACCTTTACATCACAAAGCAACATACTTACTTCAGAAATTAATATCTCTGCCAATTGTCAAGAACCTGGTGTCTTACATCAATAAATTATTAATGGAAATTATTTCTATTTATAGGTTTAGTAATCTGTTATTCATTAATTTAGCTGGACTAGGGGAGGGAGATCATATTTTAATTTACGAGTGCTTCAAATAACATTTTAAAAGAATGCATTACTCACAAGAAATCAACTACAAAACTCCCAAGATTAGTCTGGAAATGAGCAGTTAAGGATCGCCCCTTCTGCCGCATAATCTGCCAGCACTCTTGCCTGATTTGATTTACACTGTCCAGCCATCTTTTATCTTGCCTTCCTGGGTTTGCTTTCGGGTTCCATTCAATGCTTGGCCAGTCTACTATCTTGCAACCCGGATTCTGAAATCGGGGAGCATGGCTCTGTGCCCCTCTCCTTGTTCCTCCAAGGCTCCACTTCCTTTATTCTTTTCCTTCTACCTGTCTTTACAAATACTGTCACCACCTCCAGCCAGCAGCTTCTGCGAGACAACCTTGGATTCAGTAATAGTATATTTATAAAGTTTTATTTGTATTTTAGACGTCTCTGTACATTTAAAGAATTATGTCTGTTAGTAATTTTCCTGCACACACACGCCTTAACCCAAAAATATAAAACACTAAAAGATACTGCTCAGGAATGCCAGCATGACAGAATGGAGTTTAGTTTGTAGTATTTCACATATATAATTCAGAAAAATAGTAACATTTTTAACTCTTTAAAGCAGTATGGCCTTAATTGTGTACCATGACTATTTGAATTTAATGAACAGCACTTTTGGCATTTTTTTCATTGCTATATATAGAGAGCAAATATATAGAGAGGCCTTTGAGATATTCAAAGTATACAATAGTTAATGGAGGTCATGGGAAATTTGTGTTTATTAGAAGATTGCAATGTTGCTGTAACGGTTTTCAGTACATGTTGTGAGTATTTTGTGTGTGTGTGTGTGTAAGTGTAAGTGTAATTGAAATCTATCTTACTAGGACTACCTGAACGTTGTGGCTTGGTATTTTCTGTAGTATGGAAATTTTTTGTGTGTTTCTGTATGCAATAGACCTAAGAAGGCTGCTCTACTAAGTCCAAGAGCATTCTGTTCAGGAACAGTCCATGTGTTGTAAGAAAGTGAATTCTGCACCAGTAGTACACAGAAGGGTTATATCATCTTATCTATATATTTGCCTTGTTTTATAACACACTGTGTTAAAAATATTAGCAAAGTCAGTGCAAAGATTTGTTTATATGTTCTATATACCAAACACAAAATGTAAGTCAATATGTGTATATACTTAAAATATTTATATTCCAGTTGCTTTATTTTATAATTATAAGGTAAATGTGAGAAAATCAGTGATTTTTTTTCATTAACATTGTGTGGATTTTTTTTTTTTTGTAAATCTTATGTCTGATTTTGTAAGGAAGTAGCTTTTTAATGGACAAATCAGATTTCTGAAAAGAATATATTAGAAGGGATATAAGAGAAGATCAAGAGATACTTCCATCTACTACATAAAAACACAATTTTTGAACAAGTAGTCTTGTAGTATTTCTTTGTACAGAAGCATAACTGTCACATTTACTTACTTAACTTTTATGTTCTCTAAAAGTGGAGCTGATAATGCTAAATATGTTGATGGACCTTAGAAAGAACCAATTAAGTAAACCAGCTGAATCTTGTTGACCTTTGTAAAGAATTTTCTATCTCTTCACAAGAAAACATGTCACAGGTAATACAGACAAACATAAACTGTGTAAACAGAAAAGTGAAAGACAAAATCATAAGCGTGAAAGAAATGAAATTTTATCCATAAACATCAGAAAAAATATTAAGCACATCTAAGGAGCCTGCTCACATTCCTGGCATAATTTCCAATCTTCCAGGATCAGACTGTAGTTAAATAGTGTTTCCTACCTTTGAATTTAGTTCACTACAGTAAAGAGTAGCTTTTCATGTAGAGGCCTAAGTACTGTATCCCACTAGTGATTTTCCTTTATGCATTTTGCTTTAACCCAAGTGATTCTCTTAGAACAAGGCATTTTAGTACCTTATATAACTTGATGTGTATATGCTTTTTCAGTACTGCATTTTCTCTCAGCCTAATGGTTCCATTACAGAATATACTGAATTCCTGTTATTCTGTGACCATTGACACACGTGTTTCATATAGATGCAGATTGGCTAATGGTTTTTAGAGTATTTGAAATTTTGAAAAGTTCTACATGACAGTGCTTGTTAATGCATATTGGACACTTCACAAGCAATGTTACAGTCTATCCTGTTGTTATCTCTGCTGAAGTGGGATGTCTGAAGTGTATTAAATACAGTTCTCTGATTTGGAAGTGTACATTGCAAATGGAAAAAAGATATTCATGTAATAAGAGCAAGAATGACAGGTAAAATAGAACAGCTGACCAAACAGTATGTATCTACATAAATGGAAAGACAGTCCTTAGGGTATGACTACATGACAGTCAAAAATATTCCCTGCTGGCCTATGTCAGCTCACCAGGGTTCAAGTTACGAGGCTGTTTAATTGCAGTGTAGATTTTCTTACCCAGTTTGGAGCCTAGGTGCTGGGACCCTTCATGGTGGGATGGTACCGGAGCTCAGGCTGCAGGCTGAACCTCATTTACACCACTATTAAATCGTCCTTTAATCTAACTCATCTGGCACAGGCCAGCAAGTACTAATTGCAGCGTAGGCATCCTCTTAAAGAATGTGGATACAGTGGTAATGGGTGTTGATTTTAATGGAAAATAAAATTAGATGCTCAGTTGTTTTCTCATTGGGGATTATAATGGGCTTCCTGCAGAACTGTTCTGTCTGATACTATTATGTTATCAGTTAAAGGGGAAAAAAGTAATATATAGTTCAAATACCTTTTGCATCTCTCTTACTTATGACTGCTTAATGTTTTTCAGTGGGGTCCAGAATAGATCACAGGGAAGGGTTATGGAGCTTTCCTGGTGACTTGTCGGAGTTATTAAACAGCATCAGAGAGATATGGGGTATTAATGAAGATACTTTTGTGCAGAGGAAGTGTGTAATGCACAGTTATGTGAACTCATAACTTCTGATCAATTTAATGCATATTTTAAAACTCTGTATACCATCAGCATTTTTACTGATATTGTTCTGATGCTTAGGAGATTAGTATAGAACAGATAAGCCTTTTGATATAAATACACTGCTTTCGTCTCATACCTTTATCCTAGCTTATAAAAGCTCAGGTATCAAGAACACAACAGCGCCAGAAACCAGAATAGATAAAAATTGATTTTTTTTAAAATAATGCAGTTAGTTAGAATTTTTGAATGATGATTACAGTGTATTGAATAATTAGTCATTTAAATTTAATAAGTAATATTAAGCAGTACATGTTTGTTTTTGAAGTTTTGGTGAAAGTTAAATAACTATACTAGTGGAAATTACTAGTTCAATACGTGGCACCACAGTTTTTTGAGGTGCTAAATCAGCTTTTTAACAGCTGTAGCCTCTTGTTCAGAACGAATATTTTCTTCATGTCGTTTATTCAGTTAGTTTCTTTGGGGGACTTATTAACTCACTACTGAGAAACAGATTGAGAGTTGGAAAAGCACCTTCTGAAACCAAGTATGAGAGGATGAGATCTACTAGTTCTTAACTCCTGAAGGACGTAGTGGTCAGAAGCAATCAGTTCAGCTCACTGAGTACAGCTACTACTTCCTGAATCAGTCAGTTTAAAACAAACACGTTTTGTTGTTATCTAAAGTATTTAATAGAACATTTTAGTACTCATTTTGATGGTCTTTCAATTTCCAAATGTGGCTTGACAAAAATGAGTAAAAATGAATAATCTAGCAAGTGCATTTTCCGCTACTTTAAATATAATTAAGCATTAAGAATCTGAAAATGTCCATAAAGCTATATTATGGATTATATAAATGCAGTGCTTTAAAAAAAAAAAACAACAACAAAAAAAAGGGAACCAGTACTCAGCTTGCTCTCCCCTGCCAATCTCAGAGCTGGGGCTGCCGAGGTGAAGGTAGTCCATGCTGGCAAGTACTGGCATAAAAAAGCACTGTATAATGTGTAAGTGTATCCTTCTGGTTAGCAGAAAGTACCAACTTTTTGAGGAAGGCTAAATTTTATTAAAATCAACATGTTATAATGATTAAAATCGCTGAGAGTAATAAAAGAGCAGATGTACTAGATCAGATCAGTGGTCCTTCTGACAGTGCCCAATGCCAGGTGCTTCAAGTTATGTGTATACTTAGTATGTGTTCTAGGCACTGCGACTGATCTCTTTGGGCTCAGCTGTCGACCCTAGCACTGCATGTTATCGCATTGACTAAGGGACATTGGCGTGAACCTGAAGAGCCCCAATCTACACCAAGGAGGTAGCTAGAATTGCATATATGTGATCGACTTTGTTCCCTAGTGTAGACCAGGCTTCAGAGGGAATGAACAGCATAGGCAGTCATCAAGGGATTATCCCCTGTTGTCCATTCTCAACTTCTGGGAAACAGAGTATGGTATTGCATTACTGCTTATCGTGACTAATAGCCTTTGACAGACCTATCTTCCGTGAACTTAGGTAGTTCTTTTTTGAATCCTGTTATAGTTTTGGTCTTCACAACATCTCCAAGAATAGAATTCTACAGATTGACTGTGTATTGTATGAAGAAGAACGTCCTTTTATTTGTTTTATACTGGCTTCCTATTAGTTTCATTTGGTGATCTCTAGTTTTTGTGTTCTGTGGAAAAGTATATAACGTTTTTTCTCCATACCAGTCAAGATTTTACAGACCTCTACCATATCCACCCCTTAATTGTCTGGAAAATCCCAATCTTTTACTCTTTCCTCATTCCATACCCCTAATCGTTTTAGTTGCCTTTCTTGCTACCTTTTCTAATTAGGTTTTTTATTTTTTTTATTTTTTTATTTTTTTGCAGTGGGGCAATCAGATTTTGCAGTGGACCAATTAGATCAAGATAGTGGCATACTGTGGATTTATATAGAATCATATGATATTTTATCTTTTCTATACCTTTCCTAGTGGTTTCTAATGTTCACTTCAGGCCAGCAAAGAGGGGAAGAGCTTCCCTGCACAGCTGTTCCCAGTGCAGAGGTTCTTCCTCCCCCACCAGGCAGATCCCATGGTCCGGATGTGCCAGGCAGCTTGCCTTGATCTGGCCTATGAAGTTCGGGGCTCCTCCACAGCAGTAGGAAGCCAACACTTGTACTCCAGCCACACTGGGATGTGCTAAGGTTTGTGCCACCCCATGTGGCTAGAGCACTGGCACTGCTCACCCCGCTGTGCAGTGTTGGAGTCTGGAGCTTTATGTGCCCCATATAGTCAACTCCCATTTTTCACTGTTTTTTTGTGCATCTTTCACATAGCAACAGGAGAAGGAAGGATGCTTGAATTAAGGGCCATTCTGAAGGGGGTGCAGGGCCGGGCCCACATCCCCACAGGCCACATTCCCTTCTTCCCACCCCCTTTTTCCCTTCTCCAAGCACCACAGTCCAGAGGATGATGGGACATGATGAGGCAGTAGCAGTGGCTCCTCCACCCCTTAATCACATGGGCAATGGGAGCCGGAGTAGCCCAGCAGTCTGCTGAACTCCGGCGCCCCCTCCCCTTCTTTGGGGCAAAGGGAAGCAGAAATCCCTGGGGCCAGAGTGCTCTGCTTCCTGCCACCATTGAGAAGCCGAGCACAGTGGGACGGAAGGATGGCGCAGCAGAACAGCGTGGGCTGCCAGACTACTCTAGCTCTGGGCGTGCACATAGTGGGTGGAGGCAACCCCTGCCGTCACCACCATGCACCAGACCCTGTAATCCACTGGATGCCTCCTGTCCTTAGTACAGTTGAGTCAGCCACCACTGAGCCCCCAGAAGTGTGGACCCTGGGGCAGCCCCCCCAGTTTATCCTATGGATCAGACGGCTCTGCTTGCATTGGGAAAGAAATGAAATTACTCCAGGGAAAATTATGGAACACTAGAACTGGAAAAGACCTCAAGAGGTCATCAAGTCCAGTCCCCTGCCCTCCCAGCATGACCAAGCACCATCTATATCATCCCTGTTAGATATTTATCTAACCTGTTCTTAAATATCTCTAATGATGAAGATTCTACAACCCCAGTAGGCAATTTATTCCAATAATTAACCACCCAGACAATTAGGAAGTTTTTCCTAATGTCCAATCAAAACCTTTCTTGCTACAATTTAAACCCATTGCTTCGTGTCTTATTTTAAGAAGTTAAGGAGAATACTTTTTCTCCCCCCTCGTAATACCCTTTTAGGTACTCAAAAGTTAATTTCACATCCCCTCTCAGCCTTCTCTTTTTCCAAAATAAACAAACCCAGTTCTTTTAATCTTCTCTCATAGGTCATATTTTCTAGGTCCTTTAATCATTTTAGTTGCTCTTGTCTTTACCCCTTCCAGTTTCTCTACGCCTTTCCTAAAATGTGGGGCCCAGAACTGGACACAGTACTCCAGTTGGGGCCTAATTGGTGCAGAGTAGAGGGGAAGAATTACCTCTTGTGTCTTGCTTGTAACACTCCTATTAGTATTTCCCACAATCCTGTTTGGTTTTTTGCAACAGTGTTACACTGTTGACTCATACTCAACTTGTGGTCCACTGTGATCCCTGGATCCCTTTCTGCAGTACTCCATCCGATGGTGTCCCTTCCCATTTTGCATGTGTGAAATTGATTCGTCCTCCCTAGGTGGAGTACTTTGAATTTGTCGTTATTGAACTTCATCCTACTTTCCTCAGACCATTTCTCCAGTTTGTTCAGGCCATTTTGAATTTTGACCCTATCCTCCAGAGCACTTGCAGCTCTCCTCAACTTGATATCATCTGCAGTCATTTTTGAAGATATTGAACAGAATTGGCCCCAAAACTGATCCCCACTGGAACCTCATGTGTTATTCCCCTTCCAGCCTCACTGTGAACCATTCTCCGTGAGCAGTCGTCCAACCAGTTATGCACCCACCTGATCTGAGTCCCTTGTAGGTTGCATTTCCCTAGTTTACTGATTAATGTCGTGTGGTACTGTATCAAACATTTTGCTAATGTAACACCTAGATCTATTTTAACTCCTGTGTTTTTAAATGGACTAAGATTCAGGATGGCAGTGTCCCTTTGAGGGACTGCATGTTAGTTGGAACCAAATATCATGTAAATATCTGTGAAAGACAAGGCCTAGGTTTCTTGTTTTCCCATCAGGAAATACTTCAACTCCATAGAATAAACGACATTTTAATATCTAGCTTATGTAGCTTACTTCACAGTAAACTTTTTAAAATTATGCTATGGATTCTGGTGCTTTAAGCACTCCACCTTTTATTTTCATTCACTGCAACACTCATACATGGTAAAGCAAAAAAGATCATCTTTGATCTTCATATAGCCAAGGAACAGAGCAGCATTGGACAGACTAAATAGTATGTCCTTTAAGATACTTGATGATGTTCCCATGCAGCGTTGCCCTCCTTGATTGAAAATAGTATGGAAGGAGCCCTCTCCTGCACTGTGATACCAGATAGCATATGTCGTTTTTAGAAAATGGTTTACAATGGTTTTGTTTTTGTCGAAACCAGTCATGAAAATAACATTCAATACTTTTATTGAGCTAGAACCAGGCAGTTTTCTAGCCTGGACAGATAGTTAGCTGCAAAGTACCACCAAGCCCTTTTAAGGTTGAGCCAGCTCCACATGACAGTGCCATTTGTATACAGTAATTACTTTTTTATCCCATCACAAGCATATAAAGTAGTTAATTTTAAATCTCTACTGAGATTATAAATAGACTAGCCTTTTTTGTCAAAGCCTCTGAGGATGAAATGAGTTATTTTTTTTAATGATGAGATGAAGCAAGTCTAGTGGCTAAAGCACAAGACAGGGAATTATTATTGGCTGTACCACAGATTTCCTACATCATCTTGGGAAAGTCCTTAACACACTACATCTTAGTGTGTCAGTCTGTAAAATGGGGATACTTACACGGCTCATATTGCCTCTTAGTGGGGGCCTTCAGACGCCTCCTGATGGAAACAGAGCTCAGGTGTGCTACAAAGCTGCCACGTTTAGTTGCTACTATTTGGCAGCTGTCCTAAATAAGCCCTGTATAAGGGCCCATATGCAGCAATCTTTACTTTCCATTTAGCTAGTCATGTAATCCCTATAAAAAGCCACCCAAGAGACATGCACGCTAGAGGGAGGAAGGTGGAGAAAAATGCCTTTGTCTGGAGGCTTCGGTTGATCTATTGAGGCTAATCTGAATCAGGCAATAACCTATTTTTTCTTCTTTGATTGTTCATGTGTGTTCCATGTCGGGTGTGCGTACATGGCAGCAAAAAGATTTTTCCTCTAGCAGATATCTGTAGGGTCAGCCCAGGCTCCCCCCCCGGAGTGGTATCTTACTCTAATAGTTATGCAAGCTTATGGGTCCCTCTTTTGAGCCTTTATCCACCTTTTTCTTCCTATACCTATTTTACATGGTGGTATCATCAGTAGCTATCATTGAGAGTGTCAGAGTTTAGGGTGCTCACAGTGGATCTACCCTTGTCCTCATAGTTTTCCAAGAGGACAAGGTCAGATTGCAGCTACACCCAGCAGTTCTGCCAAAGGTTGTGTCCTCTTTCCATGTCAACCAGGACATATTCTTACTGGTCTTTTACCCTAATCAGCACACTAATACTAGGGAACAGAGTTTTCACTGTCTGGATGTGCACAGTGCCTGAGCCTTTTATGTAGATAGGACTGGGCCTTTCAGGAAATCACAACAATGAAGGGTCAACCTGGATAATGTGCATTAAGGAATGCTATAAGCTAGTAAGGGTCTCCCCACTGCGTATTGGGGCTCACTGCATAGGGTCCCGTCATTTTCTACAACCTTCTTGGCTCAAGTTCTGATACAGGATATTTGTAGGGCAGCAGCGTTTGCACTTTCACGGCCAACTGTGCAATCACTTGGCGTGCAAGAGATGATGCAACCTTTGGTACAACAGTGCTTCAGACAGTCCAAAACTCCAACCCCACCTCCTAACATCAGCTTGGTGTTCACCTATCACAGAATACACACAAACAATCACTCAAAAAAGTTGCTCACCTCCTAACTGTTGTTCAAGATCATGTTCATGTCCATTCCAATATCCTCCCCCATCTCCTCTGCTGGATTAGCCAACAAGAAGAGAATGAAGGTTGGGGAGGGTGGGTCAGCAGTGCCACAGGCTGGATTAAAAGTCTGGTGAGCCTGATCTGGCCCATGGGCTTGATCTTGCTCACCCCTACGTAGAGAATTGCCTTCCTTACTAGTGCAATGAAAAAAGCTTCCCTTATGAATGGCATACAAGCTTTTTAAATGCCAGATTGATAGTCAACAAAATCAGCCTTCGTAAGAGACATTGTGTTGTCTCTTCCCTAAAACACAAAACTGCATTCGAACAGTATCTTCATTAGGCCTTGGAACCATCAGTCATGGTTTCTAATGTGTTTCACTTCAAAATGCTGTTGAATGGTTTTTCAGTGACTGAAGATGTATCTGTGCTTAATTTTAGACTTGAGCAGCATTCTGAAAGCTCTTGGGAACTCTGGATATTAAATCATCTCCATCAGTGTCATTATCAAAAATAGCTTTGTGTTTGGCCTGTTGTCTGTAAGAAACAGGTTATGGACTCTTTCTCCATTGTAAAGGATGTGATATTCATACACAGTCAACTCTTAACATAGGTTTGTGGAAAATTAGCTTCCTATTTATTATTAAAAATCTAAAAAGGAAAACTGTAGACTGTTGGTTTAGAGCCAGGCTGCCTTATAAAAGTATCAAAGGCATGAATAGGAAAACAATACAGTTGGCAACGTTTGAAGTTCAGTGATGTACTAATCTTATAATTCAAAATTACTGCCCAAGATCTCACAAGGAATAAGATTCACCGCAATGAGCACTGGGCAAAAGAGAATTCTTTAGGACATTCTGCAGCTGTGAAGGATTGAGTTAGCCTACACTTTTTTTCCATTGCCGATACTTTTGTGTAAGATAGTACAGAAGTAGCTTACTGATGTCTGATGCTTTTAGAAAAGTTTCTTGACATATCGGGTTACTTAATCATGTTCCTTGTTACTCAGATGCTTAGCAAATAAATTAAAATCCCCATTAACGTTAATACATTTTGAATGTTTTTCCTACATTTATTTATAATTGTTACTGCTGGCTTTCCTTCTACAGCATTCAGTACCTGGACTAGTTCACTAAAATAACAGCTAAGACACCTGTCTCTTTAGACTTTGGATGTGTTGATGTTATAATTTTGTTAGCTTTAGTTTATTTACGGGTATAGCAGTAATTCAGTGCTTGACAATAAAAATAACATGACAAAAATATAGTACAGGTTGAACCTCTCTAATCTGGAACTCTCTCATCTGGCAGCATCCGTAATCCAGTGTGATTTTAGTTAACTGGATGACCACTTTATCATGGATGTGGCCAAGTTTCCATGGTCCCATAAAGTTTGTGCATAGCCACCAGTCCTGTCTCTCAGTGATCCGTTCTGTTATTTAGCTGTGGTTTACCCCTAAATGTCTTCTAAGAACCCACTAAGCAATGGAAGTGTTGGTAATGCTGCTAGACAACATTGACCTCCTGCAGTCTGGCACATTCTCTCATTTGGCATTGGTCAGGTCCTGAGGGTGCCAGATTAGAGAGGTTCAACCTGTAATCATTTCACTTCGTTTTCCTTTCAACTAAAAGGCTGTCTACATGGGCACAAATCTTCGAAATAGTTATATTTTGAAGATTACTAATGAGGCGCTGAACTGAATATTCAGCACCTCATTAGCATTAGGACACTTCTGGCAACAGCACTTCAAAAGCCCTGCTTTCGAAAGCGCATGGCTTGGCACAACTACACGGGCATCCTTTTTGAAAGGACCTGCCCCTTTTGAATCACCTTATTCCAATCAGTGATCTGGGTTAGGGGATTTCGAAAGGGACGGGGTCCTTTCCAAAAGGACCTCTGTGTAACCGCGCTGAGCCTCATACTTTCGAAAGCAGGGCTTTCGAAGTGCCGCAGCCGGAAGTGTCCTAATGCTAATGAGGCGCTGAATATTCAATTCAGCGCCTCATTAGTAATCTTCGAAATGGCTATTTCGAAGTTTTGTGCCCGTGTAGACACAGCCGAAGAGTATGCTTTATTTTTTGTTATAGAATAGAGAGAGATTGGTTGGGAGAAGCTCTTCTGGTTTCTCCAGTCTGCTTAAGAAAACTATTGCCTTCCATGTACGTTTCTCAACATATTGTTTTTGTATGAAATTTTTGGTTGGTGTTGGTTATGATCAGGCATAGTAATTGCCATTCCTTTGGGAGATTTCACCAAAATTAACATTCTCTTAGGATTTCTGTGTGTTGTACACTTTTGAAAATACTATTTTATTACTGATGAATAGAGCTTTCCTGGTCTTCAGAACTAAGAGCAAACAAAAAAGCCCCTGACTCCCTAGACTGCAGATGGCTGTGGGCTGGCAAGGTACTTTGAAATACCTTGACAAACTCCTTTTTTTTAACAGTAGGGGAATGTTTCTTTTAATTTGCAATGTTATTGGGGTCTTTTGTAAAATCTAATAACTTCATGAACTATCATACTTTCTGTCCTGTGGAAAGGGTAATATGGGCATAGCTGTAGAGTGAGTACTGTGAAAGGTTGTGTGATTTTTAAAGTAATTTCTTTTAAAAAAATCATTTTTCCATTCTATTTAATAGCATTGTCAAGTTCATAAAGCTTCAGTACATGGTATTTACTGATCTGTCTCTGCACATCCTCTTGCTACTACTGTAGAGCAGTGGTGTTCAATAATTAAATGTGAAAGAGAAAATAATTCTTCATGGCTAAAAGTATGTCATGTTAGAATCTATTAGTTCCTGGAAACTCACTTTACTTGAGCAATAAATTTCCTAAGCTTTCCACTAAAAACAGCAGGTCTACAGCAGTAGTTTATCAAAAATCAGTTTGGAGCACCTCTTTTTCTGATTAAGCAAATAGTTGGTAGTTGTGCACTTTCTGGTAACCTTCAGTTTTTCTTTTAATCTGCTGTTTGAATTTTGAATTTATTTTAATTTTTGCTAAGTATTTGTCTCTCTCAAGGTCCCTGATATGGTACCAAGCACCAGGACCTTTCCTGTCATCCTTGTGGTCTTACTGAGATCCATTGCAGGCATATAGACATGGTGCCTTCCAAAGCTCTAGCATGGCTTACCAGGAGCCAGTAAGACACCTTCCTTTGTCACTACTTCTAGAGCTTCTGTTCCAAGCTTCATGAACAGATGAGGGAGGACTAAGAGACCGATATTGAGGATGAAGTTACAACCCATGCTAACTTCTCATCTTCCTCACCAGATGAGACAGTTTTGCTGCCTCCAGGTTGTTAGACTACCTCATACTCTTCCAATTAACCCTATAAGGTGTGACAGAATTCAGCCGTAAATTACAGGACATTTTACATTTCTTTGCCTCATCCAGAGTAGCTCTCCCTAGCAATGAAGTTCTCTTGGCCCCTACCAAACTTATACAGCAGACCCCTGCATTGATCTCACCATCATGTAAGGAGACAGAGAAGAAATATCACATGCCAGTGAAAGACTTGCAATTTCTCTTCTCCCATCTGCTGCCTAATTCAATGAATGTGGGTGCAATAAACTCCAAGGTTGACTTGAAATCCACTTTGGCTCATGCCAAACTTCAAATGAGATGTTTCCAGTCGTGGTTAAGTTCAATTTACAGACCAAACAAAGACAGCCTAGACAAACCCCTGTTGCTACCCACCAAGATTAAATATTCGGTGAATTGGTGAAAGGACCCAGTAGACATCTGCACAGGGATCCTGTTTGAATAACCTACCCCACTGCTACGTCTCCCCACCAGTGCATCCCTTGTAAGATGGAGTGCACATCTCAGTGACCTTACAGTACAGGCCAAGGTTGCCTGCTGAGGCATGTATTCACATCAGCCTTCAAAAGATCCAAGTGGTTAGGAATGCCTGCATTTGATTCCTCCCATTGATTAGAGGCACACACACAAAGGTTATAATGGACAACATAGCCTAGATAGACTACATAAATTGCCAAGGGGTGTAAGATCACCCTCCCTCTATGTGGAAGCAATAAGCGTACAGAAGTGTTGCATCTTCTGGTATTAAAATATCAGCAGTCTACATTCTGGGTGTTCACAGCATGACAGTAGACATTCTCTGCTGCAAAATTCCCAGATGACCACAAATGAGAAATAGATCTGGTGAGGCTCCATGACATACTCTGAAGATCAGGGACACTGATAATAGACCTATTTGCCACTTACCAGAACAAGAAGTGTCCATGATACTACTCCAGAGTAGGCATTGTCCAAAACTCCTTGAGGGATGCTCTCCTTGCATGGGACCAAGGGTCTGTTTAATACCTTTCATCTTTCTGATTACTCCCACCGGTTGAGACAGACATGGTACCCTTACCTGTCGCAACTGGTGCTGTCTCTGCCGATGACTCTTCAACCCACCCTTACCCCCGAACAAAGGACGGACACTCCATTCCAACCCACAGGTGATATTATGGCTCAAAGCCTTACTCCTTCCCAGTCCTGAGACATCGTATTCAGAGGAGATGCAGAAAGCTTTACTGCACAGCAGGAAAGTGGCTATCCTTTGTACTTAACTAAGAAGTGGACCAGATTTCAGATGATGTGCCATTCCGGAAGAACTTCTGCAAGTACAGCCTCTCTACCAATACTCTGACTGTTTATCCGTCCTTAAGAAACCAGGAATCTCTGTTAGGTTGCTGACGGTGCACTTAGTGGTAGTTGCTACTTTCCATCAACAAATAGAAGGGTGTTCAGTTTTCTCAAAACTGATCACAAAGAGATTTCTTAACATGCATAAGGAGCCTCTTTCCCCAGTCCAGACATTCTAGTTCATAACAGAGCCTGAATCTAGAATGAAAAGGTCACACTAAGCCACACTTTGGACACTGGCCACATATTCACTATTGCATTTTTCAGTGAGGACAGAATTCTGATCACCATTAATAGGGGCTATAGCAACTCCAATGGTGCATCCTCCACCACCACCCTACAGTGTTTTTGTGACAAAGACACACACAAATCACAACCAAAATGACTTCTGCCTTTCACATGAATCAACTCATTCACCTGCTAATCTTCTACCCCAAACCTGTGTAAAATAGGGAAGAGAATAGGGAAACCAATGTACACACTTTGACATAAAAGAGATATGTGCTGTCCACATAGAATGCCAAAGGTTTGGAAGAAATCTCTTAAATGCTTCCTCCTCTTTGTGGATAGGTCTAAAGACACAGCAATTTCAGAGACTTTCTAAATGGGGTGCAAACTGCATCGAGACTGTTTATCAGGTTTGCAGTTTAACACCTCTAACTACAATCCACCCACATTCTACAAGATCAATTTCCATCAGTTTCCTTCAAGAGCATCCTCATACCAGAAATCTGCAGAGCAGGTGCTTGAACATCTCCAGTTACCTTTACAAAATACAGCCATCATGGAGAACTCTGTTGCAGATGATAAAAGATCCTGCTCTGCAGCATTATACATAACAGACTCCACTCCAAAGCCCCAGCTTCCTCTTCAGGATACTGCTTGGGAGTCACCGACAGTGCAACATACATAGAGGGACACGTTTCAAAGAATCAGTAGTACTGAACAAGATGAATGACTTTATCTTCTGCCTCTCACCCCTAAACACGTTAAGACTTGTGATTTGGGATTGAAAAGCAGGGCAATTAACTACAATAAACCATGGTCATGTCTTTAATTTTTTACAGGTCTGAAATAATTTCATTATTCAGTTTTGCTGCCAAAAACCGAGACATGCTGTTCGTTACTTAGGAATTCTTGAGTACTGTACGGCAAAGGAATCCTTAATAGTATCAGTTAAATGGGTTTACCCGTTTTTCTTCACTGTTTCCACTGTAGAGGTATAGGCAGGATTCCAACTCCCCAGCACTTG
Organism: Carettochelys insculpta; assembly: GCF_033958435.1. Lineage (NCBI taxonomy): Eukaryota > Metazoa > Chordata > Testudines > Carettochelyidae > Carettochelys > Carettochelys insculpta. The sequence goes on from NC_134151.1 coordinate 16,397,458, forward strand.
AATGGCTCCAGCTTTTATCTTATACAGTCAAGTAACTGAATCTAATGAAGGCAGTAGAAAGATGCAGAAGCAGATACTTCTCAGCTGCCCCAAAAGCACCTGATTGGTTTCTCGTTAGATATGTACTGTGCAAAGTGTGACCAAATTAAAGCCCTTATTTGTATGCTGCTTTTTACTATTTAGGAAGTTTTCTTTAAAAAAAAAAAAAAAAAAAAAAATGTGATTCCAGAGGTCTTGTGACTGAAATTAGAGAAACATGAATAAATTTGGTTATATTTAATGATCATGTTTCAGGAAGTGAGTATTTTACAATGGTTAGCACTGCTCTCACAGGTTTTTTCTTATGCTACAGTAATAACTACATGGTATGGTATTTAATTAATGCAGTTTTTCCTACATTGCAACTTGTGTATTATGTGAGTAGCAATGCTGAACAGAGAGATTGTTGTAGGTAGTTGATGTGACAGTATTATGTGTTGGGAAAATAGCAATGACTAATTCGTGGCACAGTTAGGGATAATTTTTTTAAAATGTGCTTGACATGGCAGAGGCCTGTTTCCACTGTAATCACCATGGTCATAATATTGTATCCCTTTCTCATACTTACATATTCTGTCCTTTTTAAATTCAGAGTTTACAGTGGGGAATGTCATGAATGGGGATTAGGGCCATGGACTAGAATATTTAAAGCCCTTCTGATCATTGCTTCTGTTTATCTTCGGGAACTTGTTCATGACTTCATTCCTTTCATCTTCTTTTTCCTTATTTCATCTTCATTTGTTCCCATGGATTACTGAGTACTGTGGTCGTTTTCTAGGGGAACACCCTTTTTATCCAATGTATTTGATGTAAAATGGGCAAAGTTTATTTGTCCCAGAGTCATAGCCATGTTAGTCTGTATCTGCAAAAACGAGTCCTATGGCACCTAAAGACTAATAGTTTTATTTGGGGATCAGCTTTTGTGGGTAAAAAACACTTCATCAGATGCACCCCTGAAAGCTTATCCCCAAATAAATCTGTTAGGACAGGTCCACACTAGACCTTAAAGTCGATCATAGATATGCAGTTTCAGCTAATGACAATTACGTAGCTGGAATCAACATATCTACGATCGATTTACCTGACTGTCCTCGCTGAGGGAGGTTGACGGGAGAAATTTTACCATCAATCTCATTTACACCTCACAAGAACAAGCGCAGAGCTCGACTGTCAACCCCGATAACTCAATTTCACGCATCCCCAATAAGCACATAAAATCAAAAGTGTAGGTGCACCCTTAGTCTTTAAGATGCCACAGGACTTCTCATTGTATTTAAAGTTTATTAACCATGTCTGCTGAGTAGTGTTTGCTTTCCTTATTCTTCAGCACATTGACAGCAATTAAAGTGTTTTTTGTGGTGTATTATGCAGGAGATCAGATCAGACTAGATTTTATAATGGTTCTTTTTGGTTTTGAAATCTATGAAAACTGCCTATTTCAGAGGACATACAGCATTCATTCATGCTGTTTGTTTAACTTTGCTTGTAATTGACTTGTGTACTTATTAAAATCTGTCAGACACACGACTTTCATGTTGAACATTAAATCATTATTTTTTTCTTCAAATTGGGAGACTAAGCAAAAGGCGTAAGAGGCCTGGTGTCAAATGGAATGTTTAGATATTGTCTAAAAACAAATCTAAGTTTTCTGATAAGTCCCCTCTAACTTGGTATGGTTTGAACTATTTCAGAATTCCTATATCGTTTTGCTTAGGCTCCTGTTCCCTGACGATACTGATGGGCTTTTGAGTCAATCCTCAGTCCATAAACACCGCCACCAAACATGCTTTCTGTATCTGCATATGCCTTCCTATCGCCTCTTCAGTTTCTGCTTTTGTGCTGGGAAAGACTGTGCAAGAGCTCTTTTCAAACAGAATAAATAACATGCTAGTACACGAGATGGGAAGGGCAACTAACTATCCACAAATCTTGAAAACCGCTTATATATAGTGCACGGTTAAATGCATCAAGTAAAAACTGGAAAATGTAGAGGGAAATTACTTCCTTCAGCTTCCTGTTAAGTCATCTTACAGGTCACTTGTAATACAAGATACAAAACTTTCTGATGGAATTGTTTTTATTTTTCAAGTTGACAGTGTCCCTTTGTTTAAAACATAGTCAGTAAATGATCCTTAGATGGTGAGTTAATTCATTCAATGCTGAATATTTCTAGCATTTTTTTCTTTTTTGAAAGAAGGTGAAGAAATGTTTCCATTTCCAGTCTGCTTTCTGATAGTTTTATATAATTTCTGTCATGAGTGATAGGCATGATTAAGGTGTAAGGGAGATGTTTTAAGACGCCACATCCAAGTGGAAGATATTTTCTTATAGTGAAAACCTATTTGTTTCCATCAAAACAGCAATCGGAAATATTTTGTCTTCTGAGTCATTCACAAATATTTCTATTTCAAAAGTATTTTCAAAAGTCTATTCTGCATTTAAAATATGCCTCCTTTGAGTGTTACAGTGATCCTAAGACTTCAGGTGCAATTCTATATTCTATTCTTAAATGTCCCAAAGATTACTGGGGTATTTGAAGCATGCAGTTAATCAGTAGATTTGTTCTGAATGTATTTTCTCCACTGTAGCTAGCTTATAATATGTAACAATAATAGCACTTATAACTACAACCTTTGCAACTCTTAAAATAGTGGCTGTGAAAGTGATTGTCCATATGGATTTCACTCTTGATGTGCAGGCTCACAAGATCAAACTCGTTCGATCATCAGTATCCACCAATGTTCTCAGAACCAATCACCCAAGAGCAAAAAGGCAGAGCCAACACCACTGATCCAAAGTTTCTTCTGACTTCCATGACTCCAAATTGCATTTTAAGCACTAGCAATCTGTCTTTTGTAGCCGGCTTCCTACAGTAAGTCCACTCAAGCCTGGCTTCCACAGAAGTCTGGTCTTGGACCTTCAGGGTACAATAGTTCAGTAAGGTTTTGCACTGACACCCTTTTTTTAAAAAAAACAAAAAAACAATATATTGGTTACCTGGCATAAAGAATCTGAAAGTCCATAGATCTGCCAGAGCTTCATCCAGCTGAGCTGCTGTAAAATCTCTTTTTGGTCATTTCTCCTTTCACCCCTTTTTTTAAAATCATCCCATGTCAGAGCCCTTTATATCAGAGAGCTCAGCTCTTAAAACAGCCGTGTGCCATCTTTTCCCTTTGTTTTTCAGCTCAGGGCATCTTTCCTGCACTCCTCCAAAGATGAGGGAAGTCTGCTTCCTGTTGGTTTCGGGATGTGAATACCTTTGCCATTGTGGTTTTCTTTTCTCTTAAGCTCCTCCATTCACATGGTGAGGCTTTATTCATCTCGTTGTTGGCTGCGATTTCCAGCCAGGGTGCTATGATTTACACACATCTGTGCCTTCCCTTTACACTCAGTGCATAGCAGTGAAAAGCCCAGAGGGAAATTGAGACATGCTTCAGGATCATAAAAATATTACTCAAATCCCCACATTCCTCACACAGGCATTCAGAACTCCCTGACAGATCACCACAGCAGGCGGTTCTCGGGCAACCACAAGTTGTGAGCTGAAGACTCAGTGTTTAAAACACTTTTTTCGCAAGTAGGGGCACCTGTCAAACAGAACAAGAAATGCAAAGTTTTTTGCTACTGAGAAAATTGCAGTCAGTCTTCCTGATGGATGCTTTTGTCATCCTCGTCACTTGGATTTAGATATGCCTTCCCCAGCCCTTAGATTCCCATAACACCAAGAGTCCTGTGAAAACTCAGACAAGAGGTGCGGTTGCTGATCATGATAGTCATGACATATGCCAGGCAACTCTGGGATTCAAAACTGAACTCAGTGTAACAATTTTGCTAATCCTGCCTGACAAGGTGTTATTAAACAGAAGTCAGCCAACACCTGGACCCAGCTTTATTACATCTGACAACTTCAAGGCTGTATATCCCCTTGAAAATCAATTGAGCTGAAGTTCAGAACATTCTGCTGTAAAAGAGGAAAGCTTTAACTGCAGTGATTTATGAACGCTAAGTAGAAGAGATTTTCTATTTGAGGATCTCTTACCCCAGACAGCTCCCTTGCCAACACCCTTTTCAGCCATATCCAATTACTTACTAGCCCTGAAACAGTCCGAGATTTCTGTTAACTCCATAGAGTATAACAGTAGTACCTGTCCATCGCCCTCTTATTCAGCACTCCATTATGTCTCATTATACAGCGGTTAGATTCGTTAAGGGTCTTTATCCTCATTTTTCCCCTGGTTCCACCCCCTTCAGACCATTGTATTATATTAATAGCATTGATGGGTCTGTCACTAGGAGTAGTCATTTTCAGCCAGGGGTCTGGAGCAGGTTTCAGATGCTTGTTTTGACACTAAATTTACTTCATGATGTATTTTGTTACATAGAGGTAAAGAATAGCATACTGAGACTTCAGAGTTTGTCTGATAACAAATCAGGGTCTTAAGAAGATGCTACAGATGTATTACGGCCTCGAGTAATTAACCCATCCGAAGTTTAATTATAAGTATACAGGTCCCTAAAAGTGTCCTCACTAGAAGTGTGCTGCAGAAGAAGAACTAACCTTGATCAAGACATTTCACGTAAAAATTAAGAAATATACTTAGTATAACAAAATACAGAAAGGTGAAAGGTGTAACTAAAACAGATACTTTACAACTAAGTTAATTTTAACATATAGTCCACCTCTCAGATGCATTCACCAGGAGAACAATGTTTGTTTTTTTTGTCATAAGTGAATCCCCCCCAGTTTTTTAAAACAATTGTATATTGTATCAGAAGGGTAGCTGAGTTAGTCTGTATCTTTAAAAACAAGAAGTCCTGTGGCACCTTATACACTAACGGATGTTTTGGAGTATAAGGTTTCCTGGGCAAAGACCCCCTGCATGCATCTGACGAAGCCGGTCTTTTCCCACGAAAGCTTATGCTCCAAAATATCTGTTTGTCCATAAGGTGCCACAGCACTTCTTGTTGTTTTTGTATATTGTAGATCTCTTTATATTTGTACCTAGGTAAGTGTGGGATTGTGACCATTTGTTTGGCTTCCCTGGAGTGTTGTTGATTGGTTTTTCCTTGGGTACTGTGCAAACAGGTGCATTCATCTTTCCCAGAGATGTTGCATAAATTGGTGACACACTGCTAGGAAAGATCACAGAAAGCTCATTTTAACTGAGTTTCTACATTGGAAGTAGAACAGGTAACCTAGATGTGTGCTGAAAAAAGAAAATCTCATTCTTAATGCTAATAGGTTTATGTTTTCTAAATATCATTTTGCAAACAGGCAAGCACACTTGGTACAGCTGTGCCAAATAGACTAGACACCACAGCTAGCTAATTTGATTTAATTTAAATAATGTGGGTATTCTTTATTTTGCAGCTTAAAAAAAACATGTCACTGACTACTAGATTCGTAGTATCTTCACTAACATTGAATAGTTTCGCTCCCCTTGTAGTTTCCTTGGCCTCAATGTGACTACATGTAAAATACAACATGGAGCAGGCCTGTCAGAGGCTGGTCTTGAATGTCTACTTGGTAATGTGGGCTAGTATGAGAAGACTGACACATTTGCAAGTGGGAACACACGCATGTCTGTGTTGCCAAGTTCTGCATTGTATGTGTGCCTTTCTGATCTGTTGTGTTAAGGCAGAGAGTATGCAGACAATTTTTAATGTATATGTCTTATTCTGCCAATCTTTTTCACACAGTGGCTGTTTAACACTGTATTGGGACTTCTCCTGCCCATAAAAATTCTCATTTGGTCACATGTAGTTCAAGTCTTGGTCTTCGCTTTGTTTAATGTGTACTGTGATATGAGTGTTGCTCCTAATCCAACTCCCATCCCCCTCCACACACTAGCTGAAAGTGTTGCTTTTAACTCAAGATAACTGGCCTAGGGAAATGAGAGGATTTGACGATCAAGTTTGTTCACACAAGATGGAACAGCATTGAGGATCCAGCAGCTGAAATTACAGTTCATTAACTGCTAATCCAGTCCCTCTGGGTATGTGTATACTTACCCAGCATTCAACATGCCATGATCCATCTTTCGGAGTTTGATTTTGTTGCTTGTGTGAAGACAGGGCAAATCGATCTCTCTGGGCTTGGCCATCAACACTGGTACTCCATGCAAGAGACATTGGTGCAAGCCCAAAGAGCCCCATTCTATACTAGGACATAAAGTAGATTCTGATACATCAATTCTAGCGATGCTAATGACATAGCTAGCATTACATAGCTGGGATCAACTTTCTTCTCTAGTGTAGACCAGGCCTCTGTGTTTGAATGTTTTTAAGTATTGACATACTGAGATTCTCCACTGTTGAAAAGCTTTGTTTTGGGGGAGCTAATGTGCTTTGAGAGATCCTGAGGTAAAGACGCAGTGAAGACAAGGCACTTTAGTTTGACCGAGGTAAACTATTGACTTACCTATCCAGTGGGGTATGGTGTACTACAGGGACATGAAGTCGAAAGCACGTTTATCTTGTGCATCAACTGGCTGTGTAGACTCTGCGGGTGCACTTTATGTGCCTGTGTTTACCATCAACAGACCAGTTAGTGTGCTTTAGAAATTACCCACTAATAGGCAAGTTCCAAGCTCTGCGTGAGGTCAGCCTTCAGGGAGGTATAATGCTGACCTGACCTAATTTATCTCACAGGAAAACAGAAGTGCCTGTTTTTACCTCAGCATAGCTTGTGTGTGTTTGTTTAAAGTAAGGCAGAAGTTATGCCTTTTTTCAGCAGTGAAGACAAGGCCTCGCTCGAGTGGAATAACTTGAGCTAACTGCTGTAGAGAAAGCTAGCTGCAGGTGAAACTTGATTGTATTCATGTGTATGACTAATTTGTTCATACAGTTCCACAATAGATTCTTGTCTTACCATTAATCAGGTCAGGAAGAAGCTTTTTTGTGGTCTTGTCGAGTTTCACACTGATATTCAGCCTTACTCATAAAAGGATTTTACTTTTAAGAAAATATAAGATGCAGATCTAATGTGTTTATCTTAAGTTACAGAGGGGAAATTAATACCGAAGTCATTAGAACTCAGCTTAAGCTTCTTAAATTGAGTGTCTGTTATGTTATTCTGGTTTTAGTGAGCACATAAAAATGTTGCTTTCTCTGTATTGAGCACTTGGCCTCTGTCTTGATGGGCAAAAAGATGGATGATTTAAATTGATGAAATTTACTTAATTGAACTAAAACAATTGAAAAATGCCTCTTTTGCCAATAAAGGGGCTTGGGAGTGCTGGACTCAATTCCGTGCTCTGCAGCAGACTTCCTGCGTGACCCTGAGGGAAGTCACTTCGAGCAAGTCTACACTACTGAGTTAGGACAACCAGTGTCACATCGACGTACAGCCACAACGGTAATTGAACTGGTTTTACATGTCCACTCTGTGCTCCTTGTCTTGGTGGTGTCCGTCCTCACCAGGAGCACTTGCACTGATTTAACAGCCAGTGTCAAACTTTGTGGGGACAGTTTCTGGAAGGCAACAACAGTCTGTGTAAGTTACGCAGTGTCTACACTGACATTACGTCAACTTGCAGAGGTGGGGTAAGGTCAGCTTAGTGAGCTGCTTATGCTGGTGGAAGCGACGTTTTGGTGTAAATGCTTACAGAATGAGGACAGCATGAGCTGCCTTTCATCTCCCTACCTCTGCATTATGGACCAGGACTCAGTGTCTGTTTCTTCACCTGTAAAAAGAAGCTGCTCTTAGCCTTTCCCATATACACATCCCCACTGCATTGAGCCACCCCCACCCCCTTCCTTGCCTCCCCATGCTCCTAGTAAGTTTGGAGGAGCTGTAGGAAGGTGGTTAAGTTGTAGAGCTATGAGGAGTACATGATTCTGTCAGGAACCAGGAGAGGGGAGTTGCAGAGCCCCTGACCCAAGACTAACACAACAAACTAATGTAGGCCTGAACATGGGAAAAAGAGTGCCACAACCTAAGAGGCACAGAAAGGTGTGAAACTACCCATTCATCTCAATCATCCATTCTCAGCTGCAGGGCAACATTCCATGGAAATGAATGCAACTGCTTTGAGAGGTGATCTGTTCCATCCTCCCCCACCCCATGTCAGTGCTTGTGTGAACCTGTCACACGCCAAACATACCTGTTCTCAGCTCCCCACCAAAAGGGACAGATCCCAGGACCCCAGGTCTCCCACAAAGAAAGGGGGTCGCATTCTCTTAGGAGCAGGAAGCTCAGATTCTAGCTTCCCCACCAAGGACAGGGAGAAAGATTTGGACTCCCCAGATTACAGTGCACATGGAAGGAGAGAATATGGGACTGATCATCCCACTGGCCTGAGCCATCAACCCGTATCTCCTGCTCACAGTACTGCTCCCGCACTACTTCTGTATCTGCCCTCAGCTGCCCCAACCTCCCATATTCCTCAGTTTTGCACTCAAAAAGTTATAAGAATCTAAAAAATGTGAGCACCTTCTGTTGAGTTCCATTGTTCAGAAGCATGATTACATTATCCTGTCTTTCATCTTCCCTCCGGTTAATCAATGCTAATGGATTAATGTTTGCTTGCACGCTGGTATAATAATCTCCCAAGTGGAAAAGTAGCAACATGTCCTGCAGTCATTCTCTCATATCTGCACAGAGCATGTGTCATTTGTTATCTTTCAGAAAATAACTAGACCCTTTTCTAAAGTCGCTGTGAAATGAGCAGGGCATAGTTCCCAAAAGTAAGTAAATAAAACACTTCATAGAGGCAAATAATAGCAACATGGCAACAGGTCATCCTGTTTTCTGCCACGAGTATGTCAAATTTACAGTGCATGGGAGCAACTCAAGTTCAATGATCACACTATGTCTTCTTGAGCCACAAATTTATTGTGTAAATCAGCTCCCTGAAAATCCTCTCTTTCCTAGTCTTGCTGCACAGGCTTATTCAGCCTTTGGGGTGTGTGTTTGACACACGTCTTTCTTGAGAGCTAATCTCTTCCTTTAATAATGATTTCCATAATATAAAGTTAAGAACGGTTATTCTGAGTCAGACCAAAGGGCCCACTAGCCCAGTATCCTGTCTTCTGAACAGAACATCAAGTGATCCATCCTGTCACCCATTCTCAGCTTCTAGAAAGCAGAGCCTAGACACCCTTCAAAGCATGTTTCTTCCTTGAGTGCTCATGTACATTCCAATAGAGGTGTACACAAACTGTGCACTCAGTCATCAAAAGGTTTTTCCCATAGCAGCACCTGCCAGGCCAGCTGTGGAGCCCCCTAGAGTGGCACCTGCATGGCAAGATGTATAGGGCTGAGCCAGCCCTCTTTCCTCTCGGTTCCTTTTTGCCAGCAGTGACAGTTGTTGAAGCACTTGTTCTCTTGCTCTGCAGGTCCCTAGCTGTGCTTTCCTTACAGATTTCTTCTTTATGGTTAGTTCTTGTTGTCTGAAGTTAGTTGATAGGTGTCATTGTGGGGTTCTCCCCTTGTTCATTTTTCATTTCGTGGTTGAGTTCCTCCTGGGACATGCAGCAGGGGTTTTAAGAACTGCATCACTTGTGGCAACCTGTGCCCAGAGGGGATCTGCATATTGCTTGCTGCAAGTGCTTTAGGTGAAGGACGCTTTGCTGGTAAGTACAGTATTTGCAGGAGTTTCAAGCCTCAAACTGGGAGCAAGATCAGCATTTGAAACGCCTGTTTTTGGAGTTGGCACTTCATTATGCAGTGCACCAGCATCCATGCAGAGGGCACCAACTTTGATGCCAGATACATCGGCACCTCCTAAAGAAGCAAGGGCACGCTGCTCCCTGGCCTGTAAGATTAGCTCCTCTGCCCAGCACCACTCTTCATCTCTAGTGCCACATAAGGAGACCAGGCCTATCAAGAGCTGGTCTGTAGCCAAGTAGGCCAGCAGTCACTGTCTGTTGGTGTGCCTCTTGGCAGGGCATCTAGAGGACAGTATAGCCATTGAGTCTGGTGGTCTTGGACGCCCTGGGATGGAAAGTCTTGGAAGAGGACCTGGACCTCCCCTCAAAGCCAAACACTTTTGAGGTGTCAAGGAACCTCATCAAGATGATGGAGTAGGTGTCAGTGGCTGTGATCCAGTACTCCTGTACCCCAGCCTCCAGCACAGTCCACAGTGCGGTACATTGCATTTTATCCAGTGAATCATCTTTAGGATGAATGATGAGTTTTCATTCTTCTGGGCAGAAGAAATGGGGTTCTAATTGCCTCAACACTTTCACCTTGAATGCAGGTGCAGAAACAATTTTCACCATCATTTCTCTTTTTTTCGCTAACACTTTCCACCACTACCCGAACATCCTCAGGTCCCCGTGCTGTCTTTTTTTTTTCTTCTTCTTCTTCTTCTTTTAATTATGAGAGCTATCTCTCTTTCAAACTGACTAAAGCTACTGGGTACAGTTACACTAGACAGTTTTGTCGACAAAACGGGTGGAGTGTGTTGACACACTTTCACCAGCAGTGCTCTGTCTCAGAACTTTGAGGCATAACGCTGCTGTCAACAGACTTCTGTTGACAAAACAGCTGTGTAAACGCCCCGAGGGGGCCTCCCTTTCAGATAGGGCGTCCACAACAATGGGCAGCCCCGTCTGTTGTGCTCCCAGGTGCCTGTTTCGTCAAGAGAGCAGCCAGGCAGTCTGGCTGCTCTGTTGACAGAGCAGAGCACTTTCCCAACTGGCTTTCATCTGTGCATGTGATCTGTCGACAGAGGTTTTGTCGGGAAAACTCTTCTGACAGTGAGTTCTGCGGACAGATGGCTGTAGTGTGACCGTAGCCGCTCCGAACTGTCCAGAAGGTGTTGCTGTGAGTGGAAGTGAACTCTTCTGCCTGTCAGCTTACACAGCCCTCAGAACTCCTGCTGGCTCAGAAAGTAGTTTCATTTTGTGTACTTAAGCAAGACCTGTAACGTTCTTTTAATGGTAGTGCTCTTTTCCAGTGAATTTGGAATGTGAATTATTAAATGCTTAACATTGTTGTCCACAAGCCATTGCTTCAAATTGCTTGAGTAAGTGGTTTGTACTAAAAAGAGGATAAAGACAGGATCCTTTTGGTTATTTAAGCAGTTGTGAGATTTGGATTCTCAGGAGAGCTTCATGAGCAGTTGATGAAGTAATGCAGCTTACAGTTGCTTTACAGATGTTAACATTTGCATAGCAGGGGTAGGCTTAATGTGGCTGGCAACTGAACATGAAAAGAGGATGGGGAATTCACATATTTTTATGGTAGAGTACTTCACCCACACCATTGATATTTATGGTTGGTTTTAGAGCAGCACATAGGCCTCCACAAATTTTATAATCCCCTACCTTCCAGAAAATTGAACTACAGCTTACCTTTTTAATACTGTTCCAATTACTACGTTGTATGGGTTTGACTTCAAATTAACCATGGTTTTTACTCTCCTGCTTAGAGTGACCATCTCTCCCTGTCCCATATACAGGACAGGGGGATACAGGGTGGTGGGCTCCACCCGGCTCCACTGATGCATGGGCAGCCGGGAAGTGTGTGGCAGCCCCTGGTGTTCCCCCGGCTTCCCCGAGCCTCAGGGAGACAGGAAGGAGGCAGTAGCCACGAGTGCTCCCCCAGCTTCCCAAAGGCACAGGGACCTGGGAAGTAGACAACCAACCTGCCCAATCTTTGGAGAGCCCCCTGCTGGCTCCCTCTTCCTATGGCAGGAGAGCACGTAAGTTCTCCACATGCTCTCCAGCCAGCAGCTGTGCCTGCGCCAGCCGCTGAGGGAAAAGGTCAGTTGGCGAGGCGCCAAATATGGGGCGATTAGCCCCTTTTAAAAAATAAGTCAGGATGCTTTTCTGGTGTCTGATGTATGAGGCTGTCCCGCCCAAGATGGGACGGATGGTCACCTTATTCCTTCTTTATTGTAAGGGTGGGTTTCATAAATGTAAAATATCACATACGATAGTTCAAATTTTATGTTAATAGTTCTTGCTCTCAAGGAATCCCTAACAATTGTGAACTAGAATAAGATCAAATTGCTTCACACAAGGCCCTCGAACCACTATCAGATGCTGAGGTCTTTCAGGAATTGGTAGCTGAAGCTAGTTTCAGAGCAGTAATCTATAGATGAAAGCCAATGTTTTGAGCAGTTCAGGCGTTCTTGAGTTGAATTATATACATGCTTTTGAAATGGGGATTTTTTTTTTCAGCCCAAGAATAAATGAACCAGCTGTTTCTAGGATGATTGAAATGTAAATACACAGATGCTCAAACTCTTTAGATGAACTATTTGTCCTTTGCGTGCAAGGGGGGAAAATTCTCCTCAGACAGCAAATCTGGGAGTTTTGTTTTTGTTTTTTTAAAGTCTGGTCAGGCCTAAATTTTGCGTTCTTAAAGATCTATCTTGATACTGATGAGGATCTATATGAGATTGAGCCACCATTCAGAACATCAGATCAGAGTTTGCTGCATCTTCCTGAAGTTAGTGTGTCATGGTAGGTTGAAAGAAAGGCTGTTAGAATGCCTGAAATATTCTTTCTTAGCTTTGAATAAGTGTGGGCATACAAATTTGATTCCATTAACTGTTTCAGAATTTTTTGATTCATTATGTTTTATGTTTAACACATAGAACAGGGTAGGGAATCTTTTTTTGGGCCAGGGACCACTGACCCACATAAAAATCAGTTGGGTGCCACATGAGTGAACAAGGAGAATAACCCTCAGTGACATGGTCCTGAACTGAAAAACTAAAAACCCGCTACCCTCATACTCTTCGCACACCAACTCCACAGCATAGGGGGGCCCAGACTAATATATTTTGTGGCCCCCCTCAGCACTAGGGTGGGGCCAAAATGAGGGGTCCATTGTGGGAGCAGGCTGTCCAGAAGTGCAATTGGGAGGGAAGGTGCTTGAGCAGGCTGGAGAGGTTGGGAAGGATGGTGGGGTGCAGGTCTGGGCAGGCTTGGGGCTCAGAAGCAGCTAGAAGGTGGGGGGACTGGGCAGGAGACGTGGTGCAGCAGCAGGATTGGGATATAGGTGAGGTGGGGGTTGCAGGAGCAGTTAGAGGTGTGGGTCTGGAAGCTGGGAGCAGGTGCTTACCTAGTGCAGTTCCCCAACTGCTCCCAGCACTGCACACCCTTGCTATGATTGGCTGCAATTCAGGCCAATTCTCAGCATTGCTGTTCCCCCAGCCAGGGGGAGGAGGACTGCCAGAGTCACTTCTTCCCTCTGCAAGGCAGCTTGTTTGATTGCAGCCCAAGAGGGTCAGGGCTCCACACCCTCTACCTCACAGCAGACCAGATGCTGGGGAGGGGAGCCCCAAACCTCGGGGTCTGGATTCTGACAAACTGTGGGCAAGATGCTGACTGCAGGCCAGGTGTTCCTCACTCTGACATAGAAGGACAGATACATGCAAATTCTGATAGCATTATACCTATTTAAAAAAAAGTGTCTTTTGTTCCCTAGAGTTTTCAGTTACTAGTCTAGGAAAAAGTTCTTCACATTAATAACTACTTAAGGCACCGTTTTATTGCCTATATAGTGCTTCATCTTTTTGAAAAATCCTAGTACATTGTGCTAGATATTAGCTTAGATTTTTATCAGTGTTGATTAGTTTTCTGTTTAAACCCCTAAAACTGTTGCATGTCTGTGTAATAACTAAGAAGTTTTCTGTGCTGCCTTCTGACTTTGGCCAGAATGTCCCTGCTCTCCAATAATATTTCTTCCCTTAAATAAATAGGATATTTTCCCCTTGCCAGTGTTTGTAAGCCTGTGTTGCATTTGTAAAACGTTCAGCTTTGTTTGCTAGTCTCAGTCAACTGACATGACTCAAGTTCCAAAGGTTAATGCATGTTACTGCCATATGGCAAGGTCAGTTTTCCTATGGTGCGTTCACTGTAACGTGAAATGCTCAGTCTTTGATTCATAAATGGCCCACATAACACTACTTGGTGCTCCACAAAATTCTATAAATTCTTATATGGTACTATCTTCCCTTTTCTCCACCTGTTAAATTGTATTAGAAGATAAAAATATACCGCTTGCCTAATACCGTTCCTTGGAAGCAATTGCTGTAATTGCCAGATTGATGTTAGGTGCCCAGTGGAGAAGGGATGTGATTTGCATTTTAAATAGTTTTAAAACTGCTGCTTAAGAGAAGCATGCTGCCAAAGGAAATATACGACTGATTTTTACTTCCTTCAGATAGTGACACAAAATTATAGTAGGCTATCTTGCAAGTCACTGTCTCTAATGAAGCTTCATCCACCCCTTTATTCCAGTTATTGCCATAGCCGTCTGTGTTTCCAGCCTCTTGCAGATAGTTGTATACAGGGCAGTTACCTTGCTGAGAGAGCTTCTGTTACTCCTGAAATGCTGGTTCACTGTCAGATTGTTTTAAAATAGTCTTATTACACCCTTCCCCCACTCCTAAAATACAGTATCACTTTAAATTTTTACAGCACAGGTTAATATAACTGACCAAAAGGGAGTTAAAAGTTGTAAGAGCTTTCTAGCTAGCTATTGTGATATTTTTAGACCATTGTTTCCTTGCTAACTGTACTGAAATACCTTGATCATTTTTCTATATACCTTTCATGTAAAATTCTCTCCTTTTCCTTATGTCACAATCATCCTTCCTTGGTTTAATGTCCTTATAAAACAATCCCTTCTCCAGACCCTCTTGGGAGTGACTCAAACCAAAAACATATCCTTCAAATTTTCAGAATTGTCAGTTGAGTCCTCTTTTGTTCTTTACATCTGTCCTCCGGTGTTGCCTAGTCTGTCTTTGGTGAACAATACTAGACTTTTCGGGCCATGACTGTGTCTGAGAGTTCCAGCTTTGAGCATACAGTTGGTACTCAGTTAATAATGTTATTAGTGGAAAAAACTTTTAACGGAGTTGTCTGACTTTGAAATTTCTGTTTGTGTTGCTGTATGTCACAAGTTTAAGGATGTACATAAGGTTTTGGAGGTACTTTTGCTGGCCCCCACTTCTGCATTTGTCTTGCTAGAGTGGGGAAGGAGCCATGACACAGTGTTCTTAGTGTATCCAAATCGGAATCCCCTTAACTGGTTTGTTACACTCCATGTTACCTAGTTGATGAATTGTCCTCTTCTTTTTCTGCTGAGAACTTAAAATTTCATCAATGCCACCTCTTGTTAGTTGTCGTTGGGTAGATCTACACAGCAAAGCTATTTCAAAATAACTATCTGAGCATCTACATAATGCATCTGCTATTTTGAAAAAGTAGTTGGCTTATTTTGAAATAGGCAAACCTCGTTTCATGAGGAATGGTGCCTATTCTGAAGTAAGCAATAGTGCATCCAATGGCTCTATTTTGAAATAGCTAAGTCCTATTTTGAAATGCATTTTGTGCGTAACATCATTCTTTCAAAATAAGAGCTATTCTGGAAGAGCTTATTTTGAAATAAAACTGCTATGTAAACATACCCTTTGTGGCCTAAACCAGTGTTTGTCAGCCTGTGGTTTGAGGAACCCGGGGTCCACAGACTATGTCTATGATTTCCAAAGAGCTCTGCACTTCCATCTGAAATTTTTTATGGGCCCACAGATGAAAAAAGGTTGAAAACTGCTGGCCTAATCATAACAAAACGACCTTTTAGTATGGACCAGTAACAGAGTTTTCTATTGTAACAGCAAAAATAAGTTCTGAGCAATGAAAAATGTATTAAGTTCTCTATTTATTTATTTATTTATTTTATTTGCATCTGATGAAGCGGGTCTTGGCCCACGAAAGCTTATGCTCCAAAATATCTGTTAATCTATAAGGTGCCACAGGACTTCTTGTTGTTCTCTATTTAGTTACTATAGATAATCAAAATACACACTGCCAGGAGTCTGAAAAGTATCCACCCATTCTTAGTAAGATGGGCTTTGTAATGATAGCTGATGTATAAAATCATTTGAATTTCACTGCATTTTCTTGAGGGGGGAAAAAAAAAGAATTCACCTGCTTCTAGTAGTGAATATAATCAAATATTATTTCAGTTTTGAACTCAAGCAGATAATGATGCTTTTATATTGACTTGCAGTACAGTGTGTAACTTTTTTTAGTGCAGCGCTGCTGGAGGGATTGTTCTTTGGGATTTGAACCTAGCATTCTGAGATATAAATCTATGAACATCTACCATCTTAGCTAGAGAACCTAGTTTCCTTAGTCCAAAGACTACATTTGTTTCATAAATATCTGTGTAGATTAGATGCTTAAATGGGATCAGAACTACACTGAAAATGTGGTTTCTAGTTTCTAAGGCTATGTCTACACTACAAAATAGTAAAATTTGTTCACATGAAATCTATACCACTAGATTTTATGAAGTTGAAGATGGCACAAATGTCCAGAAAGTCTAGTGCAGGTCCATTGCCTTATCTAGGTTTGACTGTGTCAGCAATGCATTGTGGGTACCTGATCCACTGTGCCAGCAGCCCCTTTGCATTCTGGGGTTTTGTGCCATTGTGTTATGAGAAAAAATGCACCGCAATTGCTTGTGGGTGTCTGATGTCATCATCCCAGAGTGCAATTGCCCCCCTTCCCCTGCCATGGGAAAACAAATGGCCCAAGGAATTTTGCATCATTTTTGGGGCCATTTTTCCAAAGTCTGTGCTGCCTCACATCGCTGCACAGAGATAGCATGGATCCTGAACAGCTTAGAGTTGTTGTATGGTGTGTTATGACTACTTCCCAAAGTGTTGTGCAGTATTTTATTAGACATAGCCAATGGAAGGATGAAGTGGATGCAGATGATTTGGATGATGATGATGATGATATTGCAGAACTGGAGGCCAGGAATGCAGAGCTGCTGGCTGCCTTGAATGCATTGCTTGCAGTGGAGTGCTGATTCTGGAGACATGAAACCAGCACACACTAGTGGAACTGCGTTGTTTTGGAGGTCTGGGACAACCAGCAGTGGCTGCAGAATTTCCACATGAGCAAGTCCACTTTCATGGAACTTTGTGATTTGCTGTCTCCTTCCCTGAAGCACAGCAGTACCAGAATGAGACCTGCTTTGACAGCTTACAAGTGAGTGGCAATTGCTTTGTGGAAGTTGGCAATGCCTGACAGCTACTGGTCAGTAGAAAATCAGTTTGGGGTGGACAGATCTATAGTGAGGGCCACAGTGATCCAGGTAACCAAGACAATCTGTGCCTGTCTGAAGCAAAAGACCATGACTCTGGGAAATGTGCAGGACATAGTGAATGGCTTTGTTGCCATAGGGTTTCCTAACTGTGGTGGGGTGATAGAAGGAATGCACATCTCCATCCAGGTCCCAGACCACCTGGCACCAGAGTACATAAACAGCAAGGGGTGCAGGCACTGGTGGATCACCAAGGTTGTTTCACCAACATCTACATGGGATAGTTGGGAAGGGTGCCTTTGGGAAAGTTGGGAAAGTGCCTTTGGATACTTAAAAGCCAGATTCAGATGCCTTTTGGACCTCTGCCAAAGCCAACATCTCCCCCTGCCCCCATGGTTGCAGCGTACTGCAGTCTCCATATTTGTGACTCAAAGGGGCAAATTTTCATGCCAACCTAGATTGCAGAGGATTATGCCCTAGGCTAGGCAGTGCTTATGCATAGCCAGGCACAAGGGCATTCAGCAATGCAGAAGCAATGGCGATCAGGGAGGCTTTGAAAAATAGCTTTGTGAATGAGCAGACAGACACATGAATCTGCTGCCTTTAGCTATTGCAATACCAGCCCCACACACAATTACCTGTGCTTGACCTTTGTGAAATCACTTCCAATTGCACCCCACCCCATGTGAACCAGAAAACAACAATATGGTTCGTTTTATTTAGGGGTTGAGGGTTAGAGAGTAGGAAAAAGAAGGGAATCTTGACATCACAGGTGGTAGAAAGTCAGACTTTTGCAGTGTGGAGAGGTTCTTGGAGTGGACTGCAAGACCATCCTTGCCCTCTTCCCCACACCCTTACATTTGGGGCCAGTGACATAGGGGTTGGGGGGGCCTAGCAATATCAAGGGGAGGCTGATAACTGAGAGTGCTGTGGTGGTTGTCCCTCCGCAGTGCTAGCATGGACTGCAGGTTGTCTGTTTCCTCCTTGACAGTTGTCAGGAGTGCTAGAGTCCTTGTTCCTGCACTGGAGCATGCTGTCACCACTGCTGGGTCTGCTTTCTGTCACCACTGCTGGGTCCACTTTCTGTCAGCAGCAGCTTTGGCTCACTCCCTCTCTGCCTTTTCAAGCTGCTGCAGGATGGCGACCTGTTTGGATCTTTCCCTGTGGTACATTGCACCAACTTCATCTCCCCAACTCACACTGCCTGTTGAAGACAGTCAAGGTCAAAATTTAGATACAGTTTTTAAATGCAACACAGCACACTGACCCATACAATTAATGGGTCTCTGTTTGACAATCACTGCCACTTTTGTTTTCGAAGACCACTTTTGGCTTCTTCAGGATGACAGTGAATCAGCCTTTGCAGAACAGAAGCTGTTAGTTATCCAGACGATTTCATTGTGGACATGGTAAGATCCTGGTGGCTTATGGATGGCGGGGGGCGGGGGCGGGGCGGTATTGAAATAAAGCCCTGTAAAAAGTAAAGCCTGGAAAAAAGACTTCCTTGGCAGCTCCTCATAAATATTTCATAGCCTTGTGGTTGTGGGGGGGAGCCAGGGAGCCTTCCAGCAGGGTGATGGAAGGGGAGAAGACCCGTGTAGCTGCAAGGAGGTGCAATAATGTTCAGGGGACAATCTTTAATGAAACTTCCCATGCTGCTTCTAGGTTGCAATAAGAGACATCAGCCTCCTAAGAATAACAGAGTGAAAAAGAAAATGTGTGTGTGAGCTGTGAGCACAGGGTTGGAAAATTTGCCGGAATGCTGTGTGGTGCCATGATGCCAGGTTACTTACTGATTGCTTGGTATGGCAAGGTGTGCTATTGTGGAAGCCAGAATAAATCACACCTCCCCAAAAACCTCATGTGAAAAATAAGAGTACGTGGCTGAGACCTTTGTGGATATCTCCAGAAAGAATAAGTGTTCCATTCCCAGAAATATTAACAAGCTGTTCTAAGAAGCATAGATCTGCCAGACCTAACCCACAACCCACTTGTATCAGTTTAGAAAATATGCCCAACAGAAGAGCCCTCTCTAGCACTGCTGGACTCTGGAGTATCAGGTGCCAATTAGGGGACTGTCTGCAGGGAGACAAAGAGCTCTGAGTTGGCAGGATCAGCTTCCTTGGGCTTCTTCTGTGTGGTGGCATCTTCCTCGTCATTGGCCTCCACCTCTTCCTCAACCTCTTGGGTCTCACCAGAGACCTGAGGATGGTCTCCTCAGGAGTCCATTCTGCCCTCGAGAAGCATGGTTGAGTCCCTCCCAAGAATGGCATCAAACTGCCCATGATAGAGGCATGTTCTGGGCAAGGTCCCAGATCACCTGTTGCCTTCTCTCACCTTCTGATAATTCTGCCTGAAATCCTTGATTTTGGCCAGGTGTTGCTGAACATCCCTGGCATACACTTTCTCCATCATGCCCTGGGAAATCTTCCCATAAATGCTCACGTTTCTTTTGCTGATTCGCAGTCTGCTCATCACAGATTCGTCATCCCACACAAAGTGAGATCCAGAATCTCATTACGGCTCCATGTTGGGGCTCTTTTGTGACCCTGAGAACTCAGATCAGACCTAGGACCCTGAGAACTCATGATGGCTAGATGTGATGGCTCCTGAGGTGCACCATCCACACTGGGTCAGAAAGAAAAAGAATTCAAATTCCCAGGCTTCCTGTTACCTACTTGCTGCACACCTAGAGAGCAGCAGAGGTGAAAGCTGCCAGAACGGACACGTGGGACATTGTGGGATACCTCTGGAGGCCAATAAAATTGATTTAAAGTAATGCTGTTTCCACGCTAACATTAATTTGACCTTTTAAAAATTTGAACTTGGCATTACGCTGCATGGGGACAAGAAAGTCAGCCTAATGGTATTTGCAGTTAAGACAGTTGCATTGTAAAATCAAGCTAAATTACTTAAAATCAACTTTATGATGTAGTGTAGACATTGACATAGTTCTGTTTTTTTTTATTTGAGCAGACTGAAAGCTCCTTGTAACAAAGACACATGCTGTCTTCTGTTATTTATTATGCTAAGTATTTGTGGCATTCAGCAAATAATGTTAAATGCATAACACTCTAAGTATATTGTGTGATGGATTGTATTACAGAAATCCTCTTGGGGTTGTCTCCCAGTGTGGTAATCAAGCTGTTGATGCCCCCCTTCCTGCCTTCTTGGGCTCCCCACCACCCTGTCTTGCTGGGCCAGAAGCTCTGGTCTCCCCCCAGCCAACACAGAATTGGGGTAACTGCCTCCCCCCCCCCCCCCCCAGCAGAGCTGCACGGACAGTGAACCTGCTCAGATCTGGGAGTACTCTTCTATAAGTCTCTTAACAGCATCCAGGAAACCAAACCCACAAAAGGAACCAAAATCTCAAATAAATCCGCCTTACTCTATGTAAAAGGCTTTACACAGAGAAGGCTCATAAAGATGTCCACTCCCTTTATCAATGAAAGAGAAAGGTGTACAGTGGTTGCCCCCCACAAATTATTTACACTGTGCTTCATAACAAACACAAGTGTTTTAAATGTAAAAAGTAGGATTTAAGTGCTTGGAAGTGAAAACAGATCAAGGTAAGTTCCTAAATTAAAATCAACAAAAGACACCAACTAATTTTAAGAAACTTGATAGATGCAAATTCTTACCCTAAACAATTATTCTTATTTCAGTTCAGAGTTGATTCTTTTCGACCTGGGCCCTCTCTATGCAAAAATGCTAGATTCAAGATGGATTCCAGTATCAGGTGACTTGGTCACACAACTTTCTAGAACCAACCACATTTTGGACTTAAAGGAAAAAACAAAACTATTCACAGGTCATTGGTTTGAGTAATTAGCTATTAAGTTCCTAAAGTATCACTAATGGCCCTTGTTAGCACATTTTAGAATTAAAAGCAGGGTCATACTTCATATTTCTAACTTCACATACAAGAATTATATATGCACAAAAATAGGATAAACAAACTCAGTATATTGTAATTTTAAAAGTGATATATGATGCATTTTGCATAAATCATCTTTAATTATTCATATTCATAAGTCAGTTTTCATAAAGTCTGGAGTGGGCCTATGACAATGAACTTCCATCCGATGACAACCAGCTTTGTCAGAGGATGCTTCAGTTGTATCTGTTGCATCTGACAAAGCAGGTCTTTGCCCACAAAAGCTTATGCTCCAAAATATCTTTTAGTCTATAAAGTGACACAGGACTTCTTGTTGTTTTTGAAGATACAGACTAACTCGGCTACCTCTCTGATATTTGTCAGAGGATACTTCAGTTTTATCTAATCTGCTTTCATGTTGATTTGTTCCTAGTTAAATAAATATTTCTGTGCTACAGCCTGTGTCCGCAAAATTTACAGCATTCGGAGTGTGAATAAACCACACCCTTAAACTACGTGAGTAGCAGCAATTATAAGTGCCTATAACACTGTGTCAGTGGGTGAGTTTTCTCCTGCTGTCATAGCCTCTGTCGTTCACTAAAGCGGTGTTTTCATATGAACAGGAGAGCTCTCTCTCCCATCGGCAGAACATCTTTACCAGAGGTGCTGGCTTGGCGCAGCTGCATTGGCACATTTAAAGATTTCCAAGAATCTTAAAAATGTCACAATGGTGAAGGAGAATTAAAAGTTTTCAGGTCGGGGTTCCAAATAAATTGCTTTATACTTAGTTTCTCTTAAACCAGGGGTTGGCAACCTGCAGCTGTTTAAGGAGGAACTTGCAGCTCCAAGAGGGGCCGCCACTGCCTCCTCTTGCAACTCTGGAGGCAACTGCTGTTTTAAACAGAATTTATTTATTTAAAATAAATTCCGTTTAAGCAGTGGCAGCTCTGGAGCTGCTGAGCAGTCAGGCAGCAGGGAGCCAGGAAGTGAAAGCCGCCCAGCAGGGGGACACCCCACATGGGCAGAAGTCAGCCAGCAGGAGTGTCGGGGCAGTTGAGTCTGCCCCTACGGGAGCTGCACAACCCACCAAGAAGGTAGTGGGGAGCAGCAGAGAAGCTGCACACGCTGAGGCAAGTTAGTCCTGGGGGTAGAGGAGGGAGGATGGGGCTCAGTGGGGTTAATCCTGGGGCTGGGGGGAGGCTGGGGATGAGAGGAGTTAAGCCTGGCTGCGAGGTGGGGAGTGTGATGGGGGGGTAAAGCCTGGGGAGTGGGGGCAGATTTGGGGGCTGAGGCAGGTAAAGCGTGGAGATGGGGGTAACTCACCTTTCTAATTGGTACACTAATTGTGTGCATGCTGTTATTAAAATAGGGGTGTTAAAAAAGCACAGTTTGATGTTATTTATTAAGGACTGTCTCATATTTATGTCCATTGCAGCTCTTGCAGGATTGATATTGTAACTGAATTTGACACACTGGTTTTTCTCGCAGTTTCACTTGCAGACCCGTCTTAAGCCATTCCAAACCCTAGCATGAGACTGCAATTTTCAGCACAAGATGGCAACTTCAGATACCTCTTTCAAAGAATTGAGTGCATATTCCAAGAAAAGTATTCCAAGTTACCTGTAGTTAGTTTTTAATATTGTTTACTTGACTATGATTAAGCAACTTGCTGTTTATAGAATATGTGTTGGCATTGGTGTTGGTTCAAATGAAGAAGGAATGTGACTCATGAAGAAATCTATGGGCAAGCCTTTTCAATTGTATGCTACCATTGTGTTTCATGCTAACCCCTTGATGCCCCTGTCCTGCCACAGACTGAAATAGCTTACTTTTAGGGCAATTTTTTAAACTGAGAATGGTAAATAGTTTGGCTTTCTTGGGCCCACACAACTTGTTTGGTTGTGTGTAGCAAAGCACTCAAAAATAAATGTATTGTTCCCAGGGAAAATTAACCTTGCAGTGTTGGATATTTGCTACACTTGATTAGTTACTCGAAATAAAAATGTATACTTTTTCAAGGCAATAAAAAGAACAAAAACCCCAGCTTTGGGCCATGAGAACTGAAAGAGTTTTTCCTGTCATACTTTCATACAAAGCACCAGCAGAGCTATAGATAAAGTCGTAGTTAGTCCTGCTTGGTTTAGTGTAGGATATGTGGCAGTGCAAGATTAGAATGGATAGTGTAGCCATTTATCTTCCTTCATCTAGTGGAGCTGCCCTTCTGAACGTTTTAGGGGGAAGAAATCTACTACAGGCGAAAACGCAGTTTGGGGAGACAGCTATCACCTACAAGTTCAGTACAACTTTGCCAATGACTAGAAGTGCTTCATTTCTCATAGAAGTTTGTCTAATCAAAATACCATTCTTTCATGTTTTGTTTGCTTTTTTAAAACATACATTGCTGTTGGAAAGTCATATTCCAGTGGATTTCTTCTGAAACCCACAGAACAGGTTGAACCTCTCTACTCTGGAACTCTCTTGTCTAGCAACAGCCATAATCTGGCATGCTTGAAATTAGCTGGATAATCACTTATCATGAGTGTGGCCAAGTTTCCCATGGTCCCATAAAATTTGTTCCAGGCACAATTCCTTGCTCTCTTTGTTTCCTCTAAATGATTTCTAAGAGCCCAGTAAGCAGTGGAAGTGTTGATAATGCTGATAGGCAATATCGCCCTCCCATGGCCCAGCAAATTCTCGCATCCAGCAAGTCCCAAGGGTGCCGGATTAGAGAGGTCCAACCTGTATAATGATTGGTGCTGTTCATGCAAATAGAGATGAAAGTCCTGAAATGTGACAGCTCTTGGAAAAACTGCATTTTAATGAGTCCATGCTCATTGTGTGGTTAACTTATGTTGGTGAGGAAAGAGCTAAAAATATCTTTAAAAAACAATCTTTAAAAAGACTGTGTAGGTTTCCGTTTCAAAGAAAGTAGTTCACAGCATCAGATGTGACTGTTAGAATGAAAGGAAAGAACTATGCAATATGTCCCCAAGTTGTAATTTCATGTTGCAATGATTTTTGCTGATCAACCAAACAGGGATGTTTAAAACAACTCAGTGACAGCATGGAAAAAAGCCTCCAACTAAAAAAGGCCTAATTTCTAATGGGGAACAGTTGGGGTGGTGTGTGAAGAACTGCAGAGTCAAAGAGTTTTTAAAATATTCTGTAGCTCAGGGACTTGGCTCATCTTCAAACATTTGTAACTACAAAAAGATGGATAATCTTCCAAGTGCATGTGCCCCATCTATGGGCAAGAATGAGAAATTTCATTACAATCAGGTCAGTCAGCATATCCCAAACAGTGTTGCATGCAATGTGAATAGATGTTCAGGGAAAAAATTTCAATGCTAGGGTTATTTTTTCTTCTAAAATAAGAAATTGTGGATATCAAAATACTAAGGTATTTGAATAGTATTTAGATTGTGTGTATGTTAATATTTATAACACATTCATAATAGTACATTTGTCATACAACTCTTGCCAAAAAACAGATGCGAAAAACACTTCCCATTTTAAAAAACTCTCGAATGTTATTTATTTTAATTTTCCTGTAGTTTTATGTAAAAATAACAAACTTATAAAAATGAAAAACGTAAAAATATTTGTCCATACCGAATTTGTTTTGCATTTCTTTTTCCTAAAAATGTTTTTAAGCTTTAAGGAAAGGCAGTTCTTTTTTGACCGATATTGTGCTAAAGAATGACACTAACCATCCTTCTTTCGGCTGTTATATTGATTTTTTGTTTTGGGTTTGTACTGCATTTTTAATTTTTATACTTAATTGCTAACCATCCTCCTGTCAGAAGAACCTTAGTTATTCATTCAGATGATTTTCTTTTGTTGTTTTTTATTCTTTGTAAAATAAAACACATTTTAAAAACCTAACTCTTTTAAATGAACTTTTGAGCGTTACGTGTGGCAATTTTTCGATATGAACCACCAGATCCCCCAGACCATCATGTATGTGTTCTGTCAATATATTCCAAGTCCAAAAGTGTTCCATGAGCAAATTAGTTTAGGAAACACTGAAGTAAATGCAAGACAAAGTAGTAGTATTTCCTTTGTGTGCAAATGTATGCTTTTTTGACTCCAGTAACTGAGAGGATTTCTGCTCCAGTTTAGGAAACCAAAAGCTGGTTTCTGCTGTATTTCATTTTCCTAACTAACTGCATGAATGTGATATATGACATAAGTAATCAAATTTGAATTCTGGCTGTAATTTACTTTAAATGAAAACATAAGTGCTAAAAATGTAGCTTTGCCATATTTTTCTCATGTAATTCTCTAAAGTCCCATGGTGAGGAGCATGTCTTGCAATATACAGACTATAATTCATATTAATAACTTTGTAAATGTAAGTTATAGTTTCTGAGTTGTCTGTTGAACCTCATTTACAACCTCAATAGTGAGGGAATGCCATATCCAAGACTGCAAACAAGTTTCCTTTCTGCTTTAACAGTGAATGCTGAAAGGTATTTTTGTTCTCATTGTGGTGGGCACTATCCAGAGGTTTTGGAGAAAAAGGATTCTAACTCTGGGCATTTCAGACAATATAGGCTAAGTCTACACTTAGGAAAAGCTTCGAAATGGCCGTGCTAATGGCCAAATGGAAGAACACTAATGAGGCGCTGAAACAACTATTTAGCGCCTCATCAGCATGCTGCTGGCCACAGCACTTCCGAAGTGCCGCATTTTGCTCACGTGCGGCTTGTCTAGATGGGACCCTGTTTGAAAGGACCCTGCAAACGTTGAAATCCCCTTATTCCGTAGGAATAGGAATATTTTGATGTTTGCAAGGTCCTTTTGAAATGGGGCCCCATGTAGATGAGCTGCATGTGAGCGAAACACGGCACTTTCAAAGTGCTGCGGCCAGCAGCGTGCTAATGAGGCGCTGAATATTCATTTCAGTGCTTCATTAGTATTCTTAGATATGGCCATTTTGAAGCTTTTCCTGCAGTGTAAACTTACATCCAAAACTTTGTCATTTTAATCACACTCATATAATGCAGTCTACCATTTTTCTATTAACAGAAACAAATGTTTTAGAGATCGCCTCTAGTTTGATTTCAGTGTAAAATGCATCTGTTTATACAAATTTTTTCTGTTTCCCAAAGGTGCTCTTACAGAGTGCTATGATGAACTGGGCAACAGATACCAGCTTCCAGTCTACTGCCTGGCCCCACCTATTAACATGATAGAGGAGAAGGGAGACCTGGAGACTCTAGATATTCCTGATCCACCGCCCAATTCTGGACATGAATGCCAGCTTCGCTTGCGCCTCTCTACAGGCAAAGACCTCAAACTTATGGTCCGCAGCATGGACACAGTGTATCACATGAAGAGGCGATTGTATACGGTGGAAGGAGTGGAGCCCAGCAGCCAGCGCTGGTTCTTCTCAGGCAGGCCACTCGCTGACAAAATGAAACTGGAGGAGCTGAAAATTCCGAAGGATTATGTAGTGCAAGTCATTGTGAGCCAGCCCTTAGCAAATCCAACCCCAGTGGAAAACTGATTCTGCTTGTTTGTTGATTCTCCATTCCTTCTCCTCTAAACACGTGGGATTTATTTTCACTGCTCTTATTTTTACTGATTACGGATTGGCTCCAAGAAATGACAAGCAAAAGTTCCATCTGTGATGGAGATCTGCAGAAACAAAACACAAATGTAAACTGTCCCTTGGGATTTGCCTGATCTGATATTTCTCTAACGTCACAAATAGAAACACGTGGCAAAGGCAATGAAGTTTGTGTGTAAGGCAGAAGTCTGTCATTTTAAACAATGAAAACCTGTAATGATGCTTAGAACTATAAGTGGAGCATTGATCCATGGAGAAAGCACTTTTAAAAAAAAAAAAAAAAAGAGAGAGAGAGAGAGAAAGAAAGAAAGGAAAAAAAATAATTAAACCAAGTTGTAGTACTCCATGAAACCGGCACCACTTACAGTTCATCGGAGAAGTGTATCTGCTCTAGTAGATCCACCTTGCTAGGTATTTATGGTGATTGTTTCTGTTTTGATTTAATTCTTGTGCTGTATCAGATTACTCCTGAGGCCTAGTGAATCTCATCCAGAGAGAGATGGACTGAAGATCAGATTTTTGTGTTCCAACCCAAATGTGGCTCCTCTTAATGTTCAGACCAACCAGTTTTAGCACATTCCAAGATGGTGATAAATGGGTTTGTAGCATTTTGAGGCTTCAGCGTTTGGTAAATACTGCCTTCTGAAGCATTAGGCAATAATTTAGGAAATCTATACACATTTTAAAAAATCTTTTATGTACTGTACTGTAAAGATATTTGCTATGTGGTTGACTTTTGCTGCCATTTTCTGACTCCTTGGTACCTGTGTGTGCCTACTAAATTACTGTACCCATCTTGATCTATAAAACAGACTATTAACAAAAGGCTAGCTAATTACAAGAGAGACACTGATACAGGATTAAAAAAAATAAATGCACGACCTTTTCCAACTGACATTGGTGTACTAGCCTAGACTATTTCCGGATAAAACACAAAATTACGCCCTTATATGATTGAATGCAATTTTTCCCTTGCTGAATTCTGAGGGCACACGCTATGGAAAATCATAAAAAGAATGTAAATCGCACTACATCATTGTTCATGTGCCTAACAGTAGTAACAAAAGCTACTTCCTGCCTCTGTGTTGGAGGACTTGATCACTTTAAACATGTTTACTGTAATGCATCAGGAGCTTAAAGTCTGGTCACCAGGTTTAATATCTGGCACTTTCCCTTCAGAATGTAGAAGGGTCTTTTTTTCAGGGACCAGACACCTTTGCTTCAATGTGTTTTGGATAGTTTTTCACCTAAGGAAAGAAATTAGTAGGGTAAGCTTGAAAAAAAAGTAATGTAATTATTGAGTAGTTGTTCCCATGATAAAAGAAACTGGTCTAGTTCCTTTGGAGACAGCCTCTCTCTGAGTCTGAGGTGTACGACACATCCTTCGCTGAAACTATGTACCTCATTCCTACGATAAACACAGTTGTTTTTAGTTTTTCAGTCCTCATTCACTCAAATGACTTAATTCCCATGAAACCCCTGTTTTGCCTATTCAGATGTGGTTTGCTGTATCGCTAGATTGCTCTTTCTGTCTTCCACACCTACATGTAAAATAACCCAATGTGGTTTTTATTCCGAAGTGAGTCTGTGCTCATGAAAGCTCATGCTCAAAACTTTTCTGTTAGTCTATAAGGTGCCACAGGACCCTTCGTTGCTATTTTAGGACCGACACTCTTACATTTGAGTGAAGACAGCTACGTTACTTGTGTACAACTTAATGGGGGGTTGTTTACTTAACGAATAGCAGTATAAAATTGGAACTCGCACAGGTCACTTGAAATTGCCAGCTCCTGAGGTTTTCCATGTTACTTTAACCTTTTATCTGTTTATCTGTTTACTTTTGGAAACTGAAGTTCATATTTGATACCAAATCACTCATGGGCATGAGCTTTAGTTTTGTCATAGTTCCCATGTTGTATGTCTCAAAAAGCCACAATGCTTCTTGATACATCTCACTGTCAGATTTACTCAAAGTAGGTTGAAGCATAATAACACAAGTGAAGTGAAATGACAGCATTATATGGGGGAAGCCATATCATTTAGTACCTTGGTTTTGCAAGCATCAAATGGACTTTTACATTGTTTTGTTTAAAAAAAAAAAAGAAGAAAAATGTGACTTAATCCCTGACTTGCACAAATCCTTTGGATTCTTGTTTTTAAACAAAGGATGTTAAATTCACAACAGTCAGATTTTTAAGACAAAATCGAGCTAATATGTAGTGATTGTTTTGCATCTTCCAGAGGGAAATAATACTGGATTTCTGCACTACACCTTAAACATCTCAAGGATTTTCACTGTTCAAATGGTGCCTGGTAAGACTAGATTGTTTCATAAAATAAATGTTATATTATACTTTATCTCTAGCAACAGAGAGTCATTTCATATCTGGGGCAGCATGACTTGTAAAACACATTTTTTAATCACTTTTTATGATGGAGTATGTCTAGAATCAATTCTGGAAAAAGGGAAATTATAACTGTAAAGAAACAAAGCTGTAAGCAGGATAATGAATTGGTAATTCAGTGTCCTTTTGTAGAGGCATTTTCAGAGCTCATTTCAGGTGATAGACTAAATATTTTTGTATTACAGCTTTGTGACAATTGCAGTGCATTTTTACACTGACTTTGTAAAAGCATTAGCTGTAGTATATTGTGCTGCAACATATCACAAAGTTTTATGTTAAGTATGCTGGTGTGGGAAGGTAATGTGAGGGAAGTCTGTGCAATTTTGAATGGGCCCTCATGTATGTAATGGTGGATGACCATTGCTGGATTTGATCACCCATGGGGCTATTGCATAGAAAACACGCTCTTCCCATCTCCCTTCCTCTAAGTGCAAATCTCAAAAACAGGCAATCTGATGGCAAACCTTTTTTTCAAAGGTGAAAATGAATACTAGCCCTGATCGCCATCTTGATAAACTGATAAATCGTGACCATACAGCTTCATTTTTGAATATCGAAATATAACTGGAAACAGAGAAATTTCATAAGATCCATATTAATGAAAAAATGCTTCAAACGAGATCATTTCAGAAAATGTGCATGTGTCTGTATTCATATGCTGATGAACATGTTGCATATGGCTAATTCGTTCACGGAATCCCATACTTCCACTTATCTGTAAGATGACCCAGTTTTATTTTCCTATAAAAATCAGAAATAGGACAAGGATCTGCCCCATGCAAACTTACACCCTTTCCACTCGACTCAGTGAGAACTGGATGCTTGCATTCCAGAGGAAAATCAGGGCCCATATGTAGCATTAGGAAATAGACTGGCATGGGACTCCTTTCTGAGGCAAGGAGGAGGAAAAGTAGAATTTCATGGGTTGATTTTTGGCTTCCCAAAGTCTAAGTAGTGATAGCAGCTTCCTGCCTTGCTATGCTCACGCTGCAGTTGTAGTAAGAAAGCCTATCTGGCTGAATTACTGATGGCCACAAACTCCAAGCAGTTTCTGTTCAGAACTCAATGAAAGTAGTATGAGCATATGCTGTTACGTGCATTCTTAGTTGAAAAGGTATGCTCAGATTCAAGATGGCCTTTGTGCTCCTGACACGTTTCCTATGTGGCCGCCTTGTCTTGCAGATTGGGCACTCCAGTAAATGTGCATTAACCTCAAACAAGAATGTACAATTTGGGAGATTTTCTAGACCATATACTCAAAAGCTCACATAACCAAGTGAGGAGGAATAGGATCAAGTTTTCATTAGGCCTATGGGCCTTGTATGTGTCACTCTTGATTAGCTATGGCCAGGAAGTGGTGGAAGTAAATTATATCTTTACTTTGTCAGTGACAGGTCTATTTAACACAGAGCCTGAACTTTTGTGCTTGTTATTGTAAAAGTGTCCCTGGTACCTGACCCATAATTAATGGATTGACTGAAGTCTACACCCTCAAATAGCTTGAATGGCAGAGGATCATTATACACTACGTATGGTCTGATGAAAAATATTACCAGCTCTGGGACATACTGGATGTGTATTGCTAACTGTTGCAGAAGATTTTGTTTTACAAAAGGAACAAGTGGTCACATTTTTCATAGTATATAAATTTGAATTTTGTTTCCACTATGTTAACCTTTTGCACATTGCATTTTGTGAATATCATCTACAGAAAACTCTATTTGTGACTATAATATTGTGAAAATTTTCAATTTCCTACTTAAAACCATCAACCTCTACTTTTCTGGATCTGGGAAGCATTTGGAAAACTTGTGAAAGTGTAGTGTAACATTTTTTAATAGTCATTGGGTGGCAAAGGGTACAATGTAAAAATAAAACCACTTCCCTTTGTGTTTCTCAGAAAGCCGCCTCCGTTGATTTAGTAGAGGGGGAAAAAGCAATTAGAATTAATATTGATGTGACAAAGCCACACATTCAATTTACATCATAATTTTTTTAATAAAGTGAATGGCCTATTGATAAAACATCACTATTATATCAGACTTGCTTCTGCACAGATATGCCTTTTTAGCAAAAATATTTTTGTTTGATGCAATGGTGGGCTGCTTTTTAACAATCAAATTTTGAAAGCATTTTAGCTGCTTAAATATTGACAAATTAAGTGCTACAGATTTGTTCGTTATTCTGTTCATAAACATGCTGAAGTAACATTGATAATTCTGATTTGAATTTTTTGCAGAATCTTTCATACATCATTGTAAATATTCCCAAAGACCCTACATCTTATGCAAAGATGTTTGTTTTTAATCTTTCATAAAGAAAATGTCACTTTTTTGTAACCTGTCCGCTTCATAGATCCATGACAAGTGTTTGAAATGGAAATAATTTCCATTCACCAAAAAAGTTTCCTTTGTTTTCCATTGTCACAGATTGCAGGCCTGTTTGTGAATATTTGACATAAGGTGTTCTTTTGGATTGGATACAGGCCGTCCGACAGTCGGGGGACAAAGGGGCACTGCCCCAGGCCATTTAAATTCTGCCAGAGCCCTGCACATTGTGATCTGGGAGGCTCTGAGGGCTGGCAGGGTTGTGGGGGAGGGTAGTGTGGTCCAGGATGTTCTGACAGCTGGCTTCTAGCCCATCCTCTTTTGAGAGCATGGAGCAAGGCACCCCACCTGGCCCAGGAACCCGGCAATTCAAATGTATGTTTAAAAAGAGAGGCCCAAAGAACTTGCTTTGGGAAACTGGGTGAATTCCATGCGCTTGGCATACTTTTCTTTTCTTTTTTTCAAAAAAAAGAAAAAGGGGAGGGAAGACATCAATTTTGGGCCATATCAGTGCCTCTTAAAACTTCTTTAATATCCCAGGAAGTCCAATGAGTTAAAACAAGCCATCTTGTTAATAACCTTGCTTCTCTCTTCTCCCACAGTAGATATCATACTATTGCAATTGCAGTTACAAAATTGTCAATATAAATTCACTCATTTAAAACTGTTCCATTTTCATAAAGCATTTTTAGTTGGTTCACTGTGCACCTGACTTTTCTCCTTTCACATTTCCTCAGGTTCAACAAATATTCCCTAGTGGTGTGGATTCCACTTCCTGTCCATAGACGTAGTATACCATCCATGATAACGCTAGAGCTATAGTTCTCCTTCAAAGGGAGAAGTGAAATAGTTTATACCACTGAGGCTACAAAAGTTTGAAGAGTTTTTTTTTAATAAGCTGAGCTTTTTACTATGGACTTTGAAACACTTATTAAATATGGCCATTGGATTATCCATGAAGAAGTGTGTTCCTATCCTTTTGGGCAGGGCCATTTGTTAGGTATCTGCCTAATGGAATGCTGTCTTTTTACATTTAAATATGAAGACCAATGAATCTGAACCATTTGGCAAACTGGGAACTTAAAACCCTGACTCTTGCCTTAAATTTTGTTCACCTGGAACCCCAAAGAATCCAGTTTTGTTACCTTTAATTCTGCTTTTTCCCCTGCCGCCACCCACCCGTTCCCCCCCTCCCCCCAGCCAATTTGAAACTAGCCAAAGACTGGGAACAGGTTAAGGAAATTTAAAGTAAATAAAATCTCAGTTGATGTGGCTTTATTAAAATAATCAAAGGGTTTCATATCATTGATCCTATTTGTGCCTCTCTTCTCCAAGGCCAGAGAATGTCGACAAACCCAGGTGGACTAGAGCAATGAGTGCAATCTTGTGCACCAGACAGTCGGAGGAGTGTAAGACGCTTCTGTCTCTTATCTTATCTGCAAGGGACTTGCATTTATGTTCTCTTTGCCTCATGGTAGTGACTTCCACAGATGGCTGGTACCATCAAATTTGTACTTCTTGAAATATCTTCACTTTTATGATAAAATCTTTTTTACTCAGTTTGTGTGCCATGTATCAAAGAATTATTCATAATATGTAGGATAAGGTGCTAGATCATTTGGTACTGATGCAGACAAATATGATTCCAACAGCTATTGAGAGAAGGATGAGGTGATTACAGTGATGTGACTTTTTCCCTGTGCCCCTCTAACTTTTATAAGATGAAATCTTTTAGAACTGAACACACTGGTTGTGTGAAGCAGGCTTTTTCCTCCCGGGCTAGTTCAATCCAAATGATGAATTCTTGGCCTATCTGGAGATGCTGTGAACATTGGCTTACATTAAGATGCATTGTGTATTATTATGTTGTATCGCTCTTATTTGGTTGACATATCATAGTAGTGTGCGCACATTTTTTAATCAATTACAAAGCACAAGTAGGCTGTCTTTAAACTTAAATTATGTGAATTTTTTTACATAGTTAAACATCTATAACATTGAGAGCAAAACGTCATGAATTTCTGAGTCAAAGTTCTGTACAAAACTTCTTGTATTAAAAAAGCAAAAAAAAAAAACAATTTTTTTTCTGGATTTGAAAATAAAATGAATACTGGAAACATCATGCCTTAAGAAACAAACTGAGTGTTGTTTTTCTCTAAGTTACTTGAATATGACTTAACTCCCAGCTGGATTTCTACAGTCTTTTTATTGTATTTTTGCCCGTAGGAGGTTCAGAGGCTCAGCTTATGAAAACAATGTGTATCATTCAGCAGCATCTCACACAATTGTCTGTCAGGAATACTGGAAAATAGAGTATGCAATCAGTGGAAAGATCCAGATCCCCAGGGAGCAGGGTGGGGAAGCAAAGGTCATATTTCTCCCAACACCCCCAATGAGCAGTGTGGAAAATTACACACACATTCTGGTATTGTGGAATTTATGGACCAGGGAGAGGGGGAGCATTACATATTTTTTTCTGTAATGTTGCCATTTAATATGGCAGTGAAATGGAGCTCTGACTTTGGACATGTCTATGTGAGGCTTTAGCCCACATCAGAAGGGAGTCAATTTGAATATGAAACATCATGTCATGCACTAGCTGCCTGTGTGGAGCCACTGGCGCTGTTTCCTAACGCGTATTAATGTAGTTTCGTTTCAAAT
Organism: Carettochelys insculpta; assembly: GCF_033958435.1. Lineage (NCBI taxonomy): Eukaryota > Metazoa > Chordata > Testudines > Carettochelyidae > Carettochelys > Carettochelys insculpta. The sequence goes on from NC_134151.1 coordinate 16,431,362, forward strand.
AGTACTCCACAGTGTGCACCGGTGGGGGCTGCACAAGCCAGTTAATGCACACAAGCAGTTGCGCCCCTCTAGTGTGAACTATTACGCCACGTACACAAGCCTCTGGTTTGGCTCCTTTATAGCCTTAACTGCCTACACGTCAAAAGAGCTTAAATGATCTTGGTTAGGTTGCTTTGCTCCCTTTAGCCTCGCTTGTTTTCATTTCCTTTGCAGAAAGCGTTTTCATATCAGAACAGAGTAAAAGGAATGCAAGAGCTAAATATAAGGAAATGAACGTGAGGATTTTTCTGTGTCCTTCCTGACTCATTCCTGTTTTCTTTTTCTTTGGGTAAGGAAAGATTAAGAGCATGATCTGTTGCCACCCACCTTTCAAGAGCTGGCAGAGTTCCTATTCCTCCTCTGGAAGGGGCAGGTGTTCCCTTGGTGCCCAGCAAAGGTAGCTTCTTTTGGCCTTGTTAACATGTTGAGACAACACGATCTCACCTTTTGGCCATGCCCTTCATTCCAGTAACATATGGTCTCTTGTAAAATGACAAACGCGCAACCTGTCATTAGCATCTAAAAGCCCAGTGTGAGAAATGGGTTTTAGACTATATTTACAACTGATGTACCACTCAGTAGGACACTGAATTTCAAGGCAGAGGTGCACAGAAGTTGAAATTGCTCAGATGTTGTTGCCAAAAGACACCAACAGACACAGAACAGTGGGCTCTGTGCTCATTTACTCTGAGCATTTAGTTTTTGTGTATAAGACTGTACCAATGCAAACCACTGGCTAGTTACAACGGCTCTGACTTTATGGTCCATGTGTCAAAGAGTCTGCCCACACTCCTAATGAGTATGGAATAAGTGTACTATTTGTATTCATGAACGTGTGTTCCTTTTTGTTTAACTCTTCAGCTCTCTCTCACCCTATTGGGTTACATAATTTACTACCAATGACACAGCACTGCTTAACTGCAGCAGGCGAAACCCTACTGACCTGGATGAATTCCAAAAGGGTAATTACATTCTGCTTGCCAGCACTCCTCGCAAGCTTTGGCTATTGTATTCCCTTCTGCTTCTGAGCTCTTGTGTAGCGAGACAGTGTGTTGTGTCAAAGGCAGACAGAGTTTGGTCTAAATGGGTCATGTTACAGTGGTAAGTGAATTCCTATGTTGAGGGCTTGATTCTGTTTCTTGTCGATGGGGCTGATCAAGAAAATTTTAACAAGTGTTTTTCTTGGGAAATTCTGTTTCTGCACAGAGTTTCTGTTTCAATCAATCAATAAAGGTGAAATGTCCATCACATTTGGCAGACATGGGCTGGAGTTCCTAGTCAGAGAGGCATTCATCCCAGAATCACCACTAGCCTGATGGTTAGGGTACTCACTGGAATGTGGCAGACCCAAGCGCAAGGTCTGGCTGGGAATCACACAAGCCAAAGTGGAAACCACCATTCCTGCAAAGTGGAATTCTTGTTTTCTGGCAACCCATTGGTCTTGCATTTGGAGTAATTCTATTGCAGCCCATGCAGTCTGACTCCAATTTAAACCAGTGTGTACAGGAGAGGAATCTGGCTAAAAGTTCAGAGTCTGAAGGCCCCTCAGGATCTTTGGAGCAAAAGTGATAAACACAAAGGTAACTTACGAAAAGGCACCAGTTTCACAACAGCCATTTATCTTTGTCAGTTCTGAAAACATGATGTGATCTCTCTGAATAACCTCAAAGCTTGGGCTTCTGCAGTTTCATTGTCTTGATTCCTGGGAATAAAGCCGTGGGAGTAGGGAAATAAAGGGATAGGGTCCTAATTCTTGTTACATGTTCCTCTGCCACTATTAAAGTAACAACACTGGACCACAGTGGCAATTCCTCGGTTCAGAAACTGGGGCTTTATATTTAAAGCAACCTTGTTATAGCCTGGCAGCCTGTAAACATCAGTTGGCAGGGCCTACAGCCACATTTGAGTATGTGGTTAAGAAGGTAAGGGGTGAGGTGGTCATCTTTGGTGCCCCAGACTTACATATAAGGTGGAAGGGAACTGGCTTTAGTAAACTGCTCCATTTAGGGTGTAACCAGTCAATATTTAAGAAGAGAGACTGCCCATCCCTTCTGTTCTCTCCACAGATGGATTTAATTTGAGGGTTTATTTTGACAAAGACAAAAGCATTGCCTTTGGCTCGATTCACCACAACAACAGTAATGAGCTGAGCTAAATCTTATTCCTTCCCCCGCCCCGCCCACCAATTTTTAATAGAAACAGTTTAATACTGACACAAATCAGCAGGGCAGGGAGGGGAAGCCAACAGACATGACTGAATGCAGTATCAGAGGGGATGGATGAGCCTGTTGGGTATCGTATTAAACTTTATTTCCTCTGCCTCTTTAAAGGTGATAAAACAGTTGTATCCGGAGGACCGCTCTGTCTCAAGGAAGCTGTAATGTAAATAAAGGGCGGGGCAGAGTTGCTGCCCTAAAATACTTGAGCAATGGGCTACAACAAGGAGGGGTGACGTGAATAATGATAACTGGCAAGGGATGAAGTCCAAGTTGCATCAGCTATTCCACGTGGAATGACATCAGAGCCAATTATGGACTTTCATACAGTGTCTGAGATTGGATCTGGGGATAAAATTATCTAGCAGCAATTAGCTGGGCCATTGTTTGTGTGACATGTTTCTTAAAAGTTGGACTTTTAAGCTAAGCTAAATTTTCTGTGGCTGGGGCCTGGGTTATACTTGTTTTGGGGTGAATCAAACTATTGTTTTACAAGTGTAGCTGTTGCATGTTCAGCTCGGTGAGGTCTGGTCCCGATGATTCTGGAATCTCTTCATGCAGCCTCCTCTTCATTCTCTCCCTTTTCTTTTTCTGTTGTCTATCAATGCAGAAGATGGTAAACATCTTGAACTCCTTGTAGTTCAGTTGCTAGTGTTGCGGGGAGAAACGAAATAGCAGCCTTAACAAGACAGCACTGTGTGGTGCCACTTAAATGTCTGGGAGAAGACTGGCCCGAGATGTGGGATCTGAAAGAGACAGCCCAGGCCTACACACCCTGCTCCTTCCACCCAAACTTTGGAGATATGTAGATTTGAACTTCACAGGCTGGGCTACTCTGAAGGAACATACTGCAGCCTGGAAGGGCATCACCCTACTATTCTGCAATAGTTCCAGATGTCATGATGCTCCTGCGTTGCAAATCTCAGTGCTTTTAGAATTACAGTAGAAGCCCAATTATCCGACCTAAACGGAGCTGACGGATGGTCAGATAACCGGAAATACTGGATAATGCAGGGCCAGCTGGCAGAGCAGGGCCACTTGCTGTGTGGCTGGGACCAGTTGCTGTGAGGCTGTTGGATTGGGCCAATTGCTGTGGGGTTGATGGAGCATGTGGGATAACATGGAATGTTGGATAACCGAAGGTCAGATAATTGTAATTCTACTGTACATCAGGCATTACCACACAAGCAAGCTCTTACAAAATGCCCTCTAACCAAACAGCCCACTCATCTGCAAAACAGAAATAAGGAGAGGACCTGCAAGTGCTAGCCAAAAAAAGATTCTAGGGGAAAACTGGGTTCAGCTCCATTATATACATTATTGTGCCCCAAACACTGTTGGAGTCTCACTACTGGTCCCTGTTTGCAGTTATCTGAAGGGCAGGCTCTGCATCACCCCCCTTCGCTCCTCTAGGACAGGATAACAGGGCACCGAGCTGGCAATAGAAAGCATCTCTGCGGGGAGCTGGAGCCAAGAGAGTTTTTCTGCTGAGCTGTGTGGCCAGTCAGTGGGACTCACTCACCCTGAGATCAAGGGCAGCCCTGCTGTGTGGCCCTGGAACAGTCTTTAATCTTTCAGCCTCTTTCCCCTGCCACGTAGTGTTTTTCTTGTCTATTTTCACTGTGCGCTCCAGCTAGGAACTGTCCACGGGCAGTTACAGTGGGGCTGATTTCAGATGGAGCCTCTGAATGCTAATAAATGAAAAGTGGCATTGTTAAGGGCTTGTGAACTGCTTACTGCTCTAACCTCACCTCATCTCCGGAAACATCAAAGTCCTTGAATATCTTCTCAAGCTCTTGCTTCTTGATGTTAAAGAGGAAGCGAGTGGCTTGGAACTCCCGCGGGCTAACTGTGTGTCCTCCATCCATATCCAGCAGTTCAAATACAGCCCCGGAGTGTTGATAAATGAACTGCTTTTCCAAGTGGTTCTGTTTCAGAAGAGAAATGCTTAAGTGCAAATAATGTGCAGAGATGCGCTGCTTTGGAAAACACTCTTCATGTCAAACACCGCTCAGGCCGAGAGGGTAAACAATGGGGTCACGTTCCTTGTCCCAGTTCTTTTCCTGTTTTGTTGCAAACTGGGATTAAGAAGGTGACCCTGGCTTTTAACACAAAGAGAGAAGAGCTCAGTGCTTCCTTGCGCACACACACCTGTATCCAGGTTTGCTTGCCCCAGGGCTTCAGCCCCTGCCAGTGTTGTGAAATAATTTTGAGCAGGTTGGCCAGAGAATGAACAGAGCATCCTACTTTGCTCCATGTAACCAGCGAAGCCACCGGTTGCTCTTGAAATGAATCTGTTTACTCAGCCCAGTTGTTGACTCTTGGATGATCTTTGCCCTCTAAGCAGTGCTTAACTGTGCCAGGGTTGAGCCCTGGCACCTCCGGGTTGGGCAGTTCATGGCTCTCACACCACTAGCTTTGCCACATCAATTATTAAAGTTTTTTTTTAAAAATAAAAAAAAAAACTGCCTGAGTCCTGGCACCTATTGTTTGAGCTCCTGCACCTCTTATGCCTGCCCAAGATGACACGCAAGTAGCCTGCCCAACAAAGGTGAAGGTTGGGTACACTGTCTGAATCCTGAAAAGTGGGGAGCTGTGTATAACTCTGGTTTGCGTTAACATCCTCTCTCCCCACCCCACACCCCTTTAATTCCCACCCCACACTGCTGGCTTCTTTCTGAACAGGTCTGACTTCCAACAAGCATCACGAAGACAGAACTGCAGTATGTAAATTGAAGGAGCCTCGTGTTCTATTGCACAACAGGGAGTGCCAATGTGTGAGGGGCAAAAATGGTCACGTGCCTCTACCCAGCTGTCTGTTGCAGGGGGGAACTGCAGTGATGAAAGGAGCAAAGCATGGGGCTGACAGATGACTCCATGCCAGCAGGTCCCATGGCGCAACTGTCCCACTCCCAGCCCTTCCACACAGCAGCATCTCGGGGGTCTGTTCAGCTCTGCTGGAGGACAGGGCTGCAATCAGTACAGCCATGCCTGAGGAGCTGCTGGTGTGTGGCCAAGAGGTGGCCATATGTTCCGCTCCTTTCACTGCTGTGGCTCCTGAAAAATCCCTGCATCTCAATTCCTCCCTGCCCCCAGCCCCGATCTCCCATGAGGCTGTACAGACCCAGGAGATGCAGCTAAGTGGAAGGGCAGGGGCAGTGTAGCCATGAGAGAGGAGCTACTGGTGTGGAGCCACCAGGCAGCCTGACGTTCTGCTCCTTTGGCCACTAGAGTTCCTGGGAGTGCTGAGCTGAACTGCAGGCCTCTCTTGGGAACCACAGCGACCAAAGGACCAGAACGTGAGGCTGCTGTTCCCAGGGACCACGGGTGTTACAGTGCTGTCACCGGCCTTGTTCTCCAGCAGGGCTGTGCAGGCTAGGGGCAGTACAGCCTCACTGGAGCTGCCAACATGAGCCACCTGACAACCCCATGTTCTGCTTCTTTTGCCACCATGGTTCCAGACAGCCCTGCAGATCAGCTGGCTGTACCTGGCACAGTGGGAGGACAGAGCCCCTGCCTGCGCCTCCAGCCTCCAGGTTATGTGAGACGTGGAGGGAATGGGTAGACAGTGAGAGTCCTGGCACCTATTGTTTGAGCTCCCCCACCTCTTGGGCCTGCGTAGGAGGACACTGCAAGTAACCTGCCCAACAAAGGCAAAGGTTGAGTCACCCAGTCTGACCCCTGAGAAGTGGGGAGCTGTGTATAACTCTGGTTTGCGTTCACATCCTCTCCACCCACACGCCACCTGTAGGGGTGGGGTGGGACAGAGCAGACTCACATGCAGGGTCAAATGCCTCCTTTAGCTGGTGCCCCCCCTTGTGCCCCTCCCATGCATCACTTACCCAGTTCCAGTCTCTTTCCCTGGCTATTTTGAAAACAGAAGCAGGTGCCTCCAGCTCATCTTGTGAGCTGAGGTTTTTATTTTATTGAGCTGCCTCCAAACATATGAGCAGTTAGACCAGGTGTGGAAAGTTCCCTTGTGCTTCCCATGCTAAGGGCAGCTGCGACTCCCAGCCAGCTGATTCGATTACTGCAGGCTCTGCTACACCAACAGGGCCCCCAGGCTACCTGCCTCATGAGCCATCAGAATGCACACCAGCATGTAGAACTCATCGAAGCCGAGCTCCCCGGTGGCATTCCAGTCCAGCAAGTCAAACACCAGCATGATCTGCTGCTTTGTCAGGTCAGTCACATGGTGGAGAAAGTGATAAACCTGGAGGTCTGGAAAACAGTGAGTCGTTAGGCCAACTCGCGGAAAGCTGCTGGTAATAATTAACAGGGTTTGTAATGCACCCACTGCCCCAAGGTGCTCAGGTTACTGTACAGCTACATAAAATACAGTGGTCAATCATAATACACCCCGGTGACTTCAGTTGAGTGACAGAAGCGGGGTGTGTGTGCGCGCGCACACATGCACACACGCACCCATGCAACAAGGGCCAGTGGGGCAAGGTTCCTACAGCAGCCAGTGTTAAAATGCTGGTTAGAAGTATTCCATCGCTATTTCATCCAAAGGGAAATTACTGTTTTATTAAATGTTAGCAACAAACTTTCAAATGTCTGGGGGCTTGAAAATGATTTTCTGATGTTGTGTCTGTTTGTTCAGTGCCCAGACCTGGCATTGTTCCTTTTCAGGCGTTTGAAATGACGCCCCAGAAATTTGCTCAAATGTTGTCATTTTTCCACTTAGAAGTAATTTCATATACACTGACTAGAAGATCTTTGCAGGTGTTCTTTTCTTAACAGGATGGGCCAGCAGGTGCCACATCTTCGAGGCAACTGCAGCAAAGATTCAGTCGTGTGGTCTCCTGAGCTGTGCTGCTGGAGTCCCTGCAAAGGAATCTCATCTACCCTGAGGAGGTACCAGGCCATGGATTTGTACTCTTTAGGGTTTTATGGAAGAGAAACAGTAACCGTTTTGTTCTGAGTGATACTTTCCATGGTTTATAGTTTTGGAAACCTGTGAGATGCTAAGTACACTCAGCTCCCATTGACATCAGCCGTATTTAGGGGCACTCTGCATATCTCAGGATTGGCGCCTGTGTGTCACTCCATGCTGATTTTGAGCCAGAATTGCATGTGCATATTATGAGGCCAGAATTCACACTTTACATGGCAACTAGCCCCACTAATTCCTTGGCTGCTGTCTGGGCTTTTTTTTCCTTGTATTTTGTCATTATCATGGGGTGCTGGTTCCAGCAAAGTTCTGGGAAATGAGGTTCAACATCAACATCACGTTAGTTCAACCACGGCCATTTCACACGCAATGAGGGAACTCTCGGCGCTTGTTTCTTTGGTGGAGTCTGATTCTTTTGCTTTCTTTTAAAAGACACTTAGGCTCCAAGCCCTGTTCTTCATCAGATGAAAATGACAGCTGAATCCCAGGCATGAAACCTACATCCAAACATTCCCTTTACAGAGTAAAAGAATTTAAGCTTCTGATTTGTGTCCCTTGAACAGGTGTGAATTTGGATCAAAATTTCCACAAAGTTTTTTTAGGGATTTCAGTTTGATCCCATTGCTCATTTTAACAGTCTTCAGTCAAGCCAAAAACTGGGCTTACGCTTCCTGCAGGTACTGCTTATTTTTTTAACGACTGAATCATTGTTTTAAACAATATTTAGCTTGACAGTGATTTAGTTCAAGCATAACGTGCACCTGAAAAGCAGGGAAATATCCAACTTTTGCAATGCCTGTCAGTGCTCAGCATGGATTTGTCCCAAAGAGTTTCAGAACAAATAAGACTGTCACCCATTGACCCCATCACCCTGCGTGTCTGACCCCTCCTTTTGCCTGAGCCTCCAACTGCCATGTTGGTTTAGATGAGTGATGCTCAGGCTGACGCTCAGGAGCCGCAAGTGGCTCTTTAACGTGGCTCCAGCAGCTCTTTGTAGCGCAAGATATTAAAACACTCGGTGGATGAGTTAATTATTAACTACTCTACGTTATTTACCAATCAATGCTTTTATGCTTTTACAATGTTACTAACCAATTATAGTTGATAAAATAATAAAACTTGGTCAGAACAACCCAGATTTTTGCCTATATATATAAAAATGAGAGAGCGAGACAATGTGTGCATATAAAACAATGAATTTACACTCTGTTTTGGGTAATGCTGCTCACTAATTTGGCTCCTGAACCAATCAGGTCTGACACCAGTGGTTTACACTGTAAGCTCATTTGCTGCAGACGCTGTTTTTGTTGTGTTTGTACAGTGCCCAGCACACTGAAGCCTTGGTCCAGATTTGGGGCTTTTTATTGCTACTAGAGTGCTAATGATAAATAATAATGATGATTGGTGATGACGCCACAGAGTAATTTGAATTGCAAGGCTTTTAGCTTTAAGAGGAACCAGGTACAAGGAGGAAAAAAAAACTTAACCTCTTAGGCAAGAGCTGAACACATTTCAGCTACAGTAGCATGCTACTAAGTTGGGCCATCTTCTGCATCAGATGTTACTAGTCAGGCCATATAACCTTTCAGAATAGCTGGCCAATGCTATATTAGTCGAGACACGGTGATGTTTGCTCACACTGAAAGCCACCTATTCCAAACTCCCCTGATGTGATCCTGATGAAGGTTCACAGAGGTGTGATCCCAGGAGGCAGAGGAGCTTAACCTCCAAGAGAAAGTGGACCCCTGAGAAAGGGATGTCGCAATGAAGGGGGTTCCCCATGGGGACTGTACAGGCCAAGTATGAGTGTGACCTCTGAGTCTGATCGATATAGAGATTAACAGATCTGCTTTTGCCAGCCTCAGATAAAGGGTCTTCAAGAACCGGGACGTCTATCCCAAGACAAAGCTCCTTGTATACATTGCAGTGGTTGTTCTAACGCTACTGTGCACATGTGAAACCTGGACAACATACAAGCATCATTTGAAGGCACCTGAACAATATTATTAATGCTGCCTCAGCAGAATCCTAAATATCTTTTGGGAGGATAGGCGCACGAACACTAGCGTCCTGGAAAAGTTGAACATGACCAGCATTGAAGCCATTTTCATTCATCAACAACTTCGTTGGACTGGTCATGTGGTTTGGATGTCTGATCAACGCCTCCGAAAACAGATTCTGTTTTCCAAGTTGGAGGAAGGACAGAGGAGTGTTGAGGGCCAGCAGAAATGATATAAGGACATATTGAAGGCACACATGAAAAAGTGCAGCATTGGTATCAACACACGAGAGAACCTTGCCCAAGACCATGCCCAGTGGAGAATGGTAATCCTCGAAAGGGTGGTGCAATTTGAGAGGTCCCACCACAAGGTGAGGCGGAGAAGAAGAGTGACAAAAACTGCCCTGTGCCCATCCCAACAGCTCCCACAGCTACCAACACCTGCCCCTTCTGTGGTAAGACCTGCAGCTCCAGAACTGGGCTGATCAGCCATCAATGGACTCACAAATAGGAGGGTGACATGAAGGGATTCTACTCATTATTGAATGATCACCAAGAATCTTAGTGATAGCAGATTCCAGGGCCTATAGAAAGTACTTACCATTCAGAGTATTCTTTTTATGAACATCAAGGAGTTGAAAATACTCTGCCAGTGCCCTAGCATTTCTCACTGATAACAAACAGTATATTTTATCTAAATCCAGAAACTGCAAAAAACATCCAGGTTTCAGCCTCATCTTGACAGTGACTAATTCTCTTTATCTATGAACATTCCCACTTATCTGAGGCGATGCCTACATCACAGTCAAGGAATTCCATCATGGAAGCTGAACACAACCGTATGCCCTCTTGATTATTTGGTTGGGGTTTTACTTGTTTGCTTGGGTTGATTTGTTTGTTGGTTTGTTTTGCCAAGCATCATTAAAATGTGCATGTGGTCTTAGAGGCTGTGCTTTTTAGGGGCTGAACTTTTCAGGCAAACAGACTGGGTGAGTTGGAGCGAAGGTTTTGTTTTCCATGCACCATCACCCAGCTAGAACAGGGCAATGAACAGAGCGGAGCTCTTCCAAGTGCCTTAGGGATTGAGTGGTCCACTGAACAACATGGAGAAAATGGCTCTCTAGCATGGAAGAGGCAAGGTACGCATTAAAATCGAGCATCAGGAATGAGCCTTTCATCGAATGTTTAAAAAATGCATTCTAGAACATCAGAATGAGAGTGAAACTCACATTTGCGAGGAAAGGTGGATTTCAGGCCTCAGTTCAGCAAGATATGTAAGTGCATGTGAGTTTACTGAGTCCATTGTGACTCCAGAGGGACTGACCACCCCTACGCTGAAATTCCATATGTGCTTAAGCACCTTGCAGAATCAGGGCCCTAAGGTCTTGTCTACGCTGGAAAGTTGTAGCACTATAACAAGCCCGGTGCGAGAACCCACAAACTGTCCTGTGCCACCTTAGAGACTAACACATTTATGAAGTTGATGGATTTCCACTTCATACGGTTAAATGCGGTGCCTTGCATGGTAAAAAGTGTCAGTGGGATAGCCCTGTAACTTCAAAAACAGCAAGCAGCCCTGTGGCTCCTTAGAAACTAACTACACCAGTCTAAATTTCTTAAGAGAGCGATACTGCCCCTATGGTAGAGCCGGTCACATTAGTATAACAGTGCTTTATACCTGTACAGGAAGGGGGACTGCTATGCTAGTGTAAGGCATTGTTATACCAGTATAACTGCAGCTATGCCAGGGATTGTATTGATATAACTCTATCAGTAAACAATCCCACTGTTCACCCATCCTTGATTCCTGGAAGTACCTATTGCTGAGAGTAGTACTTTCTACTGTGAGTAGTTTTGCTGAAGTACTGTACACAGAACCACTCATAATAATAAGACCCATGACTTCAGGATCAGTCTTGTGAATCTAAGGCAGCTTTTCAATGCTTTTTGAAGTTTTTTTGTGGCCTACTTCTTTGTCAGTGTTTTTAAAAGACAATAAAAAAACCATTCCTGGACTGGTATGGCAGATTTCCCAATATGGATTTAGATTTGCAGATTCCAGGAAATAAGTGAGTCTGAGGAGGTGAGTGTATAGCTATTTTATTTTATATTTAAATTGTAAGGACTTTTAAGTGTCTGTTTGTTCAAAATTAGCATACTGGGGTCCTAGACCAGGGCTGAGCTCCTGGGTACTACAGGTTGAACCTCTCTAATCTGGAACTCTATTGTCTGGGAACATCCGTAATCCAGGATGATTTAACTCAGCCAGATGACCACTTATGATGGGTGCAGCTAAATTTCCCAGGGTCGCACAATGTTTGTTTACAGCCCCCGGTCCTGGCTCTCATTGTTCTGTGCTGTTATGTAGCTGTAATTTACCCCTAAATGTCTTCTAAGAGCCCAGTAAGCAGTGGAAGTGTTTTTAATGTGCTAGACATATTGACCTTCCACGGTCTGGCAAATTCTTTCGTGTGGCACCAGTCAGGTCCCAAGGGTGCTGGATGAGAGAGATTCAACTCATACTGCAATATGAATAATAGTTAATAATAATGAATGGGTAGGCACATGGCATGCTGGGAAGAGATGTAGATTACCTGATATAAAATTCTGAAAACAATTGGTGGCCTAATTCTCATCTCACTCCAGGATTGCCGAACTCAAACATTGTATCAGCCCACCAAAATCATGAGAGTAGCTGAAAAATAATGAGCTCATAAAAACAAATCAATGTTGGGTAATATTCATTTGCCTTTTGCTTTCACAAGTGTGCTCTGGTCACTTTTGCAAGCTTTTCTCCACAAGCCTGAGGGCTAGAAACTCATTTTTTCCTTTAGTGAAACCGAAATCCTCAGATGAGCACTTTTTTCCAGCAGTTGGGTGGTTACATAAAGCATCAACTATCATGAGGTTCCAGATAATCATAACAGCTGACTACATCAGTATAAGTCCAGAATCACATCAAGAAACTGAGTGTGACAGGAGATTCAGACTCGGTATTCTAGGACGGAACTGTTCCAATAAACAAGAAAAAAAGAGACACACAATGTGGATGAGGTTAGGTAATCTCTTTCATTGGACCGGACTTCTGCTGGTGAGCGCATAAGGCCTCCTCCCTCGCCAACAGAAGCTGAGCCAATAAAAGACACCTTCCTGACCTTTTGCCTCTAATATCCTGGGACCGACATGGCTGCAACAGAAAGTCCTGTGGTACCTTATAGACTAGCAGATATTTATGCTTCAAAATATCTGTTAGTCTATAAGGTGCCACAGGACTTCTTCTTGTTCTCCAAGATACAGACTAACATGGCTACCTCTCTGATACATGGCTACAACAGTGTGCTATAAATTTAAAACCTGTTGGGTCAAGACAGGTTAAGGTTATTACTGTAATACCAAGTAATTCCTCTAGATGCCCCCATTTTATACCAATTTTAAATGCGCTGTAGCTAATGTAAAGTCTGTGGCCTATTAAGACTTTAAACAAGTTCATTTGTTTTAAAAAAAAAAAAAAAAAAAAAAAAACACCCAGAAGTTAAATATTTAGAGTCTATATTTCAGAGCTGAGCCTGAGGAAGGAGAAGTGACTTTCACTGGTGACAACAGTTTTAGATACATTTTTTCAATCAGATGATTTAAAAAAAATCTTCATTTTACAACTTCTAACCTGTGCTCTGATCCTATATAAGCACTTATGCAGATTAGTACATAACCTGTGTTCAGCTCGTCTGGTCACCTATGTAAAATTCCTTACCTGCACAAGTGCTGGCAGAATTGGACCCATGATAAGTAGCCATGGATTAGACTAGATAGCTGTGACTTATCTGACGTTGTTTTAACTACAGTTTATTTTATTTTTATAAAGTATGAAGCACAGACACATTTTAGGAAAGGAGTGGGAGTGAAGCCTAAAGTTTAGAGTAAACGGTGAGTCCTGGATTCTATCTCCCATTCTGCCCTGGACTTGAGACAAGTGACTTTAATCACCTGTGCCTCAATCCCTTCCCATCTGGGAAATGCTTGCTTCAGAGCAGTACTTTCTTGCATCACAGGACTAGTGTGAGGCTAAGATAATTAGATGAAATATTTGGGTAAAAGCTATATAAAAGAGAGGAACAAAAATGTCACTCTTCTAAAAAGACACAATGGTACAAATTTTGCAAAGACTTATGCATGTGAATAAGCCCACTTAAGTCAAATAGGTCTCTGTGGGATCACGGCTTATATAAAAAAATTACTTAGACCTCAGTAGTTGTAATACAATAAATGAAAAGTGTTATGTGCTTGGAAGCAGATTGCTAACCTACTCAAAATGTTTTGGTAATTATGATTTTCCCCTGCACTGTGTCTTCAAAAGTTTGTTTTCCATATACTATTCCTCTTACCCCAAGACATCTTTGCAGACTCAGGAAGAAGAACAGTGCTTAATCAATTTTCACTTTGATGGCATATATAATGTTTTTATGAGTCCATCACGTAATCAGTTTTGTGCAGCAGCACTTCTTGTGTAGGTTATGGTGGATTTCCTCCGCTCTACTTCTTTTAGCCATGGGCACTGATCAAGCTTCCTAGGTGCACATAAGATGTGACCTCTATTGCATTTCAACCCTTTACCTATTGTCCTGTTTCCAAGGTGCACTTGTTTGGTATTCTTGGCATTTGTTTTAAGTACATGTCAGCTGCACCAGTTTTCCAAGGTAGCGATGAGTATCATCCCTCTACACTTAATCAAATGCCTCTGTGAGGCCAATAACAGCAATGCATATATTTAATCCCCATTCTTGTTATTTTTCCTCAGCTATCAGAGCGTCAATATCTGATCAAAGCAACTTGAACCTGGTGTGAACTCACAGTGTTCATCACCTACCACTTCCTCTAAAACTTGTCCTAATCTTTCATTATCATTTCCCACTACTGATAATAAGCAGACACCTTTATAATTATTCAGATTGGTAGTATGTGCTTCCTCTTGCTCCCATATCTTCTTATATCATTTTTCCTAACAGTTTGATTGCATTCTCCTGCTGGCTAGTAGCAGCTCAGCTGTTAGATTGTCTGTTCCTGGCAGTTGCTTTCCCATTTTTTAATTGTTTCACTGCTCTGTTTTTCTTTTCTTCTGATTGTGGATCTGTGCTGATAATCTGCCCTGTTCATCTATCACGCTGAGAATGCTTGTATCCTGAACATTACAGCAATAGTTCAGATTTTGTCAGAACGCTCCTTCCGTTCTTGTATGCACCTCATCAGCATTGATATCCCCAGAAGTCTTCCTTATGGCTTGCAGCACTGCTTCCATACAACTTACTCTTTTGGTATGTCATTTTTACATCTTGTTTTCTTCATGCTTCATTTAGTTGTGGAACCCCATCTTTCCAGAATTTTTGTGTCCCCAATTGTAATTTCTTCACACTTTGATACAATTTTCACTTTCCCAGTAGTCTTGACTCGTTCACACTTTTCCTGGAGCAACATTCTTTCACCGATTGTCCAGATCTTCCCCCTTTTTGCTTCTACCTTCAAATAACTTCCTCTGCTGTGCTCTACTTTGTTTTCTTGAATATTTCTGATCCAGACTGGTGTGCAGTTTCTTCATCATTGCACATTAATGCCTTGAAAGGACCTCCAAGTCTCACCTTGCATGCCCTCCCCACATAGAGACCACTGAATTTATAAGATCAAATTGGGCTTCAGTTGCCCCCATCTTTTTCTTGGAATTTAACTTGAATATTCATCTTTCCCTTTAGCAGTTCAAGGTAACTTCATACGTCTATAGACATATCACTATCTACAGACATCACTTATCCATCATTGATCATCTTTGCCTTTTACTGATAATATTATAAGGTCAATCTGTTTTTTTTTATATGACCATCTACAGAATTCCAGGTAAACTCGTATATATCTTTGTAAGAAAACAAAGTACTGCCAATAATCAGATTATACATTTTACAGCAAGTTCTTAACCTTTCTCCCTTATCTGCTATCTCAATGCCCCATTATGCACTACTATTCATTTTCTGACCATGTCCATTACCCACAAACATCATATTATGATTTACAGTGCTACCCAATCTTGGATACAGTCCATCTTTCTTTTCTTCTATTGATGCATAACAGTAGTTCACAGTTATGCATAGTCTATAGCTACCTTGGTATGACAGTGTCCTTGGACACCGGCTCCCAGCAAGCTGTTCACTAAAGTAACTGTTCCTTGTTCACTGCTATAGCAACTCCATCTCTATGCTTCACTTGTCCATAATGAAGAAAAATAACATTTCAACTGTGACCGGTCCTGGGTACCCAGCCAGCAAAGGAGACCTGCACCTCTGAATGCCTCTGCTATCAGCTCCGTCTGGCTGAGAGTGAATGGAATTCTAACGTTCCAACATACAAGATATGTCATATATTTAACCATTATCTGAAATCCAAGTTTATTTGCATTTACTAGGTTTGTGTCTGAATCCATACATCAGTTTGGCTTGCTTTATGGTTTCTGAAACTAAGCAAGCTCTGGCTGTAATTTCTTGTGAGGCCAGTTCATTCCTACCCACCACCCAGAATAGTTGCTGGCCTGTTAGGAACAGGTATCAGCAATTTCACACTAGCCCAGTTACATTAGAAAGCAGTGTTTTATTTCTCTGAGCTGCACTTTATGGAAAAGGAGCCCAGTCTAAATGAAGCCCATTTCCCTTCTCCTCCGTGCAGTTGGTTCACTGAATCTGATTCTATAACATCTGATGTAACCCTTCCAGGTTTCTGCAAGACAGGCAACCTTTGTGCCTCCACTCTGGGCTAAGCCTTACTATAGTATCCCAGTACCAAGGGTGAGAGAAAAACACCCTCACTCCCCAGCTCAATGGTTCACAGGCTGCTGCTGCTTCTGTAGCTACTATGGAAAAGCAATTCTTCAAATCGTTATTTCTATGGCCAAGAAGCGAAGACCAAAAAAAACTACACCTCCCAGGGTCCACTGCGAAGGGGCGGGGCCGTGCAGCTAGATGGCAGGGGATACCCAATGGTCTTTAGGGTAAACGCCAGCTGGGGCGGGGCCAGCACACTATAAAGTTATCCGGCGGGCTAGGGGCGGGGATAGTAGAACTCTGGGTGTATCCAATGGGCGGGCGCCGGCGAAGCTCCGGCAGGTGGAGCGGTGTTGGCTCCATGTGCGCGGGGTGAGGCTGCGCCGCCCTCCCGCGTGTATTGGTGCTGGGGAAACTCCGCGGCGTACGGGGCGGGCAGCAGCTCCGGCTGCTCTGAACGCCGCGGGCAGGCGCCGGCCGCCGCTTCCCCTTTGGGAGCCCTGTGCCCGGCGGCACCACGCCCAGGTCCTAGCAGCGGCTGCGTGTTGTCCCGCCCCGCAGGCAGCGCCCCGAGGGGTATCTGCCGGGTGCTAGGATCCCTTCTGCCCGGGTCACGGTACTTTCCTCAGCGGCTCAGCAGCTCTCCCGGCTTGTGCGGGGATCCTGGATCTGGACGCGCCTGCGGCTCCTCAACTGCTCCCTGTCTGCGCCCATCTCCCGCGGCGGCCCCTGCTCCGCCAGCCCCAAGCGCGCCCCGGGGGTGCAGGCGCCGAGCCTCCCCGCCTGTTGTGTGCTCGGGGGCGCCCAGGCGGCCACCATGGCTTTCGCCAACTTCCGCCGCATCCTGCGCCTCTCCACCTTCGAGAAGAGGCGCTCCAAGGAGTACGAGCACGTCCGCCGGGACCTGGACCCCAACGAGGTGTGGGAGATCGTCGGGGAGCTGGGGGACGGCGCCTTCGGCAAAGTGTACAAGGTGGGTCCGGCGGGCTCCGGCCGAGGGACGTGCGTGGCCCCGGGCTGTGTGCGCTGCTGGCCGCCCCGGGCACGTGGGTGGGTGTCCCGGCCTGGGAGGGGATTACAGCCCGAGCGGTGCGGCGCAGCCTGGCGGACGGGCGGGGAAGGAGGTTACAGCCTGGCTGGGGGGCCCCACGTGCTGCCCGCACTACAGCTGGGTCGCTCTGGGCGGGCGAGGGGCGCTAGGCTGGCGCTAGGGCGAAAGCTGTAGCTGCCGTTTGTTCACAGGGTGCTTTGGCAGACCTCTGACAGCCCCTGGCCCGCAGGTCCCCGAGGACTGTGCGTGCAGCCTGGGGAAGCTGGAAAAAAGACCGAGTCACTTTGTGCAGGCGGCCCGAGGGGGCGTGTTGGGCCTGAGCCTGGAGCAAACACGGGGGAGATGCAGGTCCTTCGGCCTGGGTGGGCCCCCATGGCATTGTGCTGGGCAGCAGCTGGCTGGGAGCAGGCAGGTACTGGTGCCCTGGAGTGCTTTGGGGTGTTGGGGATGATACGTACAGATACAGAGAGAAGATGTATATTCCTCTTTGTTTTTGCCATATTTTCCACTTCCTCCCGCCCTTCCCAAACTCTCTCCTCCTGCAGCATGTGTCATCTGAGGTAAAGGTGTGTCCTGCTAAATGCAGGAGGTGACTGAGGAGCGGTAAATCATCTGAGGAAGCTGTCTCACAGCAAATCACCTTTGGTGCTTTCCTCTTCTGTCCTACTTTTGCAACAGCGCGGGCTGAAAGTGCTCATGTCTCTGTCCTTTCTTGTCCAGGGCTTGTCGGCAGTTTGTCTCCTTACGTGCTAAACAAACATAGAGCTGTATGAGGAGTTAGGCTCCCAAAAGCATTTTTCCTCTGAGTCAGCTCTGCAGAGCCTCTTTCTGTCTAGAAACTAACAAAAAGCTACATACTTTGCATTAGAGGTGCGAGAAAGGAAGCGTCCCTGTGGGTAGGTGCATGGAGAAGTGAAATGCTGTTTCCTGAGTGATACTGTGTAGTGCTGCTAGGCTTTCCTTGTCCAACTGCTAGATCAGGGGTCAGCAACCAAAAGAGTGACAAGGGCCTTTTTTTTTTTTTTTTTTTTTCCAAATTCGGTAAAAACCTCAATAATTCGAGAGCCCCAGTGCATGTGAATACAAGATAGTCCTTAATAAATAACATAAAAACATACTCTTTGTACCCCTATTTTAAGAACAGTGCACACACCCATCCTGCAATGCACTGCACCCATTAAAGTGGGAGTTATCTGAAGTTTTGGCATCGCATATCATTAGCTGTTTAGATATGAGTTGTTCATTGTTGGGATGTTAGACATTCACTGAAATATTGAAAATAATCAGAGGTATTTTCTTACTTTGCAATTATAGCTTCAGGAGTCACAAAGAAGTCCTTAAAGAGCCACATGTGGCCTCGGAGCCAGAGGTTGTAGACCTCTGCACTAGATAATATGAATTAAGAGATCTTATTTAGAAGTCCACCCTCAAAGATTGTGTGCAACTTTTGTATGCTTCCAGCATTAACACACTCCTGATCCACAAACCGGTCAGTGACCACTTTAATGGAGTGGGGCATTCTGCTGATGACCTGAAAGTCTGTGTCTTACTGAAGAGGAATTTTCACAACACTTTGGAAAGAGAGGCTGCTGAACTCTTTTATGTTAAAATTCGACACATTAACACGTGGCTTGAAGCGGGATGGGAATGTTTTAGGTCATTATAGGGGTGCTCTTGCACACTTGGCTTAATCTAATTCTTGACTCTCCCCTTGCCCCTCTATTCTCTGATTTGCTCACCTTGATAATATTTTTCTATTTGTCAGTGTTGATTACTATTTTTGGTTCTCTGTGCCTTAAATATTGAGTCTGTTCTGGTATGGCTATGGTCTGAAGAAGTGCGTCGATCCCACGAAAGCTCATCACCTAATAAATTATTTTTAGTCTTTAGAGTGCTACTGGACTGCTTTTTTGTTTTGATAGCATTAACACAATTCATGTTACAATGGTCTTTGGTTAACCTTTTTGTTAAGGGACCATGTTTTCAAAGGCCAGGTACTCAGTTGTGCTTTCTAGTGCATGTCAAACAGCAGACTTGTGCGATATGGTTAGTAGGCAGACAAGCCTGTGTGGGTGACACTTAAGAGAGTAGATGATGAGATGGGGTTGCTCCAATCATATTACAAGACCTGGCTTGAAATGGTGATCACAGGAGTCAGAAAGAATGAACTTAGGAATCTTATTGAATCTACTCCAAGTCATTAGTGCCTGCTGCAAAACTGCCAAAGAATTTGGTGGTTAAGTAAATGCTGCTGAAGAATCAGTCAAAACCTGTAAGTGTGAAGGAAGCAGGTGGGCTACAGGTCAGGACTGAGTGTTTTGCCAGAGCTGCTGTCTGTATCGTGTTGTTAGCAGAGCCTAATTTTCTTAAGCACTAGCAATTACCTAATAGGGCACAACATGTGCAGAAAGCTGTCCCATCTTAACAATTACCCTTATGGATTTTTCCTTTGCTGCTGTTACCCGAGGATAGAAAGATAGTTGAATGTTTTTCTCTGGTGTCATCTTGCTTTGTGTATTGGAAAACATTTGTTCAGATTCAGTAACTTTTTGCCTTATATAACCAGTTGTCCCTGTTTTGAGAGTCTTTCAGACAAAGAGGAGGGGAAAAAATGTTTTCAAAATAGGAAAAATATGATTGTGGGGAGAATAGCAATAAACTGGAACAGGGTCTCTGAAGCAGGCATTATTGCTTTGAATCTAGCTGACTTGAGAGAGAGAGAGCCCTTTTAGAAAAAGGACAACACATTCACCACTCTTGAATGCCATTGTCATACAATAAAATATGGACTCAAATTATAAAATTGCTATACTCAAACAGGCTGGCTGTAGCTGAAGTCATTACATGCCTAATCGTGAAATCAAACCTTACCCCAAATACATCTGACCCTTTCACTTAACTTGTCTTGATGTCCCTCCCATAGTATAGGCTGCCATACTGAAGTGCGCATTAAAGTTAAACCCTCTACCACTAGAGTATTTGACCAAGTGTATCAGCTCCCAGTATTTAAGATGTATCTCTTTTTATGTATGTTTCATTTTTAAACATGGGCTTCTGAACTGGAGCAGTGGTCCAAGAACTTTTTCAGTCTCCACCCAAACTTTTTCGCTGCCTATCTTTTCTCTCTTTGGGTTTGCCCTCCTTCATGGTAGAAAAGCACATTGTGGGGGTATAAATTGTTGGTATTGAAGTATTTTAGATTCAGGTGCAGGCAGTATTGGATATTTTTAATGGAAGGTTTCAAAAATAGTCACTTTTAGAAACTAGACGGCAACATTGTTATAAAGATGCAGCCTGTGTGCCACTAAGCAGAATTTAATCCCTCTGTTCTCTTCCTTTTCCCATCTTCTAAATCAACAGTAAAATCCAGAGCCAAGAGCCATGGGTGTGTGTAAGCAAAATGGCCTTGCATAGGATGTTGATGTGAAATGTTCAGGCATCTTATTGTTCCTGTTCATTTGTGTAAGTACATATGTGTACAAACACAGAAAAACTGAAGGTAGTGAAGATACAGAAAACAGTTGAAATCAATCTCTGCTGAGACCACTTCAGACACATCTTGCTATGTACACCAAAGGGGATGTTTAAAGTCTTGTAAAACTTCTTGTTCAAGCAACACGTTTATTATGAGGAAAATGGGACATTTGCCTTAAGTTTGTGTACAAAGTCTTGTACTTGGCCCCTGCCTGGCTGCAGTCATGGTCTTCTGCTCTCTCAATTCTGATACTGTGCCCATCATCAGGATATCTGATTATAATGTGTGGGGTGATTTAAATGCCTCAGCATCTTACTCCAGACTGAAACTTAACTAGCAAGGTTCAACTCAGGAGCAAACTTTGGGTAAAAGAAAAAAAGTGGGCAACGTTCACATTTTGGTTTTACAGGTTGAACCTCTCTGGTCTGGCAGCATCTCTGTTCCAGGACGACTTTAGCTGGCCAGATATCCACTTATCATGGATATTGCCAAATTTCCCATGGTCCCCGAAAGTTTGTTTACAGCACCAGTCCTGGTTCTCAGTGTTCTGTGCTGTTTAGCTCTAATTTACCCCTAAATGTCATCTAAGAGCCCAGTAAGCAGTGGAAGTGCTGGTAGTACTGCTAGCCAATATTGACCTCTGGTGGTTCAGCAAATTCTCTGGTTTGGCACCAGACAGGTCCCCGGGGGTGCTGGACTAGAGAGGTTCAACCTGTAGTTAGCAGTGTTCCCACTAATTTTTTCCATCCATTGGCAGAATAATTTTTTTTATGTGCATCACCAGTAGAAAGACATGCTGCAGCCCATGAGCGCTCCGCTAATCAGCGAGGCAGCTGCTTAATGGCTTAGTTTACAGGGAAAACTGGTAATAAGGTTTTATGTTGTTGTAGTAGACTGGGGGGCGGGACGGACCTCAGCTGTGTGCTAGCTTCATTGAGTGCTCTTAAAGTGTAAAATACAAATCTTCATTTGTCACTTTCCTACCTGCACAGCTGAACAGCTTTAAATTAGTTTGATACAATTTTGACAAAAATAGGAGTAACTCTAAGGGCCCCTGACTGCTTGATTATTTTAAATGATTCCTTTTTAAAAAAGTTTGACGGAGCCCTTCTAAATAGCATGTGTTGATTTATAAAGACTTCTCTAGTCAAATGAAGTATGATGGGGGTGCTCTTGCTCATTATGCCTTGAGAAAATTCTGCAGCAGAGGAGAACCCGGCTGCAAAGGGGAAACAGGGAAACACTGCACCCAATAATAAGGTTGAAAAGTGGCAGGGGAGGATGAAGGCTGAGAAGCAGTTTCCCCTCTAACTTTCAGTTGTAATAATCTCTGGTATTAAAAGTAACCAGCACGGTTAATGCATTGTCAGAGGGAAATGTGACTTTTCAAACATGCTTTGCTATTGGCCTGATCCAAAATCCACTGCAGTCAACGGGAGCCTTCTGTCTTTTGGATCTGGCAGTATAGAAGCAGGCCTGATCAACAGGAAGTCTTCATTAGCTGTGAATGCTATTCAGTTTATTTTAACGGGTCTTTGAAGCCTGCAGTAACTCTAGATTTGGAGACCTTTAAACACAAAGGATAATTGTGCAGTTTTAAAATCATAGCCCTTTTACAGAGGAAATGATTGCTAGAGAAAAAAGCCTGGTGGTGATCATGGTTTATTCACATTCTTCACTCTGGCTGCACTAAGACAAGTCTTGTAAAACTTACAGCTATGGCTCCATTGACTTGGTTTCCTGGAGTGAAGGTAGTTGCTTCAACTTCAGGCAGCTGAGCTGGCTCCTCTATATACTAATCTCGGGGGCACTATATTCACATTGTATTAAATCATCAGTAGAGTTGAATAGGGAAGCCCTTTTTGCTTTGATCCAGCAGTTCCATCTTGCAGATACTATTAGGTATAGCGCTTTCTATGCCAAGCAACTGCACTAATATCAACAGGACTAGTTACAATAGTATAGCGCATGTATAAGCGGTCAGGCACGCCTCTAACGACTCCATCTATTAGAACTTGCTGTATTTAATCATGTATTGTTTATGCTGCTTACGAAATGCTATCGCTGTGCTCCAGTATGCACAGAGGACACCTACGCCCCGATAACGCTTGCTGTGGCAGGGTGTGGACAGGATGTCCCCTTCAGTGTTGTGGTCTCTCCTGCTACTTGCAGTGCCAGTTCTGCAGCAAGCGGAATGCACTCATTAGAATTCCTGAGTGAAAGGCTTTCAGTAAAAGCTTCTACGTAGATATTACTGTGCCGTAGCCAACCCCAGAGGCCATCTGATTGCAACTTTAGGAACACACCTTAGTGTCTCCTTTTATAAAGAGATTGTTACGTTTCCTCTTTCTTCCTCTCCACCTCAGTTTTTCTTAAATAAATAAAATCCATTTTGATAACGTAGTCTGGTTGACAGTAGGGTGTGTAATACTGTGTAACTGGTAGAATGTGCCTAATGTTTTAAACTTGGTATGAGAAAAGACAATGAAAATAAAGCATCATTTTTACTTTGCGGCATACACCAGTAGGTTGTGCCTGTATGGTGTGGTGAGAGGTATGTGAGAAGTGCTTAGACCGGGAACAATATAATCAGGTCTGGGGGCTGGATCCAGCCTGCTAAGCATTTCTCTCCAGCTCACCCAGCTGATTAGCAGAGCAGCCAGCAGCATGTGTTCACCTCCCCACTCCCCCCACCATGTTCCATCTGCAGCCGAGCTTCTCCTGGGATCCTCCTGCTAACTGTGGAGGGGAGAGGGCTGTGCTGAAGTCAGTGTTCCCTCCCCCAGCACCTCATCTCTGCAGAGCAGGGATCCTGGAGAAACACAGTGGAGCCACTCCAGTCTGAAGTGTGGTGGTAAGTGGTTTGGTGCAGAGCAGAGGAGGTGGGGAGACAACGGAGCAGGACAGATTCCCTGTAGAGACAGAGAGGTGGCTTCTCTGAGACTTATCCCGCAGCAGCCAGCGCGCGCGCACAGTCACTGTCACACACACCTGTCAGCATGCACACAGTCCATCAGACTCTGTCTCTCGCTCCTCATAAATGACGGCTCCCACAATAACCCCAAGCCCAGCTCTCCACCCCAGCTCTGCACCCAGCAGCCAGCCCAATCCTGGAATGTATAGTGCAGAGGGGGCCGGCCCAGGCCAATCAGGAGTGCGCAGGCTGCGGGGAAGGCTTGCTGCTGAGACAGCAGCCACACCCAGCAGGCTGGACTGGCCTTTTAGTGGCCTTGGGCAACTGCCCGACTCACAGGCCCCTACGAATGGCTCTGCTGTCCCTGGCTTGGACTGTTTCCTCTCTGCCTGCCTCAATGCTCTCTTATTAATACTGCAGCTCACTGACTTTGGTGTGGGTTTGGGTGATTCAAGCTCTGCTCTTGCCATTTGATTCCACTAGTACCTTTCCATGCTGTTGTGCATGTAAATTTCAAAGTTACTGGCTGTCCTAAAAACCCTATTTGTTTTCCAGCTGAACCACAAAGCATTCACAATATATCTGCATGTTTTGTAAGGTCATGTTTTGGCCTTGTCTCTTCATGCATCATGGGGGCTATTTTCTATTTAAAATAGGGGATGGGAAGAAGCTGCTTCTTTGCTACTAAATGGATGTTGTCATCCTAGTGGCCCTACAATAACAAAGCACTATGGGTGCTATTCTGGTCCCAGTAAGTTCAAAGGGAAAACTCACTTTGGCTTTAGTAAGACCAGAGTCCCCACGTAAGGCTCTGAGTACTGCCCATAGAGCTCTCTGTGGTGTAGGGTCCCAAATCCCTTGCACAGTTTTGTAACTGAAGGTGCGGATTAACATATTGATACAGTAGTCAAACCTAAGTGATTTAGGCACCTATGAATTTTCAGTGAATTTTAAATTCCTAAGTGTCTGTCATTTCTCGAACTTTAGCCCAGGTATTTTAACCTTTTGTGGCAAGTTGCAGCTGGTATTTCTCATAAAGTGATGCAGCATTGGCATGCTTAAAGTAATGGAGGGCTTAAAGGGTGAAACACTTTTGGTATTAAACTAGCAAAGGCCCCTGCTTAACTGACTGTATCATTCACACTATAGTTGGTCTGGCCTGACACCAAGTATTCTGGCTTTGCTTAGTTCTCCCTCCCTCTGAAGTGATGCCTCAGCATTGTGTCTCAGGGCAAACGCAGCGGTGTGGGGTCATGGAGGGACGGTCTGTCATTTGTGAGGAGAATACTGATGGAACTTCTTCTGCTTAGAAAAAGTCTGCCAGACCATCTTCTTATTTTTCTATTGCCTTAATTACAGGAAAAACAACTCCCAGAGTGTCTACCTCACAAAATGCAAAGGCCATAAATCATCTCTGTCAGCTGTAATAGAATGCTATTTCCTGTGCATTCACTTCCTCAGTAGCTACCTGTGACCTTGTGCAAAATTAGTTGGTTAACCTAATTTGAGCTACTTCTGCCTTCCATTCCTGTAGGTTGGAAGTAGCTACTGAAATTGCACACACAGGAAGTCTTGAAGGACCTGCTGGGCAAAATGTGTGTGTGCTGGAACTTGTAACAGCCTACATTGCTGTCTCTGGAATTTCATGTAACATTTGCAAACAGATTCAAGCATGCCACCGCAGTCTCCGTCTCCAAAGTCCTTCAAGAGGATCTGTGCTGTGGAACAGAAGCAATGTGCAAGCCCAGTTCACCAGCAGGGGTTGTTGGGGTTTTTACTGTGGAGGTATGGAAGTGAAGGTCTGATCTTTCTCCTACAAGGGCCTAGTTTGATCAGACACCTATCTGGCACATTACAAAAAGGCTGAACAAAACATGCACAAAATACTGCAGCCTTGGCTGCCTAAGCCCCATTCCCTGGCACCGATTCACAGCAGCTATTCAACCTGCTGCTCAGCTCTGCGCTTTCTCTGCACCAAGCTCAACGTAGAAAGTTGCTAGGAAACCTCCAAGAAGTGGTCACACTTTTTTTTTTTTTTTTTTCCCCTTTAGCCTCTAAGGCTTTTTGACAAAATAACGGCTGAGGGTTGGGCGTGAAGCAGGCAGGCTTGAAAGGGGGTAACAGTGAGCAGGCCTGACAGCTGAAGGGCCTGGTAGGTTGGGAAAGTTTCCTGTTAAAAAGCTCTTGGGTCTAGGCTGACTGAGCATCTCCAGGAGACTTGTGGGATTCTTGTTTAGTAGATCCTTGCCTCTTAAATCTCCCTTCACTCCGCTTCAGAGCGAGGAGCAGATGCAATATCAGATAAAGCCATTTGCTAGTGATGCTTCTCCCCAACCCACTCAAAAATACGTCCACAGCAGAATGGACACCTGCAGATGCTGCAGTGCTACTCTTTAAAAGTACCAACAAAGAAAAACCTGCTTGTCTTTTCCCTTGCACTCAGCCCCCCAGTACCTGGGAATGATCTGCTGAGCAAGAACCAATACTGAACTAGCCTCTAAAGGCCTGCAACTGCCACTCCTCTTTGTCTGATGTACCATTGCTGTTATCTTTTTCATAGCTCCTCCACTCTCTGGGAGTCATGATGTCGGGATCTCCTTCATCCCTCAGTGAGGAAACTCTTGTGTGTTGGGATCTGACTTTTGGTGCTTTGAAGCTGGGAGAGTCATAGCCATTGCGGGGGGTGTCTCTGTGTGACTTCCCATTGCACCTAGGCTGCAAAGCTGGGGGAAGCATTTCTGCTTCTCATTAAGATTTCCATGCTTTGTTTTCCGAACCACTTCTAATCCTTCCAAAAAGTTTCCATGGTTGCCGGAGTAACTGATCCTGGTGCAACTCATTAAGAGTTGGACAGTGGTTTTTCTAATCCTGGCTGAAATTACATTCATGGGACAGAACCCAATATGTTGCACCATATTTACCAGAAGACTAAATAGTTTAGAGAACAGAAGGCTTTTGCTTATGCATTTTGTGCAGGAGGGTACCTGAGCTAGTGCTTAAGGTCCAGGACTCCTGAGCCGAAGACCTGCACTCCTTTGTCTCAGAAGTGCTATGTGGCTTTCTTGCTTGCTCCAGTTTCTTTATTTTACAGACAACACCCGGGGTTGTCAGTCTGGGAGGACTGATGAACTGTGGCTAAGCAGTGCTATTGAAAAGTAGAGCATCGCTAGCTCTCTTCAGCTCCTCTTGCATCCCAGCTCCTCCCCTTCCCTTAGAACAGTTTCCCAAATGGTGTTTGAGGTTCCATGAAGTGAAAATAAGGGTTCTGTGAGAAAATCCCATTACAACGGGTGACTCCTCTGCAGGTCCCTGCCCTGCTGCCACTCAAACGTTTCCCTCCATCCAGCAGAGCACTCGTGCAGAGCTTTTTTACGCACGCACACACTGTGACATACATTCAAAATATCTGTTCCTGAAAGGCCCTATAGCAAGATAGGCCCTGAAAACAGGCCACGCTCCTTTACTGATAGCCTGGAAACTGGAACAGTCTGTGGCTGTGATTTATGGTGTGCTCAGTTTCTCACCCAGTGAGCCTACTGCCAAATAAAGCACTGCAGGACTTGGCATAAGTAAACAAGGAGGGAAACGTGCTAAGGAGACTAAGGAAAGAGTTGAACAGAGGGAGTCTTAAATTCAAATGTTGTGTTCAGCTGTCAGCCTGATGCTTGTTTAGAGAGGCAGAGTTGGGCAGATTAGTGATGGTCACCATAACTTAATACAGTGGTTCAGTAAGTGGGGGGGGCTTTCCATAAGAACACGTGAACAGGAATGAAAGCGCACTCACATTGCAGCAGCAGTGGCTGCTGAGTAGAATAAGGTTTCCTCCCTCTGATTTGGGTTAAAGCTTTGCCAGAACTAGCCTGCTAGTGGTTCAGGGTGGTGGTTTTGGAGCTAGGGAGGAATATAAGGAAAGCTGGTGAGCGTATTTATGTAGGCCTCGCTTCCGGTAGGCTAAAAATAGCAAGGGGCATGTTGAACCTCAGAGCTGATTGGCATTAGAAGAAGGGTAGGAAGGAAGTAGAAATCAGGCCTGCTATTGCCAGTCTGCCTGGTTATCCTTGGGTAGATTCTAGCCAGTGCTATTAATCTTCCTTTCATGTGCAGGGTGAACGACTGGGCATTTGCTCCTGAATTCCTATCATCTTTTGTATATAATCTTCGTAGGGAAGCACTCCCCTTTTCCTTCCTGTGTCTGGGGAACAGCTCTTTGCAAAATTTATCCGCCAGCTCCTGTAGTCATGCTCTCAAGCCCTTGTGGTACATCTGATGTCGGGTAAGAACCTAACACACGCAGGCTACCGGGGATCCCCTTGGGCTCACAGGCCAGCTCTCTCCGCATAGCCAGCATGTTGCTGGCAGAGGTAGTGAGGTTAGAAGGATGGTGACCAGTGTTCCTTCTAACCTTTTCCATCTGTGGGCAGATCACATTTCATGCGCCCCCGCCATCACGCACAGATGTCCACCACTAGTAGGAAGACCTGCTGCTGGCTTTGGGTGTTGGAGGGGCTCTGCCAATCAGCTGGGCAGCGTTTGAATCTCTCCTGGGGGTTCCCGAGCACTCAACTTACAGGGAACACTGATGGGGTCTTGAGGGGAAAAACCTGAGACTGTTGAGGTCACGTGAGGTTTTCTCATTGATTGGGACAGCCAGGATTTTCACCTCCCTTGTACAAATGAGTTCATAGTCCCCTGGCAGCACAGCTCTGTCCATCGCTCCACGTGCCTTATATAAACACAGTAAAATTCCTTTAATCCAGCCTCTGATGAGTAGGAAATCCTGGTGGTCTGGCATCTGGCAAAAATAGTCCCATTTGCAGAGAGAATCTGGCAAAATCTGATGGTCTGGCATACAGTAGTCCCCCTCGCATACCTCAAAATTCACATAAGTCGGGGGGGGGCGGGGCTCGGGTGGTGGGTTGTGGCCATGGGAGGGGGTTAAGTCTGGGGTTGGTTAGGGCACCAGGGGTGTGGTTGAGCCAGGGCATTGGGAGGTTGGAGCCTGGGCCTGCGGGAGTAGCGAAGAAGCAGGAGGAGCCGGGGGTGGAAAGCCACAGCTGGGTGCTGGAGGGGTGATCTGAGATAGTGGGGTTTGAACTAGGGCATGGGGGTTATGGTGACATCCAGTAATCTGAGAAATTTGGTAATCCAGCACCTGTCTGGTCCCAGATGTGCTGGATTAAAGGCCGGGGGGTGGGGAGTGTGCGCGCACATACACATATATCATAGAACTGGAAGGGACCTTGAAAGGTCATTGAGTCCAGTCCCCTGCCCTTTTGGCAAGACCAAGCACTCTCCCTGACCGATTTTATTTTTTTAAATCTAACTGCCTCCGACCCCTAAATGGCCACCTCAAAGATTGTATTCATGACCCTGGGTTTGTAAGGCCAATGCTCAAACCACTGAGCTTGGAACTGATGAAGGACATGAATAACCAGTGTCATTGTATGCAGAGAGCTGCATAAGGGCAGTCAAGGTCTCATTCTGCTTCCAGGTGCTGACAAGTGTTAATTCCAATGCACTGTGGAGCTTGCTGGGAATTCCACTTAAAAAAACAGCTAATGGGCATTGGCATACATCTCTTCTCCCCTGCAAAGGGTCAACGAGTTCTTGTGGAGTTCACCAGTTCACTCATCGGGGCCAACCTCTCCACCTTCCCAGCATGAGTTTAGGTTTACCTGTGCCCTGGTGCGCGCCCGCCCCCCCCCCGCCCCAGGTAGCAGGCTGAGAGCCTGGGATGCTGTGTCCCGCAAGTTTCTTTTACCTTCAGCAATCCGCAGCATGACCTTTGTTGTATTTCTATCTCTTCCTGCTTCTCCTAGTTCTTTCTGCTGGGTGGTCCCAAGCACTGAGGTCAGAGGGTATCGAAGCACGTTGTTTATTGTGACAAATCTAAGTGTCTCTAGGGGGCTTGTCAGCTAGGAAACTAATTTCAGCTCTCATTGATTATTTGATTGTTACACGAACATTACATCTGCCTTCTCCATAGCGCATTTATTTATTGATGCGGACAGCCCAGGCTAAGTTCATTTGAAAGCAGTTAACCATTGTATTGTCCCTGAGAAATATTTGCGCGAGCAGTTACTGGATTTATACAATGTGACCATACTGCATGCCAAGTCTGATTATCGAGACTATCAACCCTGAAATGCTGCTTTTGATGAAGGGAGGTTATTTTAAAAAAAGTTTGTTTAAACAAAGTAAGTGGTTTTCGAGTTCAGAGACTTAACAACATCCTACTTCTCTTGACACCGAGACAAGGCTTTTGGGGTAGAGGGAGGAAGCACTAGAGAATGCTGGCGTCACCCTGAAAATGGTGTGATATTATTCCAATAACGCTTCGAACTGTGGTGTCCTGCACACTAGCCGCTTACTGCCAGCTGCGTGTAGCGACATGGCCAGTTGAATGTGGCTAGTTGGTTTGAACAATAAATATGTTTTTTCAAAATAAAGTGGCTTGTTCGCTCTAGCAGTAGCTGCTGTGGTGGTTACTGCTTCAGAACTGAATGGACACCACTGTCTTAGAAAGATCAGCTTTTGCTTTTGAGCGGGGAGGGGCAGGAATAAGTGGGTCATATGGCAGTGCTGACAGGCAAAAGGAAGAAGATGCCATAGTACTGGTAAAGCTTTGTTCTAAAAAGACACTCTCCATAGTGAGCAGCCCTTTATCATGGAAAAAAATAACTTCCCTTGGAGCCTTATGTTTATATCACCTCCACACCTACAACTCCCTTGTTTTTCAGAAGAGCATCAGACCTAGCCTCTGGTAGAATATTTGTTAATGTTTTGGGTCAAGATGGGCTTGTCAGCCTCTGAATTTTGCAATAGCTGAGGAGGTGATTCAGAAACAAAGATGACTTCTTTGGTCTTTCACTTGAATGAGGGTTTGTGCAATCCAGTATTTCTACTTCTGCATTCTTTTAATACAAGGTTTTACTGGAATCCAGACAAACCTTTTGCCATGGTTGATAGTGACGGTATGTGTAAGAAGATAGGATCTCTACCAATGACTTTCTTCTACAACAGGGGTCAGCAACCTTTCTGAGGGGGAGTGCTGAAATCTGACCTTTTGACCTCTGTGTATTGAGAGTGCCAGTGATACTTCTAAAAGTCACTAATAGTCCTACTTACAATAGCTTCATTAATAAATTAAGATTCAGAGCTTTACCGATTAGATGGTGGTTGGTAGCATTAGCTGGTGTTTTGTTAATCTCCAGGCAGCATGGCTTTGAGCAGATTCCCAGCTGCATGGGGCATAAGGGGTAGGGCTGAGTTCCTGCCTCACATGCTGATGAAAATCAGCTTGTGTGCCGCTCTTGGTACCAGTGCTGGGGGGTTGCTGATCATCTATGGTCTTTATTCTTATATCCTTAATACGAGCAATAAACTTTTTGTCTCTGCCTGTAATGCTATAAACGTGCTCTGTTGCTCTGGGTGTTCTCGGTGTCTTCAGCTGTAACATGCCAAGCAGCCATGTCTCTCTACAACTAAAACTAAATTCTCTTCTTGCCTTGCGATCTTATGTGCTGATCCTTTGTTTGGTTCTCTAAATGCGCTACAGCGGATGACTTCTTGTTGATAAATTTTTCCCATGTTTGGTACAGGCTCCTGTCATCTGTCTTTTGCATATGTGTGTGGTTTTTTTTTTTTTTTTTAAAAGGTGTCAGTCTTATCTGTTTAGTGAGTTAATTTTGAGAATGGTGGGTGCTGGTCATAAAGCATTTAGGATTTCAAATACCCACGGGCGCAGTTCTATCCGTGGCTCATTAATACAATCTGGTTCCTTGCCAGCAGCTTGCTGCCTTTTTCCATGTAAAGGAACAGTCTAGGGATAAATTTACCTTGGTATTAAAATGACCAGGGGTCTGGGCTTATAGATGCACTTTGAAATAAGTTCCATGGTTAGTAATCAGATTGGTATCTGGCAGTTTATGTTCTTGGCATCTGGGCATTCTTGGTGATCTCTGATGTCGGTGAACTTCAGTGGAAAAACTGACTGCCTCTGGAATGATGCTAGCTCTTCAAGGGTTGCACAGCTGAGAGTATTTTACCTGAATGCAAGAACGGTTTTCAGTTTCCTACTTTGCCAGCTTTTTTCCTGGCTGGACAGCTGGCTGATAGTGCTTCCCTGGAGTTCCTGCAGTTGGAGAGAGCCATGCTAAGGAGAATGGACTTGGGGGGAGGGGGGGTTGTAGGGTGAACCCCAAATTGTTCCGCTGTTTAACAAATTTGCCTTGAAGAGAGCAACAGTAGGTCACCATCATCCAGGGTGCTTTCCTCATCAATACTAATGCATGAGTCAAGCAATAAATGCATATACAGTGCTTTACCATCACTGATCCTTCCCATTCTGCCCTCCACCCCTGAAAACAAACTCCCTATGATATAAGTGCTGTTCCCATTTTACAGAAGAAAGCTGTGAGGCAGAACATCGTGCTTGCCCAATGCTGCAGAGGGATCCAGGACTGGTGCCAGGTTATACGCAACGCACAGCTGTAGAGAATGTCCCTTGCAATAAGCAGCTCATAGAGTGATTGAGTAGAGCTTTAGTTCCTTGGCCTGGAGAGGTGCTGAAAGAGCTCACTATTGTGAGGAGTAGTGTCAAACACAGGACACAAATTCCTTAAATGTCACTGGTGGCTTGGTGTTCAGGTCACCTTCACATGATTTCTCTCCTCTGGGGCAGTGTCTGGTCTATTATATGGAATTTGAGTCAGAAGCTGGATTGACACTTAAGTTATCTCTGGCCTGTCTTGTACATCTGAAATGTACTTCCATGGATAGCAGTCCGAGCCTGTGACCCACTTAAAACCAAGCTGCCTGAATGATTGTCCACGTTGTATTGCAGAGGGCCTAGCAAAGCTCCAGCAAGCGGAGTTTAGGGTAATTGCACTAGTCACAAGTAACAGAAATGGTGCATAGGAGACCACAGCCCAAGTCTGATGCTGTGGTAAGCATGTCTCTGACATCCTCAAAGCTACTTTTTTAGGTAGCAGGGTAGGTTGATACAGGCAATGGCTGTCAGACTGCATCGATAGAGCTGTGGTGTTCGTCGCAGTCTGGGTGAGGGTGGCAGGTAATAGTGGTTCTAACTTCAGTGATACAAAGGGATGGTCTAAATGTAAAATAGTCATATAAAGGTGACTGGAAACAATTGGCACGAATTCCAAACCCTATAGAATAGCGGCTGTCATGTGGAGGATCAAGACCCCAATTCAGTGGGATCACCAGGACTGGCATTAAATTGTTTGGAACTCATGCTTCAGCTTCAGCTCTGGGCCATGGAGCTGAGTCCTTGGGGTCCTTCTGTCCTCTCCACTACTAGCCCCAAGGTTGTATACTGACTTTTGTTGTCAGAAGCGGGTCGTGATGCAGTGAAGATTGAGTATTGCTTCAGTAGAGGAATAGTGAATGTGACAGATATAGTGTAATTTTGAAGTGTCTGCTACAGCACTTTCTTGGACACATTTTTCCAGGGCCAGACTGAGATCCGGCGTGAGCACAGGGCCTTCAACCAAAGAGAACTCACCTCAGAGTATTTAGATTTGGCCGCTGCGTTGCGTTTGCTTGGGGAAGGCAGCAGAAGTCAGTGTGTAGGGCTTTGACTCCCTGTCCAGAAACCTGAATTCAGTTCCCAATTCTACGTCTGACCTGTGTGATCTTGGATAAATCACGTCACCTCTGTGCCTCAGTTCCATTCGCCCCTGGAAAATGGAGGGAGGGAGTGTCCTTTTGTGAAGCTCTTTGAAACCCTCTTAAAAACTGTAAGAGCTGCTTGTTCATACCTCTGCTGTCCTGTGGGCTTGTTGCTTTCGACATAGAGTCCCTTTCTTGAGTTCCTGGTTCGCTGGCTTTGAAATGGGAGCAACAGGTGCTCTGATTATTGGCTCAAAAAGTTCTGCTCCTCTGCTGACTTCCCCTGAGATGTGATTTCCTAACTTCCTCTGGCAGTGTGCAGTAAATCTGCCCTCTGGCCCCAGCTGGCCTGCAGGCTGTGGAGGAGGGAAGACTCTCTGCTTGTCTGTCTCTGAGGCTGAGCAGCTCCCAGTACTAATACCAGTAGTCTCCTTCCTGTGTTGATCAGGAGACTAGAAGAGGAAGCTAAGATGTCAGAAATGTAACTGCTTCAGGGATGCCTGCAGTCCTGCACCTGGTGGGAAAGTTACCAGTTCCCATGCTGTTAACCGCTTTGGGGACAGCTTTAAAGTCTCATTGGGTGCATTTGCAGTGCCCTTACAAATCAGCAGTAGGCTAAGGGGCGATTCAGTTATATCGACACCATGATTAAATAGCCCTTAAGCGTGAGCCTCGCAAGCAGTTTCCTTTAGTTCAGTGGCGCTCAGGCTGCAGTCTGTGGACCCCCGCCTTACAGGGGGAGGGCACCCTCCTTGCATCCTCCAGCAGCAGGCAGCCTGCCCCGCTGCCCCTTTCTGCTCACCCCCCTGCAAAGCTGGCGTGTCGGTGCCAGCTGGCAGCCCCGTGGGCCAGATCGAGCTCATGAGGGGAAGAAGCAGATGTGCCCACTGCCGCTCCCTCCGCCCTAGCTGGCGAAACAGTACAAGAAACTGCTTGTGAGAAGCTTTCCCTGCTGCTCTGATTGGCCAGCCAGTGGGGGCGGCAGGGGGTAGTGCCTGGGAGGGGTGAGAAGCGTGGAGCCAGGTAAGCACCTCCGTCTGCTTCGTGCCCAGGCCCTGCACTGTCATCCCCCTCATGTGCCCAGACCCGTACCCTCAGCTCACTCCTGCACCCTACCTCCAGGCCAGACCTCCAACCCCAGCCCTCTGCTGCACCCCATCTCTATCCAGTTTCTTAGCAGCTTTCTCCCCTGCACTGAACCCCTCATCTTTAGCCACGCTCCTTACCTTAGGGGAGTCCACAAAATCTGCTCACCCCAGGATCCCAGAAAAGTTAATCTGGCCTCTGGGAAGCCCTGAACCTTGGTCGTCCACCCCCCACCCACCCTCTCAGGGGCTGGAGTGCAAGGGGCATGATGTGGCTAACGCATCATAAGGTTTGGTGGGGTTTTTGTGTTTTCTTCTGTCATTTGTGTGGCCACCAACTGATTGTATTTTCCCCCCCATGGCTCAGTGACGACCCCCCCCCCCCACACACACCCAAAAAAGGTTCCCTGCCCCGCTATAAATAAAGAGATGCTGAAACGTTTGGCGTATGACATAAATTACTATTTTACTTTATTTAAAAAGAAATTTGGTAAATGATTGTAATATACACAATAAGATCTAAATATATGCCTCCATACACTATAGCTTCATATTTACATTTTTATGCTCCAGTAGCCTAATATAAATAATTTTACAAGCCATACCACAGTACCTGAAGGACTAACTAACTTATTTATTAAATAAGGAGCTTCCATGGCTAAGACCCACTCCCTCAGATTTAAAAAATTGAAAATTAAAAGTAACTTGGTGTTTTGTTACTTGGAGAGAAGCAAGTGCATTTTGCCGTCATGGGTGGTTGCCTGGTCGTCTGCGGAAAAGCTTCCGCTGAGCAGGAAGCCCCACAGGTCAAAAAGTTTGAGAACTGCTGCTCTCGTGTTTGCCATCCCTGAGTGGAATTAACTCGGTGTGCACCAGTGTGGAAGGAATGTGTGGCATGGAGGTGCTGTGCGACATCACCTTTATATTGGTGCATGTAAAAAAAAAATTAATGTGGCAGGGTGGGACCAAAGGGTTCTGAGTGCAGGAGCGTGGTCAGGCTGGGGCAGATGGCTGGGGTGCAGGAGTGAGGGGCGCTGCCTAGGGGTGTGAGGTTTGGGAGCTTAGGTCACAAGCCCAAATCAGCTGGCACAGCCAAGGTTTTGAATTATACGCGAGACATACCCACCCAGCCGTGCTCTGCAACTGGTGTACCGTGGCACTTGGTGTGCTTCCAAGCTACATGCTGGGAGTGTCATCCGGTACTTTGCACACGCACCCCAGCGCCTGTGGAGGCATGAGATGGTGGTGGCTCTGGTGAGTTGCTGACATCGAATTAGAGTGGTGGGGAAAGAAGCCTGGGGATGCCTGGCTCTGGGGAAGGGGAGGGGGATTGGTTAGAGTGAAGAGCTGGGAGTGGCTGGCTCTAGAGGAGGGAGATGGACTGGCTTAGAGCAGGGAGCTGGGTGTGCCTGGTTCTGGAAGAGGGGAGATGGATTGGGTGTATATATTGGGTGTGCCATGAAATTATGATAAGTGTGGCACGAGGTGACAGAGGTTGCTGAGCACTGCCATAGAGGACAGGTCTCTCTATGGAGAGGCTAAAATCAAATTAGGGTTATGTATAATAGATATTAAGGCTGAGCTTTATACTCTATCCTTGGCAATAGGCCTATGCACTTTGAGTCTTAGGCAATTGCATGTTTGTGTCTTAGCACTGACTGGCTTTGGCTAGATACATGTAAGGTGAGAAGTCCCTGCCCACACGCTTACTTCAGTAAGTATTCAGTTTAAACAGATACATGTGCATAAGGTTTCCTAAAACACCCTGTTTCCTGAGAATTGCTCATACACAGCAGGAGACTAACAGATGAGGGAGTTGCTCTGTTGTTACTCAGCATGTTAGTCATAGTAACACACCTTGCTGGCATGGAGACTGTTCCTCTCTGGGTTTTCCCTGTTTTCATATGGGCTGGCAATCTTTCACTGTTGGGCAAACACAGGCAGAGAAGGAAGCGGCCTGCCCAGGCTTCGCATACGCTACCAAGCCAGGAGCAGACCTGCTCAGAGCTGCTTGATCTCCAGCTCTGGAGCTGTTCTCTGACTTGGGCTGGTGGCGTGAAGCTTTTCGCGTGACCTGATTGAAGTCTACCTCATGAGGTGTCCTTCGGGTCTCTGCTAGCAAGTTCCTGGTGGCATCTCAGCCAGTCTTGTAAAATTGGGCTCTTGGGTCCCTGCTCTGAGATTTTCCCCGTGAATCTGAGCCCAGGTGCTCTGAGCATGGTCACTTTCTGCCAGT
This sequence comes from Carettochelys insculpta, assembly GCF_033958435.1. Taxonomy (NCBI): domain Eukaryota; kingdom Metazoa; phylum Chordata; order Testudines; family Carettochelyidae; genus Carettochelys; species Carettochelys insculpta. Next base: position 16,467,704 of record NC_134151.1, read on the forward strand.
GGGATGTGTCACCATGTGCAAGATGATCAGCAAGGCTGTGTCAGTCCATTCCTTGGGGGAGAATTGTGCTCCAGAGTTAAAACTTTGAGCAAGATCCCAGCAGCTTCTCCTGGGTTGTTCTGCATTTTCAATGCCATGTTCTACCTCACTGTTCTTAGTTGTCAATGTGAAATAAAGCTGGTGTAATGGCTCATGTTCCTCATTAGGGTAGTGAATATAGTTAAGTCAATAATCTCAGTGTACAGAAAAAAAAATCCCCCCCGCCCCAGGTGACAGAATGACATCAGCATGCAAATGTCTGTCTGCTGCCCTGGGGCTGGGGAGAGGGACCAGGCTGGGTTGGGAGGAGGAGATGTTGGGCCTGGCCATGCAGCCCCCGAGCCCTACCTGGGAAAGCCAGGTCTGACCATGTGGCTCCCCAGCTCCCCTGCCTCTTCCCCCCATGGGAAGAGAGGAGGGGGAGGGGGGAGGAGCTTGACAGCTAGCACCTAGCAGAGGTGCCTTCTCGGCGCTGCATGTGGCACCTCAGGGCGAGTGTGAAACTAGAGGGGATGCTGCGCTGCAAATGCACCTTCTAAACATCTCCCAAAAGGGACAGCGGTGGCCCTCCAAAAAAAAAAAAAAAGAGAGAGAGAGAGAGAGAGAGAAACCTGGTAGGAAGGCAGAGCTTTCCCCCTGGTGCTTCTGGTGTCTTGCACAAGTGAAACTGTTCTCTGAACTAATTGCAGAAGGCAGCAGTGTGGCTCAGGGATGGCAGCTGTGCAGCAGCTACATCTCCCTGGAGTTGTCTGTGGGGAAAAACACCTCTGCCCTACCTCTTGTGGGCAGGCTTTCCTCACACCGGCTGAATGCTCACTATCTGATGAAGCAGGTCTTTGCCCACAAAAGCTGATGCTCTAAAATATTGGCCTATCAGCTGCCACAGGGCTTCCTGTTTTTGAAGAGACAGACTAACTCGGCTATCTCTCGGATACCTCCTTGCTCTGACATCGGCCTGTTGCACTCTGAAAGTGAATGTTAGAATTACGTGATGGTCTCAGTGCTTACTGGTGGGGCTTTCTGCTGCTGCTTATGTGACTGTAGTACAGTCCTATAAACGTACTCTGGCTTCCATTTTGGTGTGGGGGGAGAGGAGGGTTTGGTTTCATCAAGTTGGGAAGCTCTGAATTGCGTAGAGGGAGGGTGGACAGGAATTAGTCTTTTGATGTGAGACACACATGGACCAGTGCTGATTAATCAGCATAGATTTACAGAAATGTGGGGCTGGATTGGGTCTAACCCCCTCATGGAAGAGAGGCAATGGTACTAGAGATGCAGCAGGAATCTCTTGCCTTGGATCTGAACTAAGATGATCCTTCAGAACATTGTGAGTTTGATTCAGGCTCATTATTAAAATAGTTTGATCACTGTGCATCTCATCCAATGTACCGTTTTGCCCAGGAGAACCTACCTAGCATTCAAAGACAATAGCTGTGTGCAGCGCCTTTGCTGCAGACAGCTGAGTTCTGTGTCTCTGAGTGTTTCTCAAGTGCAGGGCACTGGATTGCCTGGAGGATGTGAAGTCTGACTGGCCTTGATCTCAGGGGAAGTGTATGCATGGTGGTATAACCACAAAGGGAAGCCCCACCTTTTCTCATAGCACAGACTTCCTCTCTAGCTCTCCGCCAGCCTCTAGCATGCACAGAGGGTCTAGGAGGTTGTTTGTTCTTGTTCTGGACTGTAATTATTGTCCATTCTTTTGAACTTTTCGATTTGGAAGGCTGCACTTCCTTACATCTCCCACAGATCCCTCCCATTGCTTTTCAGTGGCTTGGTGGTGATTCATTATTTAAAACAAAAGAGGGGAAAATAGAGGCACCCTGGTAAAACTAGCTTGAGCTGGGAACAATTTCATGACCTAGTAGAAATGGAGTCACCACCCACTTCATCCTCTTAGGGTGTATTTGGGTCTACAAGTGCTGGATTCTTCTAAAACCACTAGAGCTCAAGTTTGTCCAGCTTGGAAAGAGAAGACTTAATTTAGTCTGTGGTAAACTCTCTTCCCTGCTTCATGCTGTTTCCCCTCCTTTCTTACACCCTCTACCAAGACTTTTTCTCATTACATGGCAGTATCATCTAAACACTTAATATGGATTCAGCTGGAGCTTGTATGTCTATGCTGGGAACTAATCCATTTCCAAGCTTCCTGCACAGGCCTTTCAAAGATACATAAAAAGAGAAAGCAACAAGGTGGATCATAAATGAAGCCTGCCAGCCTTTCCTCCTCAGACAGAAATTTCAGATTTATTAAGTCATGAGCTATTGTGGATTTAAAAAAAACCCACTTCACCAGATGGGTTGGAGTGACATGGTATATATAAAGAGAGAGGTACGTATCTCCAATCTATTGTGGAAAATGATCCTTCACTCTCTGACATAGGGAGACTGACAAGTCCTTACCTACAGACAGCCCCCAACCTGAAGCATGCTATCGTACCTAAAAGAGGCTTACAAAGAGGAGAGAGATAAATTGTTGTTCTTGGTCTCTGAGACTAGGATAAGAAGCAATGGGCCTAAATGCAGCAAGTAAGTGTAGGTTGGACATTAGGAAAAACTTCATAACTGTCAGGGTGGTTAAACACTGAAATAAATTGCTTAAGGAGGTTGTGGAATCTCCATCACTGGCGATATTTAAGAGCAGGTCAGATAGACACCTACCGGGGATGGTCTAGACAGTGCTTGGTCCTGCCATGATGGCAGTGGACTGGACTCTATGTCCTCCCAAGGTCCCTTCCAGCTCTAGTGTTCTGTGAGTCTACATATACCCTGGATTCTGCTGTTTCTACTCATGCCTATCTGATGAAGTGGGTTTTAATCACAAAAGCTCATGGCCTAACAAACGTGTTAGTCTCTAAGGTGCCACAAGGGCTGCTTGTTGGTTTTTGAAGTTAGACTAGCAAGGCTACTCCAAGACAGAAATGTGACTTTCCTTCTATCTCAGGTCATGGCTGAATGCCTCATGCCAAACTCTTGTATGAAAACAAATACATGCCTGCCTAGGATACTCTGCACCACGTTCCCCTGCTTGTTAAGATGGGAGGATAAACCTACAATATACACAGGATGCTTTAAAAATAAAGTGGGCAGAACACCAAAAAAATGCACAATGGGGAGAGCTTTTGGCTCAGTAGGGAAATAGACTGAAAGGGTGACCTAGGAGGGATTTGTATTACCCCTCAGTCTGCTGATTCTGAGAAATTGTGAAAACAGTCTTTGTGCAGGGTGAGACTTCATGAGTCTGATAGCCCAGGGCTAGTCTCATGCCCTCGGGTAGAGAATCATAGCAGCCCTCTCTAGGGAAGCTTTATCTATGGACTTGCTTACCTTCGCTTTAGTTTGCTCTGAGTGCTGCCAGCCCGTGACATTGACTAACCTGCTGATCTGACACACCCCACACTGCACTGCAGAAGGTGAGACTCTGCAGATCATGGAGCTGCTGCTGTGAGCACTCTAGCTTCTGGGAAGGGAAGGGCCTGTAAGAGGAGGAATGATTGTCTCAGGGAGCAGGAGCAAGCTGCAATTGGGGGTGTGAGCAGAAAAATGCATGATCAGACTCCTACCCTCACGTGCATTCTGTGCCCAGCTTTTTGCCCCATGTATTGGACACATCAGTCAGGCAGATGTTAAAGCACGTGGTATGTTACTGCTGCCATTGGCTTTTCAGGGTTGGCTGGGAGACCAATGTCTGTCAACTGTTAACAACTGGATTATGTTAGTTAAGCCACTTGTTGGCTTCAGCCTCTCAAATTATTTCTGGGGGCTTGGGAAAGGTGAGATAATAAGAAAAATAACGTTTAAGAAGCCCACTGCTGGCATGGCATGGCTGCAAATGGAGGAACCACCCTGCACCTCTCAGTAACCTCCTTAGGAAGCAGCACCATGGTTTGGCTTCAGCAGCTGAAATGCATCCACTGCTCAGACCCCTCCTCATTATCGTTTTCCTAGAGAACAGAGCTCAGAACACAAATTTAAAAAATCTCTTTGGGAGTCTGTAGTAGTGTGAGAGGGAGGCCAGGCAAGGCAGGGGTTAAACAAGGCCTGTTATCCCCACCCTGGTTCACCTGCGGCCAGTGTCAGGCCTGGAGGGGTATAAAGGGAGGGAAGCCAGCTCAGTTTGAGGCTGACCAGCAAAGAGGCAGGAGGTCCCAGGCCAGAGCTGCCACCTGGTTAGCTGCTGGAGGGCGCAGCCCAGGACCCTCCCCGAGGTACTGAGGGGAGCGGGAGCCCCTCCCAGGGAAACCCTTCTCCCGCCAAAAGGGGGAACCAGATTCTTGAGGCCATGCCCCAAACTCAACTCATAGACTCTTGGGTGGGGGCTGCAGACCCACACAACAGGCCCTGGCCAGGGGGCCGACCCACTCAGCTGCCCAGGCCCAGATGTGAACTGCTCACAGAGCCCGATATGGAAGGGGTCACTCCCTTTTTTCCTACCCCTTCCTCTCTAAAACGTAAGTTGAGCCTAGTCACTTGCACTTGGGCAAAGCCAGCAGATCTGTCTCAACACACCCCTGAGCGGTTTGTCAGCTGGGGGCACAGAACCAGTACACAGGCAGTAGGGTACCGGAGCCAGGGTAGGTCCAGTCTCAAATGCAAGTGTGAGGGAGGCTGATCTCTGTGAAAGGAGAAGAGCGTACTGCCCATCTGAGTGTGTTGGCATTTCCCCTTGCATGTAGCCAGGATAATGGATGAAAGCACAGATCAGGGCTTGTTCTTCTTGACTGATGATGATGATGGTTTGAGTGCCCAGCCCAGTGAGATAGTTATTGAACTGACTTCTGCTGGTGAGAGACAAGCCTGCAATCTGAGTGTTGGGCTGCCTTCAGTGCCTTGCATGCTGATCTGACCTAAGAAAACACGGGGAGGAACACCCCTTTCTTCAGCTGATGGGCTGCAGCTTGAGATAAACAACGCTGTTGCTAGTCTATCTGTCCTTTATCATTGGTTAAGCCTGCTGGAGGATGTGGGCAAGGGAGCATATGTCAGGTTTTCCCCAACTTGCTCTGTGGGTTCTCCCAGAAGTGCCATTGAAGCACAGATCCATAAAACATAAGGTGCTGGTGTTTCAAGGAAAGTTAGATTTAACTTCTGTTGCTGCTTTGCCTCATTCTTGCCTGCCACACAGCTGCCTGCTGTTCCCATCTCCCTCATCCACAGCTACCTTGGTGAATGCTAAACATGTTTGTGGGCAGCGGAAAAACTCCAAGGCTGGTGCTGGTTCAGAGTTGTACCACAGGATGCCCTGCTTTGTAACCATATACAGTGTGAGTGTTTTCAGAGACGCCCAGCACTGCAGCTCTCACCAAAACACGGGATTTGTGAATCCCTTAGGACTTCTGAAAATCATACCATTGCCTTTTATGCTATGGGACCACCTTAGCTTCCAGCTTCTTCTGATAACGTTGATGAGGTCTGTCTCTTGACTGCTTTAAAAGCATCCTCCCTCCTGCAGTGAAGTGGCAGGGGCCAAGCAACTGCAGAAAGGTAAGGGATTTTTGTCATCATACATCAGTAATCCTGCCCAGTGTGTCTCAGGAGCAAGGATGGATCTGCAGGTTCTCCTCACTTGCATAGTTAGCACTTCCTAAAGGAGCAGAGAGTGAGAAGTGGGAGAATGGAGATCAAGGTCTCGTCTTGTTCTTCCCTTAACTCTGTGCACTTACTATGGGTTTTGCATTACAGGCCAAGAATAAGGAGACAGGAGCCTTAGCTGCTGCGAAAGTCATCGAGACTAAGAGCGAAGAGGAACTGGAGGATTACATGGTGGAGATTGAAATCCTGGCATCCTGTGATCACCCGTACATTGTCAAGCTCCTGGGAGCCTTTTACCATGACAGCAAACTGTGGGTAAGAGGCTACCCCTGCATTCCATCCCTTTTTTGTACCTTCTTCATTCTCTCCTTGCTGTGAAGGGAGAACACCTTAACCTCATGGCAAAGTGACTTGTTTAGCATATGGCACAAGTCTCGAAGTGTCAGAGGCTTGTGAGCAAGACACAAATTGTGCACTAGGCACCTTTCTCAGACACCGAGTCTCCATCATTTCTTCTCACTGGACAATCTGCTTAGAAACACCCCAGACCAGTTCCCAAAATCCTCCTCAGGACAGACACTGCAGTGGCTGGATGTTCTATCCATCCACTGGTGTTTTTATATAGCGTAAGAGCCTATTTGGAGTTTACAGAAAGGTTAAAAGGCCTGATTTTTTTTTTTCTTTTCCCCACCCATAGCCCAATTCCCCACCTAACCTCTCTTAGTATGATAGCCAGATTCCTCTTAAATCAGGTAACACAGGCTTCTATGTGGCATGGGTCGTTATTGCAGATTAGGCTGCTGCAGTACACAAAGAATTGCTGCTAAGAGTTGAGCTCTAGGAAATGTGGGAAACCCTCCCCTGGAATAGGCCACCTTGCATGTATGCTTATAACATCTAGGCATTTGTTGCTGTGACATAAAATGCCATCAAACTGGTTTCTTCAATAGCTAGTTACTGTAAAACTGGAAGAACAGCTTCATAGTGGTACCTTTCTCTCTTCCTTCTCCCTTCCCCGTCCATTCTTTGACAACAGACACTCTTTAGTAATTGGTCCTCTTATGCTAGAGGAAATCACTCTGCTGTTAGCATTTTGCCGTGGGGAGGCTCAGAGGTGTTGTGGTACTACAGAAGGACTTCTCCCACACTACCCACATTTCTCCTGGATTCAGACTGTGGTATATGAGTCAGTGAGGATGCCTGCATGGGGCTCCAGAAATGGAGGTATATGTAGAACTTTTCCTCTTTGTTCACATCTGCCAATACAGCTGTCCCTTCTTGTAACTGTGTCCAGGTACCCCTAGTACCTTCATACTTATGGTTTGACATTACATTCTTGGAAGATGCTGGGTTTGAGAGCAGTCTTAATGCCTTTCATGGCTATGCCATCTTCATGATCTCCCAGCAGATTCTGAAAATCTCTTTATGGTCCTAGATTCTACACCAGAAGGGACCTCTGAGCTAATCTGACCTCCAGCATATCATGAGCTATGCCAGAGCATGTCCTTTGAGAAACATCCAATCTTGATTTTAAAATTGCCCCCAACGGAGAAGTCACCACAGCCATGGGAGAGTTGTTCCACTGATTGATTACCCTCACTGTTAAAGGTAAACAGGTGGCACCTGGAATCTGAATGTAGGACTCTGCTAGCTGGTACAGTAGCAAGTCCTCCTTCCCACAACCACCGCAGCTCTGGAGGGAAGGCAGTTTGCACATTGTCTTGAGAACTAGCATTCCAATGACAACTGATCTCCTTTTAAGTGTCTGTTTAGGTTCAGAGTAAATCTGTAACATTCCAGCAAAGTGAAAGGCAAACATCCTTCTCAGGAGGGAACTCAGGGACTGGAAGGTTCCTTGAACATTGCAACTTCGGCAGAAATCAAAAGGCCAAATAAACTAACAAGCTCAGCACTGAAGGCCAGACGTGTCCTATTCTACAACATCCTCGCTCCAGTTCTACCTCCTGCAGCTTCCCCTCACTTGAACTAGTCTGTCTGATTTATGTATTGACCCCTGCTTTCCAAAACATCAGCCTGTTCTCTGTCCCCTCCCCACACCCGCCTGCCATCTCTGTAGGAAGCTTTCTTTCCTTCCTGTAGGAAATTCTGCAATTCCCCTTTGCTCTGCCTTTCTCTGGACAGCATTATGTGCCTGCTGATCTACTAAAATTAAACAGTCCTTTAGAAACTAATGAAACAAGATGCCCTTGTGTCAGAACCTCCCAGTAGGGGAAATCTTATTATATTTCATTCCATTGTTAGTGTTTGTGGCTGGTGTCCTATTTTCGGTTATGTGCAAATGGCTTTTGTCTTCTGCCATTTATGCTGTTCATTTAAATACTCCTGTGTTTCATGGGGCTTGGAGCAAGTAAACAGGCCAATCAGGGAGCTACATGTACATTGCTGCTAGGAGATGTAAGTCCCTGCATGGACAGGCCGGTGTCAGTTCTGATTGAGCTGGTGCACCAAAAATAGCAGTGTGGCCGCAACTCAGGCTAATTGCCCAAGTACAACCCCACCCAAAATCAACAACGCTTCCGAGGTTCTTTTGCAGCAAGTACAAGGCTGCCGCTTTTGGGTTGCAAACTTTGCAGAGAAATGTTGGCATCCAAATAGGGGAGGTGACGGGTGGTTTTAAAACCATAAACTTCTGTTGAAATAGTATTGTGTGTGTGTTTAAAAAAAAAAAAAAACCAAAAAAAAAACCAAAAAAAAAAACCCTTTTTTCCTAGAGGTGTTCAGAAGCCAGAGGGGGCAGATCCTATGACATTTTTGTCTGTCAGTCAGTGCAGGAGCAAAGCCCTGTTAAAACTGCTCTTGGGATGCTTCAGCAGAAAAAGTCTGCAAGCTGTGTCCTATTGGAAAGGCAGCGAGGTTCCCCAGGGTTCTGAGTGGTGTATGAAAGAGTGCCCCAAGTGCGGGGATACTGTGAGGCTTCACCAAGCCCATGAGGATGTCAGAACTTGCTTCTCCTCCCTGACAGTGTCACGTGCAGCTTCCAACACCATATCGTGGCAGCCTGCATGATAGTGAATGCTCAATAGGCTGAACTATGTATTCCAATACTGGCCTCAGTACAGAGGGGTTGTGCCCCCTTTTTGGTAGGGAGCTAAGTGCAGCGTTTGTGGAGCTAACGTCTGCCTGGGAAAAGGTGGATAATATGTTCCTGACCCTGAAGAAGCTTCACTGAAACTAAGTACTCATCCTTATTTTGGTCCTTGGCAACCAGCTCTCCACCTGCCCTATTAAGACATTGTGTGAAAAGAAGGCCCTGCAGCCTCGAGTGAGAGGTGAAAAGCCTGCTGCAGGCCCAGGTAAACACAGTGCTGTGTTTAGAGACCCCACTGACTTTAGGGGGTGGAGTTGGCCTTATTACAGCATGCAACTAAAAATTCCTCTGGGTGGAAGTACATCACCCTGATGCTGTGCTTCATGCCAGTAGTTACTGGCTCACCCTACTTCTGCTCTAGCAAGGGCAAAGCAGTCTTGTGCTATTTGTAAACCATCCCAAGAAGTTCCTCAGTGTTGCCAACTCTCATGATTTACATTGGGACCTTGGTGGTGATTAGCCTGTTTCTTAAAGCCCAGGTGCTGGAATTAGGACACTACATCAGGATGGACAATCCTCATGCAAGTTTCTAGCCCTTGTGATTGGGGAGACCAGCTTTCAAACATGACCACAGTGCAGCCTTTGGGCTCAGGAACCTGGAGGCAGTTCCTGTACCTGACCCCCAGTATTTATTACTAGCAATCATCTCAAACAACTCTTTTGGGGCCTGACCCTGGTGATTGTTGAATGCCTGGGGGTGGCACTACTGAAATTACTCTCATTGGGCAGAGAATATAGCAGCTGTTGGATGCTCTGTCTCCCCGCTGGCTTAATGACTTCTAGATATCTTTAGGAGCTATAGAAATGCTTGGCGCAGATAAGGGATAGCCCTGAGCCAGGAGCTTGCAGGCTTCTGCTTTCAGATGTGTCCACCTGTTTGTGTTCTCTCTGGGGCTGGAGTGGGGGAATAAAAGATCTTTGGGGGAAGTCTCTTGGACTGTCTCTCCACCAGTCTTTATTCGGAGTGCCTGACTTGACCTCCAGAGAGGGAGTCTGGCTTACACCACATGACAGTCTATTTTAACAGTAGAAAATTCTTTTGAACGTAATACAGAATTAGAACCTGTATGTGAAATCCTGAGCCCGTTGAAGTGGGTGGGAATTTCCACTTTTTTTTTAGTGAAATCAGAATTGAATCTATAGTTCTTCTTCGAGTGGTCCCCGTGGGTGCTCCACAATAGGTGTCGGGCTCGACCCAGTGCCACAGATTGGAAATTTTTAGCAGTCTCCGTCGGGTCACGCATGCGCCGATGCGCGCCGGTCCTTCACGCGCCTTCGGTCACATGCGCGATCCGGTCCCTGCCAGTCCCTTCTCAACCACCAATGGCTGCAGACGGATTCCACTGCAGCTCCAATGCCTGAGAAAGATTAAAAACTGTTTTTATTTTGTTAATCTTGTTAATAGTTATTAGTTTGATAGTTTAGTTCGCATTGTTAAAGTTGTTCTGTTAAATGTAGATATAGTTTTTAAAAAAAAAAAAAAAAAAAAAGAGGGGGGAGAGAGAAGAGTGGAGGCGGCTGCCTTAAGCGGTCTGCTATCCTAAAAGCCGCGAACGTTAAGTGCCCTATCAACATTCAAAGACTTAAATGCCTGGGCTGAGATGCCCTCGCTGGGGTTTAAGAAATGTGCGTCATGCTGCGAGGCCTTGCCTGCCTCAGATGGGCATAGCGAGTGCATTTGTTGCCTCGGGGAGACCCACGTTCCACAAGTGTCCTCGCTGCTCCAAGCTCACGGCCAGAGCCAGAAAGGACAGGGAAACGAGGCTGAAAATGATTTTATTTGATAAGGCCCTCCAACCTGAACCATCGGAGAAGCCCCATGAAGAGGGGCCCTCAGGGTTGCACAAGAGAAAGGCGGCTTCCCTAACCTCCTCTGTACAAAAGAAAAGGAAGCTTTCTCCAGCTCGATCCTCGCCAGTAACTCCTGCGAGCAGGATGAGCGGAGCACAGGACTCTAACCTGCAGGCTGCTCAAAGTGGGATAGCTATAGTGCACACAGCTGCACCGGGGCCTCCGACCATTAAGCAGTTGGCACCAGCGGTGCCAACTCCTACGGCACCGAGCCCTGCGGCACTGACAGCACCAGCCTGGCACAGGACCCAGCGGTGCTGGAGGAAGCTACCCGCGTGGTGCCATGCACAGGGCCACCGAGCGCAGCACCCACAATGGCACCAAGGTCCCCGGCACAGGAGGGGGCGGTGCCTGCTTCACAGGGATGGGGAAGAGTAAAAGCTAAAACTCAGCACCGCAGCCCATCCCCAGAGGCTGCCACGTTGCCACTATCGCCTAGCTCCCCCCTAGAAATACATCGGGCAGCAACTCCAATGGCCTGCTTCAGGCATCCATCCCCATTCCTTCAACCACCATCCCCCTGGCTCAGATAGCCTTCACCAATCTCCAGTAGGGACTCCTCTGAATACTATCACAGAGCATCTCCACCCCTCTGTGTCATCGCGCAGGTCGCTCTTGTCTAGACCCCATACGTACGTTTTCCAATCATGGTCTAGATCCCCATCACCGGGCCCTTGCCCCTGCTGTTATGGCCGTCCCTACCATACTGAACACCGGCACAGGGGGTCCAGGTCCAGGGGTAGATCCCCACCCACATGTCATCAACACCCCTTCACACAGTCTCCCCAGGCGGACGTTGGTCCACAGGCCCTGGACCTCCCCTCTGAATCCTCAAAAGGGCAAGCTTATGAACAAATCCAGGAATCGGAGGAATTAAGGGGGGTATATCATAGCGATGCCTCTTCGTCTTCCCCAGATGAGGGGATTGTCCCCAGGGATATATCTCCCCCACCCCCGGACGACCTTAGGCAATTCCAAGAACTATTCAAGAGTAGCACAAACACAGGACATTCACATAGTGCAGGTGCAGGAGAAACATCATAAACTCCTGAAAAATTTAAGACCCCCGACTTCATCTAAGATCGCCATCCCACTAGATGAAGTGATTATGGAATCAGCCCCCAATATATGGCAGACTCCAGCCACTACCCCTCCCACAAATAAGAGGGTGGATAAGAAATACTTCGTTCGAGCCAAGGGCATGGAATTCCTGTTTAGCTACCCCCAACCAAATTCCCTGGTGGTCGAATCATCACAGCAGAGATCCAAGACACCTCAATATAAATCAGGAGGGTCAGAAAAAGATGTGAGGAAATTAGACATGTTTGGTAGGAAGGTCTATTCCTCCTCTACTTTACTACTCAGAATGGCAAACTATGCAGCACACCTGTCAAACCACAACTTTGACAATTATTCCAGACTTGCTTCCCTCATGGATTTCCTTCCAGAGGATAAGAAACCGGTGCTGAAAGTGATCGTCCAGGAGGGCTACATGGCCTCACGAACAGGAGTCCAGGTTGCCCTGGATGTGGCAGACATGGCAGCATGCTCCACAGCCACAGCAGTGGTAATGCTAGGGAATCGTGGCTCCAGACGTCCAGCATTCCCAGAGATCTGCAAACAAAAATCATAGACCTTCCATTTGATAAACAGAAGTTATTCGCAGATTCAGCTGACTCGGTCCTACACGCCAGCAAGGACTCGAGAACCACGCTTAGGACCCTGGGTATATATACCCCTCTACAGGAGGAAGAAGTTTTACACCCAGCAAAGGCGCTACACTTATCAACCTCAGCGTACACAATACCAACGGAGATATGACCAGGGACGCCACCACCAGCAGCAACAGTATAGGGCCCCCAGATGACGCCCCCAGAGGGGTCGCGCACCCTCAGGGCAAGCCCTGAGGCAGCAAGTGCAACGGGTATGTTGAGGACTGCAATATCAACACCATCCCTCAATGCCAATCCCAGCACATGTTCCATCATCGGCTCAAACAGTTCAGTTCTACTCTCGATGGCAAAACATCACCACAGACAAATAGGTTCTGGAGATTATAGCCACAGGATACACGATCCCCTTCCAATCGCTACCTCCACCAAAACCACCCACCCAGCCCTTCTTCAAGGACCCCTCCCACGAGACAAGGTTAAAACAGGAGGTAGACCATCTCATGTTCATAGGGGCGGTGGAGAGTGTCCCGGAACAATTCCAAGAGAAAGGGTTCTACTCACGGTACTTCCCAACAGAGAAGAAGGCTGGAGGCCAATCCTGGACCTACAGGCCCTCAACCAGCATCTGCGCAAACAGCGTTTCAGGATGATTACAATTGCCTCCATACTTACAGCATTGGACGATGGAGCCCTCGACTTGCAGGACGCGTATTTTGATAACTATTCACCCAGCACACAGACGTTTCCTCTGCTTCACAGTAGGCAGGGAGCACTTCCAATACAGAGTTCTTCTGTTCGGTCTCTCTTCAGCACCCAGAGTGTTCACCAAAACCCTGGCGGTAGTATCAGCTTACCTACACAGACAGGGTGTGTTCATTTTTCCATACCTGGACGACTGTCTACTTAAAGGGGCCTCAAAGGCAGAGGTCCTACGCATGATACACGTCACTACAAACACATTTGCCTCATTGGGCCTAGTTATCAACCTCTCGAAATCAAAGACTGAGCCTACGCAGAATATAGAGTTCATAGGGGCACGCATAGACTCTACTACATCAAGAGGATACCTGCCCGAGGCCTGTTTCCGCACCATCAAATCCCTGGTACAAGTGATGACCCACAGTGCCAATCCTAACATGTCTACAACTGTTGGGGCACATGACGACTACCATGTTTGTGGTACGGAATGCCAGGCTGCATATGCAGGGCCTGCAGCATTGGCTGGCGAGTGTTTACAAACCAATAGTCCATACCATCCACAGGGCAGTATCGCCCACAGTGGAGGTGTGCAGGTCACTGACATGGTGGGCAGATCCCAAGAACTTACTAGTAGGGGTGCCCTTCCACCAACCACAAATCACAATTTTTCTTACGACAGACACATCCCACATAGGATGGGGAGCGCACATCAGCAACAAAGTAACTCGGGGGCGATGGTCCCCCGCGGAAAAGACATTGCACATAAACATACTAGAACTCAAAGCTGTGTTCAATGCGTGCAGACGCTTTCGGAAATAACTGCACGGCAAAATAGACGAGATAAATACCTACAACACCACCACCATGTTTTATATCAACCGGCAAGGAGGGGCCAGATCCTATGCGCAGAGGCAGTTCAGTTGTGGACCTGGTGCATTGTCAACAGTGTAACGCTGAAAGCCTCATACCTACCCGGTGTCCACAATGTGAAGGCGGACAAGTTAAGCAGGCGATTTGCTCTCACACACATGGCAGATCCGTGCCGATCTGCTCCGACAAGTTTTTCCACAAATGGGGGGTTCCCCAAATCGATCTGTTTGCCACTTACAACAACAAACCAATGCCCTCAGTACCGCTCCAGAGCAGGCATAGGACAGGGATCCCTGGGGGATGCATTCACGGTGCCATGGAAGGGCCCTCTACTCTATGCGTTCCCTCCCACGTCACTCATTCACAAGGTTCTAGAGAGAGTATGCATAATACTGATAGTCCCAACCTGGGACCAACAGCAATGGTTTCCTCTGCTTCTGCGCATGTCATGCTGCCCGCCACTCCCCCTACCAGTAGTGCCAGGCCTTCTCACGCAGGCTCAGGGATCCATAGTGCACCCACATCCTCAAGGACTCCGCCTACAGGCGTGGCTAATCCATGGCTCAGCGCCTTAGAGGGCACATGTTCGGAGGGAGTGAGACACGTCTTGGAGTCCAGTCGAAGGACTTCCACCAGAAGGACTTACATGCAGAAGTGGAAACGATTCATCTCCTGGTGCTCTTCCAAGCAGTTGGCTCCTCAGGGCGTCCCTATAACTGAAATTCTAGAATACCTGCTGGAGCTAAAACAAGACGGACTCTCTCTATCCTCTCTAAAGGTCCATCTTGCAGCTATATCAGCGTTTCAACCTAAAGAGGAAGGGCCAACCATATTTGCCCATCCTATGGTCACACAGTTCCTAAAGGGGCTGGTAAACCTGTACCCCCCTCGGAAACCGCTATTGCCATCATGGAGTTTGGACTTGGCCCTCCACACACTGTCGGGACCACCCTTTGAACCATTGGCCACGGTACCCCTCTGGCTACTTACCCTGAAAACAACCTTCCTTCTCGCCATCACGTCAGTCCGCAGGGTGAGCAAACTCGCAGCAATAATGGCAACGCCACCCTGCACAGTATTCTCAAAAGAAGCGGTGATCTTACAGTATACACCCGGCTTTCCTTCCAAAGGTTTCCTTAGAGTTCCACATTTAACGAACCAATAGTACTACCCTCATTTTATCCTAAGCCTCACAACTCTAGCAAAGAGGCGCAGCTGCACCTGCTAGATGTAAGGAGGGCGTTGGCCTTTTACATAGATGGAACTAAGCACTTCTGGAAAACGGACAGACTCCTGGTGTCTCTCGCACCCAGGTCGAAAGGGGCAGGCCTATCCTCACAAAGAATTTCAAATAACATCGTATCCTGTATAAGACTGTGTTATGAGCTGAGTAAGACCCCTCTGCTAGTTCCGCCCAGGGCTCACTCCACCAGACAGCCTTCTTCAAAGGCATCGCGTTAAAAGACATCTGCAGAGCAGCGACTTGGTCATCTTATGACACCCTTGCCAAGCATGATGCCATGCACCGGGTGTTCGATGAGGATACACGCCTATCAACAGCAGCCCTATCAAGGGCAAGCTGCACATAAGCGGACATCCACCTCCTTAATTGGGGTCACTGCTGGGTAGTCACCTACTGTGAAGCACCCACGGGGACCACTTGAAGAAGGAAGAGAAGTTACTCACCTGTGTAGTAAAACGATGGTTCTTCAAGATGTGTCCCCGTAGGTGCTCCACTACCCGCCCATCCTCCCTGCTTCGGAGCTCTGTTTTTCGTGTTTTTCAGAAGCATCCGGGGCAGTTGGTCAAGGAACTGGTGGGGACCGGATTGCGCATGTGACCGAAGGACCGGCGCGCATCGGTGCACGTGTGACCTGACAGACTGCCCAAAATTTCCGATCTGCGGCTCCGGGACGAGCCCGACACCTACTGCGGAGCACCCGTGGGGACACATCTCGAAGAACCATTGTTACTACACAGGTGAGTAACTTCTCTTTTTTTCTAGGACTATTCTGTAGAGTGGAAAGAGGATCACCTCTCCCTGCTGTGGATTTTACAGGTGGATTGAAAAACCTAAGTCAGATAAATAGGCTTTTAGGGTAATATGTACAAAACCCTATTTCTCTAGTACCTAGTAACATGTGCAAAGCTCTTCCATAAAGTGTGATGCTCTAATTGAAGTAAGCTGTCACTGGGATACTTTTTTCTGCTTTGCTATAAATTGTGGTTGCTTAAAGTAAGCCAATGATCATATAAATGGGCTTTTTCCTGAAACCAAAGCAAAACCCTCATGCCCCAGCCTAGTAATTTACCTTTGCCAGAGCACATCTGTAGGCCATCAGTGTTCATTTAGCTAGTGGTTTGGCTTGGAGGCTCAGTGTATGGAATTGGCCTAGTTTGCTTGCTCTCTATGTATAAGTACCTAACTCAAGTAGATGGAGAAATGGACTCTCACTTTTGCACTTTGAATTTTCAGTGGGCAGATAAACACGTCTTTGATCATTGTGCATATTGCAAGGACATTGTGTGGGCTTCCTGCATTCCAGTTGCATGTTAACTAGCCATATGGCACCATCAGTTTCCCTGTTCTCTTGCCCATGAGAATAAATCATGTCTGTGTCTTTGCACTGTAGACACGATGCAGGGTAAGGGAGGGAAAGAACATTGGGTGAAAGTCTGTCCTAGACATGCAAGGGGGAAGTGGGATTGGGGCAGGAAAGCGTGGGCAAGAACCAAACCAATGTAGCTAAAGATGAGAACTGAAGTCCCAGATAAGAAACTAACCTTTTCACACTAGCATCTCCTGTTGCTTCTATTTTTAGTGATGGCCTGTGCTCTGGGGACACCCAACTTCCAAACTCTTTATCAAACACAGATGGCTCAGAGATGGAGCATTCAGCAGGTTTCTAATCAGTTTCCCTTTCCTAGTTCATATTGGACATGCTTAAAAATCCTGCATCGTAATAAAAAGTGTTTTACTGCTGCCCCAGGACACTGAGCGGTATGAGGTGTGGAGTGGGTTTTAATTTATTTGCATTGGAAATGAAATGGTTTATTTAAAGCTGACTCTCTGAAGTGGAAGAATTGCAATGTTAAACTCAGGTGGAACAATTTTAAATGCCAGGAAAATATTATCCCTTTCACAGTAAGTTTTGGTCACAGAAAGGTGTTTTCCTCCAATACAAGGTGTGTGAGATTTTCCCAGGATGTCTCACTTTGGTCCAGCCTTGCTCTTCTACTGTCCTTTCCCTAGGAGACTAATTTGTTTTTGTTTTAATATGTAACATCTCACTTAGCAGTAGCATTGGAGGTTTAAATCAGTGCTTTATGCACTGCCTTGTGCTTTTATAGCAAACCTTTCTTCTCCCTGAAAGTGCTCTGAGCATATATACTGTGATGGGCAATAAAACTGAAGTGCGGCACAGGAGAGACAGCACAGTCCCCCCCCCCACCTTTTTTTAGATCTCTCATCAACCCATACTTGTACCTATGTTGCTAAAATTCACCCCAGAGTTGGACTAACCAGAGAGCCACTGCATAAGCACAGCAGAAGATTCATTAACTGCTCTGTTCCTACATACTTACCCATACCCTAGAATGCAGATGTGACTGGTACATGATGCAGCGTCTCTCTGGCTGTCACGCATTAGCGCATCCTCAGCTTGTCACAGGATGCTTCCCTGTGACATCCTCTGAGGCCGCTGCTTGGAAACAGAGTAGCAGAAATTGGCCCCTGGAGCTTGCTTAAATGAGTGAGTGAATGGCTTTTTGCTCAATGTGAAATTGCCAAGGCCTGGGAGCTTATCCTCAGCTGGTGTTGAAATCAGTAGAGCCAGGACAGTTAATAGAAGCTGAGGATCTGCCCCTTGTACTCCGCTACCACAAGCATACTGATCCGGTGAGTCTAGTTGCTTCTTCTAATGCTGGTTACTGTCTCTGGTATGTCACCAGAAAATAATACATTCCAAGGTATTGACAAACTCACAGAAACAGGTGGAGCAGGATTATTTATCTTTGAGGTGGGGTGCTTCTGCCTTATCTAGGTCAACTAGTGAATGTCAGTTTTTATTGTTGTGGAGGGAGACTGTTTTATGAACTTGCACAGGAAAATAGAGGAGAGACACACCCCATCACGTGTGGCTGAACATGTCACAAAGGGATCACTCGGTCTGACCTACATGCCCTCATCCATAAAGAAAACCTGCATCACGTTGTCCGAAGACTAGCTTGGGAGTCTAATTTCATTACCCACAAAAATGAGAAAGGGAGCTACACTGGGACGGGGGGGAGGGGTAGATCCCGTCCCACCCCACTCCATTGCTTCCCTGACAGCACCATCGCTGGTTTTATTAAATGAAATGCCAAGAACACATTTGCATATAAACCGATAACGAATGAAAGTACTTCCAGATGGGGACATCACAGTGACTCAAAACTGCATGGTGAGCCTGTCCTGGCTGGTGTGGTAAATTGCGCAGCATTCCTCAGCGTTCTTACAGCTTTTTAAACACTTGTTTAAGGGGCTGTGATGCTTGTGGAAGGTGCCTAAAGGTCAGTCCGTGCCCAAGAGTGTCAATACAGAGTGCTGCCAATGCCTCGCTCACCAGTGTGCTTCAGTGCCCTTTGAAGGGCCCACCTGGCAGTGCAGTGATGGGGAAGGACCATCCTGTGGGGCTGTAGAGCCTGAGGCAACCCACCTCCTCAGGCCCAGGGCCTAGAGCATGCCCCACCCCCACCTTGTTTCACCACTACTCCACCTGTGCCTAACCCCTGCTCGGCCCTCCTCCATCATGAGGTGGGATTACATGGCCTGGCATGGGGCCGTAGCATGCTCTCACCGTGGTGGTAGGGAACCATTGTGAGCCCCCCAGCCTTCTTCCCAGTGCCCCCCCTTTCTCCATGGCAGTGGGAAGCAAGCACACCCCAGAGCCGAGACACTCTGTTTCCTACTGCTGAGCATAGCAGGCTGGGAAAAGGCAGCAAAGCGGAGCAGGCTGCTGTACCTCTCCAGCTCTTGCTGTTGTGGGGGTGGGGAGGGGTGCTGCTGCTGCTGCATATGCCCTACCCATAGGATGGATGAGGCAACTGCTCTATGAATGAGACAGCTTTGTGGAGGGACATTGGCTCTTTATTCGAGCTGACCTGGGGCAGGAGAGCAGAGTGCAGGGTCTGGACAGGGGAAAGGGTGGGAGGGAGCAGAGTTGCAGGAGGGAAAGGATGGGCTGCCAGAGGCAGGTTCTGGATAGGAGGTGCTGACTTGCAGCCTTCATAGAAGCACACATGCCCCTACAATCAGCTTCTCTGAGCACCTGATCGGGGGTGCCAGCAAGGAGCCGGCAGCTTGGCAGTCTGGATTCGGCCTGCAGGCTGTGTTTTGCCCATCCATGGCATTGAGGCTCTGTCTCCCTTGTGCTAGGCACTGTGCAGAGATTTAACGGGCAGGGGGGGTTTTAAAAGTGCTTTTACAAAGTCCCAAGAGCCTGAGAATTATATCAGCTGACAAAAAAAAATTCTATAGAACCAGTTCAGAAGTAGGGCCCAAGCATGACTTTTTCAGGCCAGTGCAAATTTGTAACATGGGCCTCCACAGATGCCACAATTTGCAGCCTGGGCCAAGCCCCAGTAAAGTGTACTCCTCTTCCCACCTCTATTCCCCTACAGGCAGAACTGGAAAAAGTACCTCAAAAGTTACCTGAGTAAAAGTGCAGCTGCTTTCACTTCTGGATATATTTGAGTACAATCTAGATGTGAAGCGTACTTTCCCTCAAGGCGTTTTCCAGAAGGACACTAGTAACTTGTACTCAAGTACTCCCCCATCCCCCTCCAGGCAGCACTTTTACTCAGGTAACTTTGGGGGGCGGGGGTGGATTTTCCCACCTCTGCCTGTAGGGTCGCAGTTCAGAAATGCTGACAAATATTTCCCCTTGCATCTTCTAACCTTAGAACTGTGATCACTTAGGGGAATCCAAGAATAAAATTGACTAGAAACAAAAGAGAAACCGAGTAGTGGTTTTCCAGTGTGAAATGCTAATAGATATGAGTTTTAAAAAAAAAAAAAAAAAAAAAAAAAAAAAAAGTCAGTATCCTAATTTTTTAATTCAGTTGTAATTTGTGGTTACAAACGTGCTTGATGTTATTTGGGCCAGCTTAAACTGTGACTCCTTTAAAAACCCACCCACCAGCTTGCAGGCACAAACCTTGGACAGTTCAAATGTGTAATTCTTAACCAAAATTGACTGGCTCCTCCTGAGTGAGCTGTTAAAACTTCCGTCCTCACCCCCTCAGACAAAAGCCTGCAGGGTAGGGGGGCTTAAACCATTCCTTGCAGCCTGTCAACTCTAGCCATATCAGATCAGTAACAGAGGGGTTGCTGTGCTAGTCTGTACTCCAACAAAACAAAGCAACAGACGTGTAGCATGTTAATGACTAACAAAATGATTTATTGGATGAGTTTTTGTGGATTTGATGAAGTGGGTCTGTCCCACGAAAGCTCATCACTGAATAAGTCATTGTTAATCTTTAAAGTGCTACACGTCTGCTGCTTTGTTTCAGATCAGCGTGGGAGCAAATTCCAGTTGAAAGCCCTCCAGCAGTATAGGGTTGTCCCAGGTGGTCAGAGTAGCCTTGTTAGCACGGCTGAGCCTGGTTATTAGGGCACAATTAAGAGGGAGAGGTCCTTTCTTGCCAACCAGCCTCTGGTCTGCATAGATCAGCTCAGTGAGGAAGTACCACAGTGGCAAAGGCTGCAGCTGTGTATTTAAAGGCCAGAGCACAATCTTACCAGCGCTTGTTTAGTAGGATTGGCCACACAGAAGGAAGGGGGAGGCTGAAGAATAAACAGTCAGACCTTGTATTAACCTGTCCTCTGAGGATCTTGGGACAGTGGTGGGCAATCTGCATCCCACGGTCCCTTATCCGCTCCGCTCCCCCACGCGCCTCTCACACACTGGAGCCTTGCACTTAAAACTCCTCCCCCTCTCTCCCAGCACTTCAAATGAGGTGATTTGCTCCTGTCCTTTTTCATGCCCTCTTCCCCCCCCCCCCCCCCAGCTGTTCGATCTCTGGGACAGAGGGGGAGGGAGGGGAGGGGGAGTCTGCAAGCTGCGGGTGGAACCTCAGTGGGCTGCTGCAGCCCGCTGACTCTGCCTGGTTGCCTGTTGCTGCCTTGGAACAAAGCAGGTCTAAGCAGCTCTGTCCCTTTTTGAGAACAGGGTGCTGTAATTTTCTTGCCTGTGGCGTGAGGTAACACAAGTGACCCTCCCTTTCACAAATACAGAGGCTTCCAAAGCCGTGGGCCTGCCGGGTATTGGAATCTGTTGCCTGATGGTATTTTTGAACTCTTCTTCCCGTGGGGAAGCTGAGTAAAGACACTAATCCAACTGACAGGTCAGAAAATTGAAACACCGATGGGCTGGAGGTTGAGCTTTCTGTTCGGGGCAAAGGTGTCTGAAGAAACCTGAACGCGGCTCATCAGGGGAAAGAACTTGTCTTTGCTTTTTGAACCCATTTGATTAGATGGGCCGTGTTTCAACCTGTTTCATGCTAGGGTTTGAACTCCAATAGGAATGTCTCTCCCCAGCCCTGTCATTAGTTCAAGGAAGTGTTTTGCCACCTCAGAGTGTGGCTGAATCGAAGAACTGTGGATCTGTGGCTCACACAGCTAAAAGGATGGGACTTTTTTTTTTTTTTAATTCTGACAGTGTGAGGAAGGGAACTTTCACAATTTACTAAACCAGGTCGCCGAGCAGGGACTGGCTATTTGTGCTCAGATTCTCAGAAGAACTTTTTAAAACATTTCCTTATGAGGCTACAATGCTTGTGGAAGGTACCTAAAGGCCTGTCTGCACCCAAGAGCAGCAATACTGAGTGCTTGGCAGTGCCTCGCTCTGCTAGTGTTTTCAGTGCCCTCTGAGGGGCCTGCTTTGCAGTGGGGGTGGGGAATTGGTTCTTCATTGTGTTGTGACAGGAGCTAGAGGCCCCAGCCTACTTGTGCTAAGCATTGTGCAGGTATGTAATAGAAGTGGCCTGTGCCAGGAAGAACTTGGTCTCAGGGCAAGTCCATGCTACAGTCTGGCTGGACCTATGTTGGGTTGACTCTCAGACTGCAGGGGCTGAGGCCCACGTTACTCTTCTGTTGGTGCGAGTGCTCCTGGAGAGGAGACACCACCATCTGAAGAGGGGCAGTGTGAGGCCCTGTAAGTCAGGGCCCTCCACTACGTACAGCTCCCCACCGGGAGCCCAGCTCTTAGAAGGGTCGACCAAGGCTCAGGCTGCAGTTCAGCTGCCATATACAACTGACTGGGGAACACACAGTAATGATGAGCCTGCTTAAGTGGTAGTGTTCACAGCCTCACTTCTATGGCCCCCTTATTTTTTTTGCCCTCTCTGCTGCGAGAGCCAAGGGGGGGGTGCTGTGGTGGTGGTGGTCTGCAATGTAGCTGCAAAGGCCAGGACTGGGATAACAAATTTATTTTGGAGGGTATCTTCGTGTGCTGGTGACTGGGAGCTGCTGCCAGCATGGAGTGTTTGCAGTGGTTTCTTAGCAATAAAAAGAATCCATTCCAGTCCCTCAGGAATTCTGCCTTTCAGCATATCTCCAACATGGGAATGAGGGCAGCTGAATGAGAGGCAGTGTGGTCTAGGGGCTGGGGTACCAGACTGGGAATCAGAAAAGATATGTTCCATTCCTGGCTCTGTCATTGAGATGTACTGTGGCCTTGGGCAAGTGGTTTGAGCATTGGCCTGCTAAACCCAGAGTTGTTAGTTCAGCCCTTGAGGGGCCGTTTAGGGGCCTAGGGCAAATGAAGTAAAAAAAAAAAAAAACCTCTCGGGGATGGTGCTTGGTCCTGCCAAGAGGGCGGAGGACTGAGGTCACTTCCAGTTGTACGAGGGGTGTGTGTGTGTGTGTGTGTGTGTGTCTCAATTGTTTACCCATTCTGTGCCTCCATTTCACCAACTGTGAAAATGAGGGTAATGATGCTAATCACCTTTGTAAACCACAAAAAGAAGTCGTCCTGTGGCGCCTTATGGACTAACAAATGTTTTGGATCATAAGTTTTCTGGGTGCTCTGGAATTTCCACTACCTGCACCTGACAAAGTGGGTCTTTGCCTACAGAAACTTATGCTCCATAAAATCTGTTAGTCTATAAGGTGCTACAGGTCTTCTGGTTGTTTTTGCAGACACAGACTGACCTGGCTACCCCCTGAAACTTTGTAAGCCATGTTGAGATCTGATAAACAGAGGTTGGTGGTGGTGGTATGCGTATTTTTTATTATTTTTGTCCTCATGCTTTATTATCAATTAAAATCTCCATTGTGAAGCCCAAAAATTGTAGGGTGAGTTGGATGTGGGTTTTTTTTTTTTTTGTTTGGGGGGGAGGGTGCCTTGGGGGGACCACACTATTGTCTTGCTGCCTTTTTCCCACTGGCAGGAATTGGTCTCTCTTATTTCAAACATTTCTCCTTTTGTTCAGGGAAAATGATCTATTTATGCTTCAAGTCCTTGGTAAATAGTGTCCTTGTCTTGTAAAGAATATTGGCAATCTTATAGCTGCCTGTCTTACAGAGCGCTAATTATTTCTTTTCCACCTACAGAATATTTGCCATGTCAGACAAGCTGTTGACATTTGTGCTTTAGCATTGAAGGCTTCTCTTTATTTTATGGGGTGATTAGAGATCTTTAGTCTGCACAAGGGCCCACTGGTGCCTAGAGGGGAGGGTGCAACTGATGGTTTGTTGACCTTTAGTGCACTTCTGTGTTGGTGCAATGCTGATCTTGCATGGCTCCATGAAATGAAGAGTTTATGAAAGACTCTCTCAAACCCTGTGCCATCTGGAGGGAATCCTGTGGGGGCACAGGGCTGTGCATGCAAATTCATAGCGGTTAAGTCCAAAAGGGAGCATTATGGTCATTTCGTTTGACCTCTTGCATAAAATAGGCCATACATTGACTGCTAATTTACTGTTGAGCTACAGCATAAGAGCAAAAGAACAGCCATACTGGGTCAGACCAAAGGTCGATGTAGCCTAGTATCTTGTCTCCCAACAGTGCCTAGCGCCTGATGCCCCAGAGAGTGAACAGAACAGATAATCATTGAGTAATCCCTCTCCTGACAGCCATTTCCAGACTGCTAGGGACATCTTTCCTACCTAACCTGTCTAATAGATATTGATGGATCTAACCTCCATGAATTTATCCCCTTCTCTTTTTAAACCCTGATAACTTCTGGTCTTCACAACATCCTCTGGCAAGGAGTTCCACAGGCGTAACATGCACTGCATGAAGAAAAATTTCCTTTTGTTAGTTTTAAACTTGCAACCCATTCATTTCATGTAATGGCCCCTACTTCTTTTGTTATGGGAACAAGTAAATAACTTTTCCTTCATTTTTTTCCATGCCAGTAATGATGTTATAGACCTCTGTAATAGTCATTCTTAGTCTCCTCTTTTCTAATCTGAAAAGTCCTAGTTTTTTTCTTTCTTCATATGACACCTGTTCCAAATCCCTAATCATTTTGTTGCCCTTTTCTGAACCTTGTCCAGTGCCAATATATCTTTTTTGAGATGAGGTGACCACCGCATCTGTATGCAGTAGACAAGATGTGGGCGAACCATGGATTTATATAGAGGCAATAAGAGATGTTCTCTATCCCATTTTTTTTAAAGGATTCCTAACATTGTTTGCCTTTTTTGACTGACTGCTGCTGCACGGTGAGTGGGTGTTTTCAGAAAAGTATCCACAGGCTACTTCCACACTCTAATAAGGCAATTCGAAGCAAGCTAATGGGGCACTTATTTCAAATCTGTCCCCATCTGCAATTTGAAGTCGGCCACTATTTCGAAGTCTATGAAATTTGCACAGCTGCTATTATGCTAACGAGGCACTGAATATACATGTTAGCACCTCATTAGCCTGCTTCGAATTGCCTCATTACTATGCCTCCTCCCATGGGAGAGTGAGAGTGTAGAAGCAGCCATAATGACTCCAAGCTCTCTCTCAAGTAGTAATGGCTAAATTAGTTCTCATCATTTTGTCTGAATAGCTGGGATTATTTTTTCCAGTGTGCATTACTTTACTTTACATTATCAACATTAAATTTCATTTTACTGTTTGTTACCCAATCTTAGTTTTGTGAGATGTTTTAGAATCTCTAAAGTCTGCTTTGTTCTTGCCTATCTTGAGCAGTTTAGTATCTGCAAATTTTGCCACCTCACTGTTTACCCCTTTCTCCAGATCATTTTATAAATAGGTTGAAAAGGAACGGTCCCAGTATGGACTCTTGGCGGGGTGCCACTAGTTACCACTCTCCATTCTGAAAACTTAGTTATTCCTACCCTTTTGTTTTCTGTCTTTTAATGAGTTACCAAGCCATGAGAGGACCTTCCCTCTTATCCCATGACAACTTATTTACATAAGAACCTTTGCTGAGGAACTTTACCAAAGGCTTTCTGGAAATCTAAGTATAGTATATCCATTAGATCCCCTTGTCGACATGCTTATTGACCCCCTCAAAGAACTCTATTAGATTAGTGAGATCACATTTCTCTTTACAGAAAGCATATTGACTTCCCCCCAACAAATTATGTTCTTCTACATGTCTGACAGTTTTATTCTTTACTATAGTTTCAATTTATTTGCCTGGTACTGACTTTAGACTTACATGTTTGTAATTGCCAGGATCACCGTTGGAGCCCGTTTTAAATATTGGTATCACATTAGTGATCTTCCTAGTCCATGAAATACAGAAGCTGATTTAAAGGATAAGTTACAAACCACAGTTAATAGTTCCACAATTTCACATTTGAGGCACATTGGTTATCCGTTTGTTCCAGAACTTCCTCTGATACCTCAATCTGGGACAGTTATCAGATTTGTCACCTAAAAAGAATGGCTCATGTTTGGGAATCTCCCTAACATACTCAGCCATGAGGACCATAGCTTAGTTTCTCTGCAGTGGTCTTATCTTTGATTGCTCCCTTAGCGTCTTGATCATCTAGAGGCCCCACCGTCTGTATAGCCAGCTTCTTTCTTCTGATGTATTTTGAAACATTTTGCTATTACTTTTTGAGTGTTTGGTTAGCTCTTCAAACTCCTTTCTGGCTTTTCCTGTTTGTTTTTACACTTGACATATTTTAATTTGGAGTATACATTGAAGTTGGGCCTCTATTTTGGGTGTCTTTGAAAAGTTTCGATGTACTTGCCGGGATTTTACTTTTACTTTGTACCTTTTTAATTTCTGTTTTAACTTCCTAATTTTTGTGAAGTTCCCCTTTCTGAAATTAAATGCTACAGTAGTGGGCTGCTGGGATGTTTTCCCCACCACAGGGATGTTTTATTTTATTACATTGTGGTCACTATCTGGGATGTTAAGTGTGCGAGCTGCTCTGAGGTCGCCAACAGCTCACAAGCACTTTATGGACTAAATTCAGGTCCTGGAAGCATTGGAATTGGTGTCCCTGTCCTCCAGCCCGCAGGGTGTATTAAACAAGCCGCTAATCAGGAGGGCACGGATGAAGGGTGCCAAGTGAAGTACGTGTAGGAATGTGATGTTCTGCCTAGTCATTTGCCTTTAGATGGGAGTTTAACCCTTGGACTTTAGACTCCCTGAGAGGAGGAATGTGAATTAAGATACCAGGGATATCCCCTGGACTTCGTACCAAACAAAACTGAAACTGACTTTCACTTATCAGTTCAATGCTTAGGTGTTTAAAATGAAAAAATCCAGAGTAGATCCAGTCAGACTTGGGGCCAGTTCACCAGAGCAGTAGATAATGAAACCAAAGCCTGATAGCTTTGTACTCCGCGCTAATCTGTGTGTCTGAAGTAGGTAGTCAGGGGAAGAGGGAAGTTTAACTTGTATGACCTGTAGCGCTGTGAAGCAGGTTGGCTTTCAGTCAATGTGCAGAGAGAAAGGGTCCCTTAAGTTACCTGCAGCCCTTCCAGTGGGGAATGATTTTTTTGTTGTAAATTGGCATGTTTCCCCTTACAGCTGACATTACTACCCAGCTTTGTATTCTACATTGGAACTCAGTTGTGCTTCTGGGGAGAGCAGCTATTGGCTTCCTTTAGTCTTCTTCTTGTTCTGTATTATAATATGAATGTTACTTTGGTCCTCTCATTTTATCAGTGGTGAATCTTTTTCTTCCCCCAGAAATAGTTCTTCCTCTCGTAACTCTGGAGACCATTGTTAAGCTCTTGTTCACAAAAGCTGTAGTCTTGACTGTGATCTTCTCATTTGTCCATGTTCGTGGCCATTTCTTCCAGGTTTCACTTGCAGACATCCTTGGAATGCAGTTCTGGACATCCTTAGGGTCTGGTTCTAGGTGCCAGTTCGCCATAGACGATGCCCTTTGCGATGTGCCTATCATTCATTCAGCACACATGCCAAAGCCAGTGGAGGCATCTGTTAGATGAGTGTTTGCATGGGTGGGGGTTGCATTTCTGTATGTAGACAGTAGAAAGGGAGAGGCCTGATCTGGGTGAAAAGAGCATTGGGAGGCCATGAGGAGGGCTGAACCAAACTCCTGCTATGTACAGTAGTCTGGGATTTCGGATGAGCCTGAATCAGCTTGTTCTGCCTCTTCCTGCACAAAAAGTTGAAGAAAGCACAATACTTCTTTTGATGGCTCATTCTAGTATATGCTCCACTGCTGATGTTACCTACCACTGCCATGTTCTAGCCAGGCTCAGCCAGTGTTAAGCCTCTTAAAACTAATACTTGGGGTTGAATGCTGTTTTCTGTGTATTTTTGAGACAGGAGAATGTCAGGCTTTGCTAATCTTTGACTGTTTGTTTGGTGATGTTCACACCATTGTCTAGGCCCTGCTAGGGAGCCTAGATTACAGAAGTAGCTTGCTATTAAAGTCCTACAGGGATGTTCAGTGATGGGAACAGAAGAAGCACATTGAAAGAGTACATCAGCTCCAGTGAACAGAACTGGTCTTGACCTACCTTGATGTACAAGCTTGGAAGAACCAGTGTGGTCCAATGAGTAAGGCAGTAGTCTAGACCTTAGGAGCCCTGGATTCTGTTTCCAGGTCTGCCACCAATGTGATGAGCAGCTTTGACCAAGTCCCTATTTCTCTGTTTCCTCCTCACCTTGTGATTTTTGTCTCATCAGTTTAGTTCAGGGTAGTTAAAGTTTAGCTTGCAGAGCCACCCATTCTCTGCCTGCCAGACTTTAGGGAGCTTGGGGCGTCTGCTTGGCAGAGAGGGGGAGTCTCAGGGCTTCAGCACCACTGGAGCCATCTGACAAGGTTATGGGACTTGGCCCCTGGCCCCACCACCACCCCCTACCTCTGAAACTTCGGAAGATTATCATATGCGACTCAAAGGATCAGTGAATTTGGCTGTTCTGGGTTTAGACATGAGCTGTGGGGTAGGGAATGTGCCTTACTCCGTTTTTGTATGTGACCTAGGATAATATGGCCCTGATCTGGGGTGAGGACTCTAATGCGCCTGTAATACAAATACATGAAGTGCTGTATATGCTCTTCACCCTTCTGTCCTGTGCAAACCTTGCTTTAGGCACAAAAAGTAACTGTGGAAACTCCCAGGGCTATTGCAGCTGCTCTTGCATCTCAGTGAAACCTGGTGTGCTAAAATTAGAAGAGAGCTGGAGTTTATCAAGGCAGTAAGATTGTCCTAGTCTCCTATGGTGGATTTTTCACACTGCTTACTCTGTTCTGGCATCAATACCACAAACCCAGGGAAGAAGCTTCCCTGAAATACTATTTAATCCCTGCAGGCAAGTCCAGAGTGATATAGAGATGGCTTGAACTCTCCTAGATTGTAGGCCAACCTGTTTCCCATCACTCCAGGGCTGCCAGCCTCTACCAATAGATGCTGGGTTAAGGAAAGACGCTCATTCGTGTCTGTGCAGAGTCTGAGTCAGAGCAGCCTGCAGGAGATGGCTCTGAGCTGAACCACAGCTTCCACCTCTGCCAACCTCAATACCTCGAGTCAATTTAAGCAGTGAAGTGATGCCAGCAATTTCTGTGTAACGATCTTGCCAGGAAGCATGATCCTTTCCTGAGCTGGGTGCTACGAAGGAAGATTCTGTGTTGCACCTAAGGCAGGAAATGATTTCAGTGGGTTGGGATAGTTCAGACAGAGGATACTGGTCTAACGGGGGATTCCTCCTGCTTCATTTATAGCTGGGAAGAGTGGGAGGGGAAGACATGCTGCACCCAGCAAGTTTTAGGGATGCTTGTGGTCTGAAGTGTTCTGCATTGCAGGATGCCTGGATGGAGGGGAGAAGGAGTGGACCAAAGGTCAAGACTCTTTAGCAGAGGCAGGGGGGTGCCTGTAAGGTTGACAGCTGAAATCTCTTGCACTTTTTCTGTAGTTTAATTACAGTGCCAAATAACTCAGTCTCCACCTAGAAAGGAATTGAATGGATTTTATCACTCTGAATCTACTTTCCACTCTTTCACTGGTGCTGGTGGGGTGACTTTGTTAATCATGGATGACGCAATTCGAGGAACTGGGTTGTTAGAAATGAAAAAGGGCCGACTTCACCCATGATGGGGATGATTATTACCAAGGCAACCAATCGGCTGTTACCTAATGCAAGTGGGCTGTTGAAATAGAATCCACGGAGACTGACCTGTGGTTTTCACCCAAGCTAACACGCTTAAGTGTGTTTTCCCTGGTATGTTACCAGCCCTCCTGCTTTCTACCTCCTTACAGAGGGTGACCTGGACCATCTCTTTATAGTTAAACCAGACCCTGCCCTCATGTTGCTTAGAGGTTGCGGTCAGAAGAGTGACACCGCATAACACTGTCATGTGGAGTTTTCTCATTTCTCAGAATGTGCTCAGTTTTGTACGTGAAAATGTCACCACCATCCCTGCAAAAATGCCCCCTGAAGTCTGAGCGTTAATCTGGGTTCTGTCCATCCAATAGATCATGGCAGTAAGTAGGGAGCTGGGGTTACACAGACATTACTATGTTCTCAGTGAGCCACAGGGTATAATTCTTCATAAATCTGTGTTCAGTCAGTCTGATGTACACAAGGAGGAGGGAATCCTGCTCTTGGCTTTGCTGGCTCTGCCACGCTAATGAGCGTGAAGGGCTGCAGACGGTAGTGGCTGTGGTTGGCAGAGAGAGAGGCTGACACATGCATCTTGGAAGCTGCTTTTCGGAGCAGCACCATACGGGAAAGCTGAACTCCAAGGCCCCCTGGTTATTAAGCTTGTCCATGGGCAGAATCCCTCCCGAGCACCAGCACAGCAGGAAGAGCGGGGGATGTTCTGTCAGTGGCATTCCTGACACTTAGGCATCCGAAAGGCTCTTTTTATTTAGCTGATGGAAATCCCAGTTGATTCTCCAGGTCCTCCTCCTGCCACCGTGCTCTCTCTCATCTAGGGCTCAGTTATCTGCCCCCCCACCCCCTGCAACACGAGAAGCTCTTGAGGTAGTCTGGGTCCCCTTGTACTCCCAAGAAAATCCCATCTACCTTTTTGTCCTGCTGTAAAGTATAAGTGCTGCATCTGAAGCTGTGTTCTCTGTGAGCTGAGCGTGTGGGCCACTGCCCAGGAAAGATTCAGGTGCCGCCCAGCTGATTCACAGATCCCCCCACAGCTGGCAGTGTGTGTTTCTGTTGGTGAGGCACAGCCGCTTGTGTCTTGGGGCACATAACAATTTGTTCCACTCAGGGATGGAAAAAATCAGAGGCAACCCTGATACAGATTCATTAATCAGGCCCCACCAACTCAGTGTTGCATAGTCCTTTTGAATCACAGGGCCTGTGTTGCTGTTTGCTGTGCGGCTTCTGTGCTGCGGGGGTGATGTGTGCCAGGAAACCTCAGCTCTTGCTGAGATCTGCAACACCGAACACGTCTTGCTGCTAAAGCACCTCAGTACCACGTGCTCCTGAACCCCCGCCCCACCCGTCTTCAGATCAGCTAGTAGCGTTCTACCTCAGTGCACTGTGGTGGTAAGAATGATCATCTCACTCTCTGCTGCTGCATGGCCACTTTTCTCTTGACAGCCAAGCTTCTAACTGTGGAAGAGTGGAAACTACTGCTGCTGCTAAGTGGCTATTGCAAGGCCTAGTGATGCAGACACTGAATCAGAAAAGTCTCTGGCTGGTTCAGAAGGCAGCAGCCTGCTTGGCTGGACAGCCCTCTGAGGGCAGCCTGGCCTCCTCATTAACATGGGAGAGTTTTTTGTCCTTTCTGCCATAGGCAGGGACCTCCTGGAAAGTCCTGTGTTTATAGGGGTGACTTGGGAAAGGTGGGGGAGGAGATGGACTCCTCTCCTGGGCTGAGGTGGCAGCTCCCCAGTTGAAGAAACACTGCCGTAGCCTGTAATTAAATTGTACTTTCAGGGGAGACATGGTCAGGGAAGCAGATAAACCCCCTGATCTCCCCCTTCCCCCCAATAGACACCTGCCAAGATTGCTGCTGCTCATACAGATCAGTCCATCTGCCTGTGAACATCAGTGGCTGCTGCTTTTCAAGGCACAACAGGAAATACGGGTGAATGCCTTCCAGGCTGAGCTGAGCTGTAGGTCATATTTCTCTCTCTCTCACACTCACACTCACACACGGCGTTTGTCATTCCATGTGTGTCCCTTCCTCTCCCCTGCTACTCACCATCCCTGCTACTCAGTTTCCTTTTTTTAAGTCTTCATCTGCTGCTGCAGCAGCACAGTCACGTCAAGGATGGCTGCTCCCATGTGAAAAATGCCAACAAAGAGCCAGGCTGGGAGAGGGGAGGCTGTAGTGGGAACAAGCCTAAAAATGAGCGCTGACTGCTCGCTGCTAGGGAGTTAGGGGCAGGCTCAGTGGGGATTCATAAGAAGCAGGAAGGCTGAAAGTATATGAATATTTTAGTCCAATTTCTGTATTGCTATAAACGAAGCACATACTGCTGCACATGGGGCAGGTCCTTGTTTTAACAGCAGGAGCTTGTAGATGAAGAAAAATTCAGAACCTGCATCTTGCCTACTGCTACCAAATGTAGCATCAGTGTGTTTACTTAGAAGGCTGTGCTCATGCTATGCTGGGGTAATGAATCTGCGCTAGCTACACCCCATGACTTTCTGCACTGCACTGTACCCCTCCCCCCCATCAAGGGGTTTCCCCTTTCCCTAAATATTAGCCCTTGGAATGCTGGCACTTTTCAGCCTTTCAGATAAATGAGTTTGACAGTCTCCCACCAGGATGGATAATGTGGTGGGATGGTGCCCAAAGCACTTCCTGCTTGTGTGATACAGGGAGATTGTAGGTATCCCACATAGGCCTGGTAGAAGTTAGCAGAATGCATGGGGCAAGGCACTGAAAGGTGGCTGTGGCACAGAGGCACAGACTTCTGCATCACCCCCTGCCCTCCCAGCGCGCACAGCTACAGGATGCTGCTGCTTTTTGTTTAGGTGTAGTCGAACAGTGCGAAAAGCAGCCAGCTCCTAGCAGTAACAGTTAAAACCTCAGCACAGCTCGGGAGAGGAGGTTACTTACTGCTGATCAGCCAGCGAGGCTGGGGACAAGGAGAATTCCTGCCTGGAGTTGCATACAATCTAGCACTCAGGAGTGGTGAACAGCTCAATAATGTTAAATCAAGAGAGGTGACTTGGAACTTTGAAACACCGTCACTTTGCCTAGCACAGTTTGTCTCCTCTGCTAGTCTTGACGCTCCGGAAGCTGTAGTTTAATGTTCAGCACAAAGATAACTTATCTGATAAACCGAGCATCATAGCAGGGCAGAAACTTCTGCTCACCCTGGGTTCCCTACTTAAATGACCACCGTGGCTCATCCATGGCCCAGAGAGGCCCATCCTTTTGAGGCAGAGATGTTCAGTCCATAAGCTAATATGATCTTTCATGACTCCTGGCTCGTCAAGAAGAGGACTTGGTTAAGAGGTGCATTTAAACCAACTTGAATTGCTACAACTAGTGGTAGTTCAAAGACATCAGCAGCCCCTTGCCATGCAAACTTTCAGTGTACAGGTAAAATAAATGCAAATACACCTAGAATAAAGTTATGCTTGGGTGAAATGGGCTTCCTAAGTATGAAAGATGTAAGCCATTTATGCAGAAATATACTTCCTACTCTGTTGGATGATGGGGAGGCGGGGAGGAGAGAGCTCTGGGAAAGGAGGAGGATGAATCTGAAACCAGAAGCGATGCAAAAATCTGATGACTTGCAGGTTTGGATCTTTGCATTGTAAGCCCTTTAAGAGGCTTCCTCTCGTCCCCCAACTTTTTCCATCAAATATTTTCCATGCCCGTTCTGTATGGACAAATGCAGTGGCTGATGGGTGAGAGAAAAGACTACTTGCTCTTTGCTCTTAGCCGTGATGTTGCTTTGGGGGAGTGCCCAGCCTTCACAGTGGCTCAAAGCAAGCAGAACAGTTTTAAAATGTTTGTCAGGGCCCCGGCAAAGCTTCTAGTAGAATCATGGTAAAGACGGAAAGTCAGACTTGCCCTCTGGGGATGTTTATTGTTCAGAGCACTCCTGGTGACTTCGGAAAACACCCTAAATCCCTCTGTTAAAAATTTAACTAACTCCCACATATGTGCGAGTGTGAGCAAGTCACTGGGCTTTGTGAACTCATCAGCTTGGCCAGAAAATTGGGAAGGCCCGCTTTTTGTGAGCTTGGGGAAGGAGGATCGTTCTGGCTGCTTTGTTACCAAATCGGCAGAGCCCTCGTGAGGCTGTAGACAGAATGAAAGCCCAAGTGGTCCTTCTTTACGTGCTGAGAGTTACTTGTAAAGAGCAAATCAGTAACTAGTTACAAGCTCTCTGGTGGCTGACTCTGGACCAGTCCTGACATTAAAAGTGGAGACTTTTTTTGTGGAGGGGAGATAGATGAGCTTTGCTTTTACCATCCAGGAAATGCATGTGCAGGCTGTACCTCATCTGGCACCTTCAGGACCTGAGTGGCCCAGATAAAGGGGAATTTGCTGGACAAGGGGCAGTCAACCCTCCTGGATGCCCTGCGAGGGGTGGGTGGGGGGAGCTGCTGCTTCAGGCTCCCTGGTCCCTGACTGCTTCAAGCTCCCTGCCCCCAGGCTGCCTGCCAGGCCAGTGGGGGAAGTTTACTCTCCTGCAGGGCTTTCCTATGGGACTGCCAGGCTCCTCCACCCTGGCTGGGTTCCCAGCTGCTGAGGGGCTGCCAGTGGGATCCGTGCTCATGTGGCTCCCCTACAAAGGGCTGCCAGGCACACCCACCCCCACCCCAGCCAGGAGCCCAGCAGTTGTGAGGCTGCTGCCAGGACTCATGTGCCCCAGCCAGGCTCCTCACTGGCTCCCTGCTGCAGGGCTCCCTGATCCGGGCTGGGCTCCCTGAATTGGGGCTCCCCAACCTAGCTCCCTACCCCCCCCCCCAGGGCTCCCCCAAGTGGGTTGCTAACAGGGCTCCTTGCCACCAGGAGGGCTTCTCTGTAGTCTAGCAGCTGGAGCTCTCTTGGCTAGGAGCTTGCTGCCCCAGCAATATCTATGGTCCTGCCAGGTGAGAAAGTTTCAACCTGTACCTCTTGTGGCCCTTTCTGTATGAACACCTCGGCTGTCAGGCTGCCCGGGTGATCTGCGGTAGTTTGAAAAATACGGTTCTCTTGAATTCTCGTAACAATCCCTTTCTGCTGCTTCACTGGAGCTTTCCAGAGGCACAGGAGAAGGTAAGGGAAGGCCCTTGTCCAGCACCAGCAAATACAGTGAGAGGATCTCCTACCATAAACGGAGCCCGGCTGTTGTCACAAGGTCTGGGAGCTCGAGTCTGTTCTCCTGTGTGATCATTAAAAGGTGGGTTCATTCTGGGGGGCAAAATTAACTCCTCTGGTGCAGCTCAGGACTTCCTATTAAATGAAAGCTACATCAGTGTCGGGAGCATCTCACTTGA
The DNA here is from genome assembly GCF_033958435.1 of Carettochelys insculpta. NCBI lineage: Eukaryota > Metazoa > Chordata > Testudines > Carettochelyidae > Carettochelys > Carettochelys insculpta. Next base: position 16,502,321 of record NC_134151.1, read on the forward strand.
ATGTCCCGTACAGGCCTGTACAATTGGCTGCAACCGATCAACATCTGTAGTGACTACAAGCATGTGAATTGTTCCTCCCTGCAGGGGTGTGTGTAAGTAATTTAGGGGTGAAGGTGGTGGGCACAAAGATTTCATCATAGGACGTTGGTGCCAGGGTTACACAAGAGGCTGTGTTTGTTGCACTTTGAGTAACTTGAGCTCTCTGGGCTCAGTGTCCATGTGATTTTTGGTGCCATTAGAGCAGGTGTGGGCCATAATTTTTGATGGGAGCCACTCCCAAGGTTTTGGCCAATGGTTAAGGGCCACACTTCTCTGTGGAGGGGATGCAGGGTCTGGGATGGAGGTTGGATACAGATGTGGGAGCTTGGGGTAGGTGGCTGGGGTTAAGGAGAAAGTGTGGGGGCTGGGAGGGAGTTTGGGTGAAGGAGGGGGTTGCGACCTGGGGCGCAGGGTATTGGGGTGCAGGGTCTGAGAGCGGGTATGGGTGCAGGAGAGGAGCCTGGCCTGGGAGAGGGGGTGGAGGGAGGTGTATTGAAGTGGGTCTGGGGTGGCGTTGGGTTATAGGAAGGGGTGGGATGGCAGAAGCAGGCTCTGGCTGTGAGGCACTTACCTAAGCAGCTCTAGGCCAGCAGGGCCCTCAGGCTGGCTTCCCTCCCTGCCAGCAGCCTCAGACTGCTGAAAAGAGCTGACTTAGATGTAGCTCTCTGCACTGCAGCAGAGGGTTTCAGGCATTGTCTTAGCTCCTATTGGCTGGCTTCCTCAGTGCAGAGAGCTACAAGGAGCAGCCAGCTGCGTTGAGCGGCCCTGCTCCGGGCCACAGGCTGGATGAAAAGGCTTGCGGGCCTGGGTGCTGGCCCGCTAACTGGATCTTGCCCACCCCAGCAGTACAGTATGTGGCTGGGTGCCACTGCGCCAGCAGCATACAACGTGTTGACTTCTGCAGAGTGTAAGCCAGAGGACGTGTGACTGCTGTAACAATCTGAGAGAGAAGGGGGGTGGGAAGCTATTGTTGAGGCTAAACTTCCTCTTCTGGAGGTGCAACCGTAGAGGGCTCAGCAGGCCTGGCTAAGGAAGTCCTGAACTTGTTGCACTGAGCACATTATTATAAACAGGATGTTTTTTTGCCAGAGGCCCCCCCCCCCCCCCCAAACTGCTCCCAAGAGGGCCAGCCCAGACTCTGGCTCTTATGGCTCAGGTGAGACTCCTGGCTGGGGGAGAAGGGAGGGAGCTGGGCTGCCTTGGCTCCATCTTCCAACTCACTCCTGTGCAGCTTTGAGGTAGCTTCTCGAGAAGGCAGTGCAAGTTGCATCCTAGGTGCGTTAGGATCCGGGCTTGCCAATCATTCTAAACACAGAGCGACCGCGGTGCAGAATACGGTTCTGCTTCACCCCGTGCATCGTGCCTTTTGCAATGCCCTGTTGCTGAGGGCATGGGCAGTGGGTAGCAAAGGCAGGGGAAGGCAATGGCCCTCCCAGACTGCCAGGCATGGCCATGCCCATGCTCTGCCCCCATTTTCCTCCCTTTAGCACAACCCCCTCTGATCCCATGGGTTTGCCGCAGAGAGGTCCGCTCACCCTCCCCTTGCCCAGGGGCTGCGTACTACCTGCCTCCCCTGGGCTCTGCTCTTCCTCTCTCTGCTGTGGGGCTGAGGGGGTGGGGCTGGGCTGGGGGCCTGCCCCGTTTGAGGGAGGAGGGGCCTGGCTCCCACAGGGATCCTTGGGCAGAAGGGCTGGGGCTCCCTGCCCCAATCCCAAGGCCTGCAGAGTTAAGTGTGGGGCGGGGGCAGTGTTTGTTAGTGAGCAAGGATATGGAAGGCAGGATACCTGGAGGGGTTGGCATGGCACAGTGCAGGGAAGAGCAGATGGGAACAAGCAGAGTACTGACATTGGCATTGTTCCCAGAGTGAGGTGGGATCAGGCTACTGTGAGTTGCAGGGTGATAACTGGCAGAAAATACAGGTCAGTTAAACTGGCTTCTCAAAGGGGTGAGAGTAGGACTGAGCAAAGGGTTAATCTGTAGCCAAAGCCTTTTAATGAGTTACAGGCACAATCAGCATGCAGAAACATGGACTCTTGTCAACAATTCTTTTTACGAGTGTCTAAACTTGCCCAGAACCTCACTTAAAGCAGACCGCCCGGGTGCCTGCCCTGTGGCATGTGAATGACTAAGAGATCATTACCCTGTGCGGTTTAAATCCCCAGAGGTTGCTTGTCTAATGTCCAAATCCTGCTTTTTGCCACCTTTCTCAACCCTCTCTTATTTCATGGCTTCACATCCAAGAGTCGTTGCTGCTGCCGATATCCAGGACTGGCTTATGTTGTGGTTTCGAGTGACGCATGGGCTTTTTATTTTGTGTCAGGCTGGCCCTGGCTGATGTGTGCGCGCTGCGTTCTGTGCGATGGAATGCGTGTGGTAGTGCAACCAGCACGGAAGGATGAACTCAGGTCATTGGACTTCTTGTGTTTGGGACTGAGGGCTGGGTTGTTTAAACTCTGATTTCAGGGCTGAAAGGAGCGGAACTGCGTTCTAGATTGGAGTGGGGAACCTTTTTGGGCTTGGGCGCTGCTGAGCCACAGAAAAATTGAGTAAACCCTCGGTTTAACAGACTAATGGGGGGAAGGGGTGTCCGTTAATGCTCAAAGGCCGTTATAGCCAAATGCTTTTACTGTTTTACGATGCACTGACCTTCCCAGCCCATCGTTCGCTCCTGTGCTCCCTTCCTGCCCCCTTCTTCCCCTCACACCTGTATCTCCCTCTCCTCAGGGGAGGAGCTGCTCATAGGCCTGACTCCTTCCACCTCCTGTAGCTCTCCATGCACTCAGCTCTGCAGTTCCTCCAGCCCTGGTGGCTCCAGCGAGTCACTGGCATTTATGGGGTGTGGAGGGGAGGCCTGGCAGATACCATCCTTTATTTCCAAAGTCTGTTAAATTGGGGTGTGTTAAATCCAGGGTTAGCTATGAGTCAGAGACTATGTGGAAGTGAGAAGTAAATAAATAAATAAACACTCACAGATGTAGCTCCCCCCCCCTGCTGAAAAGAGAAGATAAGAGACATTTACCTTGCTCCCCTCAGGTTCCACCACAAAGCCTGGGGAGATTAGGGCCAGTAAGTATTGTGGGGACCCCCAGGCTCAGGGGTGGGGCCAGAATAAGGCGTTCAGTGCACACGAGGGGGCTGCCAGGGAGTGGGCTGGGGTGGGGGTATGAAGTCTGGGCAGGAGGTAGGATGCAGGAGTGGGCTGGGGGTGGGGTGTAGGCAGGGCAGAAGGTGCAGGAGTGGACTAAGGGAGTGGGGTCTGAAGGGGTACAGGAGTAGGCTGGGGATGAGGAGTCTAGGGAGGTGCAGGAGGGAAGTAGGGGGTGCAGGGGGGGGTTGGTGCAGGGTCTGGAAGGGAGGAGGAGCAGGGTCTGGGTGCAGGGTGAAGGGAGGGGATGTGTGCTCAGCCTGAGGGAGCGGGGAGCATATGGCTGTTCACGCTTGAGGAAAGCCAGCTGCCTGGTGCCGCCCCGCCTCTCCCACTGGCTGTGATTTAGCCCAGGGGAGCAATGGGGTCAGTGGGGTGGTGGGGGCGTGAGAAAGCAGTGCCTGCATGGAGCACTTCCCTGTAGCTCGGGGGGTACTTCTCCCCGCCAGGCAGAGCCCACAGGTCTGCTCAGGCTCTCCTCTTCCACACAGCAGCACAGGGTGGCCAGTGCTGGCACTCCAGCTGTGGTGCCCCTGTGTGGCTGGAGTGCTGGGGGCTGAGGTGAGGGGTTGGACCCTGAGCCTTGTGAGCTTGGACCCGGACAAACCGTGGGCTGGATCATATGTTTCGTCCAGCCAGCCCCAAACCTCAGCTATTCATTAGCCTCTGTGCCTGGTTGAAAAGACGCTTTTTGAACCCTGCAGATTCCCATTGTCTGGGGCTCTTCCTCCCCACACTCCCTGCTCTCTGCTGTGTTCCAGTTGTATCCACCTTCCTGCTTCCTCTGCCTTCTCGCCTCCTTAGGCTGTAAACCAGACTGAGGTTTTGCAAAGATCTAACACGTCAAATATTGATCCAAACAAAGCTGGGTTTGTCCCCACTCCTGTTCCCCGGGCAAACCCTTAATCTCTCTCCAGACCAAAGCTGCAGAGCAACCTCCACGCGCTGTGCTGGGGAACGCAAGTACAAGTGTCCGTTTCCAGGGCACAGCGGGAAGCTGCACAAGAGCCAGCCCTTACCCCACCATCTTCCCGCCTGTGTCCACTGACTGGCTCTGTGGCACACCACTTTCAAGAGAGACTGCATTTGTTGGGGGGGTGCTTTATTTTGGCCTTAAATGTTACAGCGTGAGGAGTAACACAGTGGGAAGGTGGTCTTGCAACCAGCCCAACATCCACCCGTCTAGGGCTATGCCTGAAAAGCAAAGGAGAACCTGTGGCTGGCCCTGTGGAGCACAGGATGTAGGGCTGTTTTATTGTAGCCACTGGGGCTGGAATCCAGGCTCCTAGATCCTCCTACCCCACGGGGGCCTAGAACCAGGGCTCCACCCTGAGCCTAGAAGTCTCTGCTGCAGTGAAATGGCCTTTCAATCCCAGCTGGCTGGTACACGTCGGTGCATGTACCCGCTGAAGAGCTGTTTATGAGGTGCTCAGAATTGGCTCTGCCCATTAAAGTCAGTGGGACTGGGTACAAGCGTAAGTGCCTCCGTGCTGGGATTTGAGTTCCCATCTCTTTTTGGAGCTCTGCCCCGCTGCCCTTTACAGCTTCAGAGAATTCAAGGTGACACAGTGAATGAGGATGTGCCCAAGCCGGGGCCTGGAGAGACTTGCATGTGGCTGGAACACTGGGGCACAGGACAGAGAGTATGTTGATTGCTACTCACTGGGAGTCCAGTCTGAACTGGCCCTGTCCAAAGAGCATGTGGGACTAACTTCTCCTGGGCTTGTGAGCCCTGGGGCGAAGGTAAGCTCAAGAACTGAACCCAGCTGTGTTGTCAGGTGGGACAAGGAACAACTGGCAGCTTCTGGCTGGGCTTTCTTCATGTAAGTGGTGCTGAGCTGTGTGACTGGTAGTGCTGACGCTGCTACTCCTGGAAGAGCAGAGGGGGATTCTCATATTTCAATAGTCGTAGCATCTTCTCCAGGCTCATTACCAGTCTGCGTGTGCTGCTTCTGCAAAGCTCCATGCTGGTCTCCATCTTGGGTTGTTTTGCCCTCTAATAATCTGACCAGAGGAAGTGGTTTTTCCCCCCCTTTGGCACTTTACCCTCACTGGCGGTTAGATGTAGCCGGGGAATCCCGTGTGAAGAACTGGCTTGTAGATGTGTGGAGTTGCATCTGCTTGTTCTGACGGATGGAGTGAAGAATGCCACTTACTGTAACTGGTTTAATTAGGGCAGCCCCGGCCTCACTTGGCATATCCACATAATGAACCACGCAGGTAGGTGGGGTACAGCACTGAGGTGAGCAGATCAATCCCTTCATTTTTACTCTCCTGTTACACTGGGGATGCCCCAATTTTAAACACCCCTCGAGGTAATGCCAGTGTTGCATTCTTCTCTCCCACCACCATGTGGGGTGTATTGACCCAGCTCCTTCACCTCCCATGGCTTCTGAGACTCAGATGTTCTGCTAGTTTTGAGACTCTCAGGACTTGTTCCATACCACACCTTCTATCCACCTGCTCCCCAGCCCACCCTCTTGCAAGTGTTCTTCCAGCCTCGGCCTCTGTCTCATTGCTTGCACGTCCTCAGAAAACGCCTTTGTCTAGTGCTGCTGCATCTGCCTTGGATCTCTCTACCCCATCCAGTGTAGTCTCCTTGCTGATTCCTGAGTGCCAGCTGGCTCTCCACAGCATGATTGGAAGGGGCACAGTCATACACTGCTCTTCTATAGGGCAAAGAAAGGGCAATGCAAACATTCAGAAGGCTGGAACAACTTCTCTAAGAGGAGAGATTAATAACATTGGGACTTGGCAACCTGAAAAAACGCGTTGGGGTGGGGATGGTGGGGTGGATATGACAGAGGTCTATAAAATCCTAACTGACGTGGAGAAAGTAAATAGGGAAGTGTTGTTATTTACTCCTTCTTATACTACAAGAATTAGGGCTGCCCAAATTAAATTGCTAGGCAACAGGTTTAGAATTAACCAAAGGAAGTGTTTCTTCACACACCACACAATCAGCCTGAGGAACTCTTTGCTGCAGGATGTTGTGAAGGCAGACACTAACAGGGTTAAAAAATAAAGACACCAATGGCCATTAACCAGGGACGGGATCTCTGGCCTCTGTCAGAAGCTGGGAATGGGTGATGGGGATGGATCACTTGATGGTTAACTGTTTTGTTCTTTCCTTCCGAGGCACCTGGCATTAGCCACTGCTGGAAGCCATGATGCTGGCTTAGGTAAATCTTTGGTCTGACCCAACATGACTGCTGTTATGTTCTGCAGCACTTGCAGTCTGAGGACCTCAAGGCATTGTAGAGACTAATGAATTATACCTCGTGCCATCTTGGAAAGTAAGAAGTGGTGTTTCCCTGTTTCACACCTGCGCAAGCTGAGGCGAAAGGAGGGGGGATGTGACTTGACCCAACTTGCACAGTGCATCAGCTGGAAACCTGGGAATTAAATCCAAATCTTCTCATTCTCAGTCCTGTGCTTTTTACCACAAGTATGGATTAGTGCTACCTGTGTGAACTGCCTGGCTCCTCACAGAGCTGTAGTTCATCCTCAGTAGCCCTGTCTAAAAGAGGACTTAGCTTATTTGGTCATTGTCCTCAAAATAAATTCTGGCCTTTGAACCTCTCTGACAAGTTGCCCTGTATGTTAGTGGGACATGGAAAGACCCCTCAGTTAGGTGGTTTATAGTGCAAGGTATTTTTCCATACCCATATTTAAGCCCCTGAAAGCTTGGAAACAGACTTTGCTCACTTGAGCCCCCTTGTGTCCTGTGAATGCATGCTGTGGTGGTTGGGCTCTGGGCTGCTGGGAGAAGCAGGAGCTGGACTAGTGGTGCAGAGCTGCTCTTTTCAAAGGAAGGGGCTTGAAGCATTCTCACTGAGATGGACATGGAAACCCAGGCGGGCTGGGGTTGCCCAACTTTGGACCCACGAACCTGGCTGAGAGCCCCCTCTAACATACGGCAAAGTAGCCTTATGTAATTCAGTAGAGTCTCCAGAAAATGCTGCAGCCTCTTTGCCTGGGATCTCTGGAAAGGGGCAGCTGTGTGGTCCGTTAGCACTGTAATCTCACACTTCACTAATCCGTTACTATGCCTAATTCTGTTAAGTCGAGGCTTTTGCTCTTCAGTGAGGAGTAAATCACTAGTCAGGCTGCAATCACATTAGCATTTGCCAGTCAGTTTGGAAAGCCTCTTAACCTCATGCGTGGCAATACGGCATCCGCCTGGCTTCTGCTGGCACTTTCCACCAGCACCATCTGCAGCACAGCAAGGAGAGCCAGCCTGGTGGCTGCAGCATTGAATCCCATGTGGGAGATTTGTCATGTCTCACACCAGTGGGCTATTTGGGCCAGGGCTTGGCTCTTCAGCAGTGGTTATACCAACCGGTTACAAAGCAGTACTGGCTGCAGGGATGCCAGAAGATTAGTCACTGTGGCTGTATTTATGCCAGAAATTTTGCAGCGACAGAAAATTTTCTTCCACTGTTGGAATAAGTCCACCTCTCCAAGAGGCAGTAGCTTGATGGAGGAAAGAATTCTTCCAGAAACTCAGTGCTACAACAAGGGCCTAGGCCAACTTATCAACATTTCCGAGGGGTGTGAATTTTTCATGTTCTTGTGCAATGTAGCTCAGTTGACTAACTTTCTTGGACTCAGCCTTGAGAAATAGTGATGATCATGCAGGAGGATGCTAGGATACCAGCAGATACATAGTAAATCCTCTACAGTGAGGGTAATGAAGATCTGGCAGTTGACTACAGTTCTGGACTGAAATGTTTTTCCTCAAGTCACTTACAAAATCAGGAGACAGATGCTAACTATGGAGCAACCAAACCTAAAAAAGCCCCTTTAAAAAAAAAAAATTGCATAGAAATTCCAGCCACGTCAGCTCTCTGCTATGACAGCTATGTCTTCCTGTTGGCAAGTCCACGGCCCTAGAACAGCCCCTGCTACCAGCTGCAGTCAAAAGCTGTAAACAAACAGGAAGACAGAGCTGAAACTTTAAGGTCTCTCCAGATGGGCCTCCAGGTATGAGGGCCTTGGCTGGCTTCGATTCTCTTGCATGTCAGTGTAATAATAGAGGAAAACTTCCCATTCGCTGCAGACATGTAAGGCTCTTTCCTGCTGCCTGAGATTGTAGGCCCTGGCTGCAGGGAAGCTCTCAGAGGGATGCACTTAGTGTGCGTGTGCCCTTTCTGTCAGGAACAACATAGTGCCAGGTGGATTCTGCCCCATGATCATGCGCAAGAGCTCACTCCCATGGCATGTGGCACATACGGAATTTGCAGTTTTGTAGGCTCAGGAATGATGCTCTGGTTATCGAAAGCTACTGAGTCTCTCTGTGCTGCTGTGAGAATGGTGAATAACCCTGAGCAGTGTGGAGAGTTCCTGAGAGCTCGTCTTGTTTGAGCTGGAGGGGAGAAGTTTGACTTCAACACCAGCCCTTTTGCTCTCCTTACCTCTTCTTGTGGGCTGTACTCAAACAGGCAGGTTTCAAATCTCTGTAGCTGATTTTAACTCCGTTCTCTTTATTTTGCTAGATCATGATTGAGTTCTGTCCTGGAGGGGCAGTGGATGCAGTCATGCTAGGTAAGTGCAGCAAATCAGTCTCTTTACCTTGACCAGGGACATGTTAGAGACTGAAAAAGCAGCAGCCCAGGAATGGCCGGGCAGCCCCTCCTCTGCATGTTTTGTTCCTATGCTCCTCAGCAGCAGACTTGACATCCTCTACCACCCTGTGGCTTCTTGCCTGGATATTGTAGGGGGTGGAACATGCTTCTCTGTGCAGCTCTAAATAGAAACCCCACTGCAGCTTTAACTGTGGTGCCTCAGCCTCTCCTTCATAATCTGCCTGCAGGCTGGCTTTAAGTATTAAGTTGTGGTGACCTCTGGGCATCTTCCTCGTGACTTGTGGCATTCTGCTGTGTAGTCTATAGATTGCTCATTGTTTTGCAGGCATAGACTAACACAGCCACCCCTGCGATACTAAAAGTCACCCCCGCCCCAGCCCCATGACTTGCAAAAACTGAGCAATCACGGGGCAGCTTAAATACTAATAGACTTACTTGGGCATCAGCCTTCATGCATCTGATGAAGTGGGTCTTTTCCCATGAAAGCTGATGTCCAAATAAGTCCATCAAAGCAGCTAGTGTAAGAGTACACTGAGACTTATATTACTGCCATGAAGCCACCATTTTAACTCCTCCCTGCCACATGTGGGCCCTGCCTCCAGTCAAAGGCCAGCTCCTCTCAGGTGCTGCATGGCCTATCGATCTGACTAGAATAGCACAGTTGCAGCCAGAAGCCCCAAATGATGGCACAGCCCTGTTGTGCTAGGCACTCTACAAACTATATGAAGACAGTCTCTCTGCAAAAAGTGCTACTGGTCTCTGCTCATCTGGACTCAAGCTCATCTCTGCTTGAGAAATTATCGGTCTTTTTTTGGGATGCTGCACTGGTGGGGCCGTGGGGTGGATTTATTATGGTCAACTTTCCAGCTGAGTGCTGGGCCCCAGCAGGACAGGAAAGCTCCAGGCCACTTCATGGGTACCACAGATGCTAAGTCTCTTAGGGTGCTAGTCTCCTGTCAGGTCAGGCTTGGTGTCTCCTGTTTCAGAGGCAGCTAGCCCTGCAGAGGAGGGGAAAAGCTGGTATTACGAGCTACTGACTGACTGGGCTGGCCGTACGAACCAGGCAATCATGATGTTGCCATAATCTCCTGATTCCTTTGTTCCTAGTATCAGGGTACTTTAAATAGCTGGTTGGGGCTCGGGAAAGGCTGCTGCCCCGCTGGTAAATCACTCGTAAGAGTAGGGGTGGGCAATGTCTTTTTAATGGGGGGCTACTCCATGGGTTGCACTCTTCCACGAGATCAAGGGAAGGGGTGTGGGATCTGGGGTGCAGAATGGAGGCAGGAGGGAGATCAGGACAGGGAGTTGAGGAGTGGGATCAGGAGAGTAGTGTAGGGTCTGGGGGAAGGGAAGGTAGGTGAAGGAGGGAGTTGTGACCTAGGGCAGAGGATTGGGATTGGCATGCCAGTGGGGGTGCAAGGTCCAGGAGGGGGAGGGGTATGGGGAGGATTCCAACCTGGAGGAGAGGGGCAGGATGGGGTACGGATGCAGGAGTGGGGATACGGAAGGTTTGGGTTGTGACCTGGGGCAGGAATGTAAAAGGGCAGAGGATGGAGGGGAGGGAGGGTGGTGAAGTCAGTGTCCTCTAATTTTTCCATCTATGCTCTGAATAAATTTTGTTATATTCACCGAGGCATATGCAGATGTGCTCCGTCCATTGAAACACAGGCTGCCAGCTGTGGGCGCTCTGCTAATCACCTGGGCAGTGTTTTTATCTCTCCTGGGTGGCTGACCAAGTGCTCAGCTTCCAAATTACAGAGGGTGGGTGCCAGATGCAGGTGCCGGCCAGGAGACACTTACTGAAGTAGCTCCTGCCCAGCAGGGACCCTCAGGCAGGCTCCTTACCTTTAACGCCCCTGCATGCATGCCGCTCAAAGCAGCCAGCTGCAGGGACCATGTGCTTCTCTGGGCACTTCCTGAGCTGCAAGCACAGCCCAGACAGCACCCACTGGCCAGCTTCCAGCCAATGGGAGCTGTGAGATTGTGCATGTGGAGAAAGCAATGTGCAAAGCCCCCAGCTCTTGGTGCTCCCAGAGGTACATGACTGCTGCATATGACTGCCTTGAGGAGTAAGTGGGGTGTGGAAGGCAGAGAACCTGCCTTGCATTATAGTGGGCTGGATTGGGTGGCTTGGCAGCTGGATCTGGTCTGAAGGCTATATTTTGCCCAACCCTGCCCAGGAGAGCCTTGGTTATTTACCCATAGTGCTGATCTAGGAAACAAGGCAGGAGAGGAAATCATGACCACTTACATTTGACTGATGTCTTGATAGCACACTTCTGAACAGCTGTAGAATGGGAGCCTTGCTTTGGCCATACCCTCAGCTGAGGGTCACTGAAAATTGCCAGCGTTGAGTTACCAAAGGGAAGAGGAGGTGGAAAAGCAAAGCAGCCAAGTCGATATCTTTTCTCTGGTTCTGCCATTTAAGTTCCTTTGCTTCAAACAAATGGCTGTCCTACTTAACACGAGTGTCCTTCGGTCCTTCTCTCTGCCCCCTCCTGTGATGTGCATTAGGCCGTTCTAGCTTCCAGGAGCACATCTACATCACTAGGGCTGCCTGGATCTGCTGGTCCCAGCGTTGTCCTTTTTTTATGTTTTTTAAATTAAATGTTGGGCACAGAGGGAAGATTTAATATGAGGAAGCTGGGTGGGGAGAGACGGGTGAAGGCCTGATTCTTCTTGGCCATCTCAAGGTAGATGGCTTGCAGAGATGGAAGTTTGGTAAAAAGGCCCTAGAGTGGGGATCTGCCTGATGGGTGCAGGAGACCTTTGCTCCTTGGGAATCCCTATGAGCTGCAGAAAAAGAAGGCTGCTGTAGTCAGTTAGGCCACCAGATATATATGAATTGTGCCCATGCCTGGTTACTAGGTCTAGGATCGCTCAGTTCATGTTTCTCCCTGTGCCCACACGGCCTTGTGGCCAACTTCACGCGGATTGCATTCCCCTGGACTTTGTGTGTAAACCTATATCCCAGCACATGTTTTTTGTTTCCTGCCTTAAGGTTTCAGAAACATGTCCTGAATGTCCTGTCTGTTCTCTCTATGGTGCCCCAGCATTGAATACTTGTGTCCAGCCTTACAGGTGGGAAATCCAACTCTCTGCTTGGATTCCAAGAGGGACCAATCGAGAGCCTGCCCTCGGAGGCTGAGCCCCTAGCCCAAAAGCCTTGCTGAGAAATGTGTCATCTGCAGTGCTCCTGTGCCAGCTGACTCTCAGTTGTTCTCTGGGGAGAGGGTTCTGCAGAAGACCAGTTCTGAAACCATATGGGAATATTGTGCTGTGAGCTCAGGCAATTCTCTTTTTCATACTAGAGTGATTTGTGTTGGTGTCCTGCTGGCCTAACAGATGGCTAGTGGTCATACACAGTCTGCTGCATAGGCTCTGGGTCACAGGCTGCATCTGTTGCTCACATGAAGCCTCTCTAATCCTCTTTTGCTTTAACTGGTCTCTGCAGAGTTGGATCGAGGCCTGACAGAACCCCAGATTCAAGTGATTTGCCGTCAGATGTTAGAGGCGCTCGTCTACCTCCACAGTAAAAAGATCATCCATCGTGACTTAAAGGCAGGCAACGTGCTACTGACCCAGGATGGAGATATCAAACTCGGTGAGCTTTTAGTCGGGGCGCTGGGGGGAGAGAGGCTGGGGGCATGCTTGTTAGGTGTATAATTCTGAATTGGTCGTGATTCCGTCTCCCCCTGAGCAGCTTTGCTGTACTTGCGACTCTATTGTAATAAACTCTTAGCAACTGTCTTACAAGCCACATTTTAAGAACGCTTGGTTATCTGAATGTCCAAAACAAAACTTCAGGTTGATGGTTTTTTCAAAGACAAAATCTCCCTTGGATGTGAATTGGGGAGAAGGGTAATGTGCAGTGGCTTGTAAGGTCTCCTGCCATGTAGCCTTGGGTATGGATATTGGTGGAAGGACTCAGTAGAATACACACTTAAAATGCAAAATGTGTTGTGAAACTATCCAGAATGTTACATGAGTTGATTTAATACCCGGTGGCAGTGAAGATGCTGAGAAGTTTTCTACTGGCAACTGGGGCAGAGGAGTTGAACAGAAGAAAGGGAGTTGGAAGCAATACAAAGGCTGCTGTTTGAGCAATGCCAGCTGGCTGCGCCTCCACTTCAGAAACTAGCTGCTCTGTAGATTTCCTTGACCTGACGTTCAGGTTTGGCAGCTGAGCAAATGGAAGATGGAAATGAAGAAGGGGATCAAGCTTCTCTCTTTCCCATCAGCCCTCGTATAAGGGGACTTCCTACAGAGAGGCAGTATTGGTCCAACTTGCACATCCTTCAGGAAATTGCTTCACGAGACCTTCTGCCTGAATTTCTTTAGCAAGCCAGTGTGTTACAGCCCCACTGAACAGTCAGTCAAGGTCAAGCAGTGGTTTTGGGTCATGCATGATGAATTCTCCAACACTCTGGTTCCAACATGTGTCTGAAAGAGATGCTGAATGTCCCTGCTGTTCCACAGTCCTGGTTACAGCAGGGAAAGGAACAGGGTTGTGTTTATGGTTAGGGCATCTCTCTTCCGTCCAGTCCTTCATTGCAGTGATGTTTCTTCTGGTAACTTAATTACCGTGTTCCAGTTTTGTTTCACGTCTTGTAGGATGCCTGGAAATGGGGTGCGAAATGTGTGCAAAACATAATAGGTGGGATTGTACAGACTCCCCTTTTCCAGGAGAATATCAGTGTTGCACTGAGGTGCCAGATGGACAACTCTGGAGACTGACCTGTGGACACAAGCATTAGAGCAGCCCTGGCACAAGGCAGGGGAAGCTTCCCTGAAGTGTGTTCTGCCAATGTGCTGGGAGGTTGAGTTCAATTGATGTTTCTCTACTGCCTACAGCTGAGAGGCAGTTCAACCTCTGCAGCCCATCCCATATTGTTGAGAGGCCTCTCTTGAGGCGGCCAGCAGGGATGATGGGGTGGGCAGCAAATGGTTGAGTTTTTTATGATGTGTCAGGGAACAGAACTGAGGTCTGGTCTAGTTCATTACATGGGAACCAGTGAACAGGCAGCAAGTGACCATTTACATTTTCTAGTGGCCTTGGACCACCTTCAGATCAGCAGCCCAGAGTCACTTGGTCCGTCTAAGTTAGTTCCTGTAATGGATGGATCATGGGATTGGAGGAAGGAATCTTCCTAAGAAAATAAGAAGTGCAGCGATAGGGCTGGGCTGGAGTGAGACCAAAAATGGTGATCTGCGTCATGAGTGGCCACATTGGGTTACACCAATGGGCTCTTACCCCAGGGCAATGTTTTCTTCTACCCCTGTCATCCACTGCCAGCTTCTGGCAGTTAGGGACACCTGGGCATGAGGTTGCTCAGAGTCCTAATGGATTGGTTGTTGCTGGCCAAAGTTTCTTTTGTAGCAGGCACAGAGTCTTTCATGTTACCCAGACGGGAGATGGCTAATGTCATTCAATTACCATTTACTGGGTTGGCGGGAGAGAGAGGAGATAATTTTGAGTCTTTGCTTATTAATATCTCAAAGGTAAAACTTCTTGTTAACAAATTGTGCCTCTAAGAGACTTGGCAAAATGGCTTGTATGACATATCTGCTCTTCCATGTCTTGCAAAGAGGTCCTTTTAATTTGGAGAAATATTTGTAGGGTCTCATGTTTGGAAAGAACTTCATCCTCATAGGTATGTTTATTTCCCAATATTTGGTATAAAGAGGACACATATTTGCACTGCATAGTACTTGTGCCTTTGCTTCACAATTCTGAAAGGCCTTTTGGCCCTTGTAGAGTATCTAATGGGCTTAATTTCTTTGCAGCTGACTTTGGAGTGTCTGCCAAAAACATGAAAACCTTACAGAGACGAGATTCCTTCATCGGGACTCCTTACTGGTGAGTGAACTGACTTGGTGAGCAACCTTATGTTGGGAAGTGAAGTCACTGAGAGCTGTGCATTCTTAGCATCTTTTGGATATCAGGCCAGAAATCTAGAGTGTAATGTTGTTGTGCTAGGGAGAAGGATGTGATGCACTCAGAGTCCATGAACCATGTTCCCTTATGGAGCATGAGTAGGAGGATGTTGGCATATATTCAGAAAGCTTAATGCAAAATAACTAAAATACAAGTCCAGTATCTTCTGCTTTCAAGAGTCTCACCAACTGTGCTTATCAGAAAGGGGTTGCAAGGAGTATACTGGTGCAGCTGAAGAGGAGCAGGAATGCCCTTCAGAATACTCTCCTGTGGGAATGTCCCCCCCTCCAACCCAGAGCAATTCCTACCACTTGGAAGTGGGTAGACTCTGGGACATGTGCTCTCCCCTTCCTCCCCCACCACACATGGAGGAATGCTCTTTGAAGCAGATCCAAGTGCATGGGAGCCACAACTCACTCCAGGAATTTAATCTTTAAATCACCCTTTGCTGAAGGAACGGGATCAATGAGGCTTAATTTATTGTCTGAAGCGGCATCTGTGCCAGATGTCACTGTCTTGGAGGTTTTCACAAACTGCCTAGACTGTCTCAGCGGCTCCGGGAATGGGGGAGGAGAAGGGAAAATAAGGGTGTTTTTAAGCCTTGGGAAAGCTGCTGTTGCCCTTAAGCCAGCTATGATGTCCTGCTTCAGGAGAAGGTGCAGTGCTGCAGATCAATGAGATGGTTCAAATACGGACTCCATGGGGCATGTGTGGTGCAAGCTCCTCTCTGATACAGGCTTGCGTTGGTAGCAGGATGCCTCAGACAGTCCCACTCTCCCTTGTGCTCTCCCTCGCAGGATGGCGCCTGAGGTGGTGATGTGTGAAACCATGAAGGACACTCCCTATGACTACAAGGCCGACATCTGGTCCCTAGGTATAACGCTGATAGAAATGGCCCAGATAGAGCCCCCTCACCATGAACTCAACCCCATGCGAGTCCTGCTGAAGATTGCCAAGTCTGACCCTCCCACACTCAACTGCCCTTCTAAATGGTAAGAAAGCCAATGGCTAAAGTCATGTAGGAGATCAGGGAAGCTCTTTGCTTTGGCTCCTCAGTGATGCTGGGCTCAGCTCTTTGCACCGTGTGCTGTGCAGCCTCCCTTCAGGGAGCTCCTTGCCAATCATGATGTGTTTTCAGGTCTCCGGAGTTCAGAGACTTTCTGAAGACAGCCCTTGATAAGAACCCTGAGACTCGGCCGAGTGCAGCACAGCTTCTGGAGGTAGGCAGGTGTTCCAGGCGGCTGAGCCCTTCAGATTAGCCTTGGGGTTGCATGTTCAGCTTGTCTTGGAATCATCCAAGCACTCCACATGTCTAGATGATGGTTGGGACTTGCACAGGTTACTTGAAGTGAAACTTACTGGTCTTCTCAGTCCCCTTGTACTTTTGCACAGTTTCTTCTGCTTGCCGGAAGGCTGTGTCTAGACAAACTCTCCCATATGTCCAGAATGCTCTGCACACTTGTGCCACTGACAGTAATTTAGACTAATGCTTGGGGGCTCTTCATAGCCAGAGATCAGCAAGGAGTGGGAGTGAGTTACTGAACATTTGGGGTAGAGGCTGAAAGTTGTGAAGCTCCCACTACTGACTAATTTATGCACTGCCTTTGGAGTTGGCTTCTCACAAGACTGCACTGTCTGGAGGAGGGGAGAAATGTTGTGGTAATTGTTGCCAGGTGAGGTAAGTTGGCAGGGTGAAGTGGGAGAGGGGGACTGTCCAGGGAGAAGCTTCTGCCATAAAATGGAAAAGGAAAAATAGCTTGAATGCTTTAATACCAGCAGCCAGAGCCTGGGTCTGATCAGCAACCGGCAAGTTCACGCTCCATCTCAGGATGGCTGCAGGATCCTGCAGAGGAAATGGCATTGGGTTGCACAGTGTTTATTTCCATAGTGTGATGCTGTTGCAAAAAAAGCAAACATGATTCTGGGTGCATTAACAGGAGTGTTGAGCGCAAGACATGGGAAGTCATTCACGCGCTCTACTCTGCGCTGATTAGGCCTCAGTTGGAGTATTGTGCCCAGTTCTGGGCACCACGTTGCAAGGAAGATTGGAGAAAACTGGAGAAGGTGCAGAGAAGAGCAACAAGAATGATTAAAGGTCTACAGAATATGACCTATGAGGGAAGACTGAAAGAGCTGGGCTTGTTTAGTTTAGAAAAGAGAAGACAGAGAGGGGACATGACAGTGGCTTTCAAGGACCTAAAAGAGAGCCACAAAGAGGAGGGAGAAAAATTGTTCTCCTTGGCCTCTGTGGATAGGAAAAGGAGAAATGGGCTTAAACTGCAGCAAGGGAGGCTTAGGTTTGACATTAGGAGAAACTTTCTAACTGTCAGGGTGGTTAAACGCTGGAAAAGCTACCTAGGGAGGTTGTACAATCTCCAGCACTGGAGATATTTAAGAGCAGGTTAGACAGACATCTGTCAGGAATGGTCTAGATGGTGCTCGTTCCTGTCATGAACGTGGACTGGACTTGATGACCTCTGGAGGTTCCTTCCACTTCTAGTGTCTGTGATTCTGTGGTGTAAACACCGTGTTAAGATTGCACAGGCCATCTTATTCTGTCGCTTCCTAGCTGCTTTGCTCAGAAGCCTTGGCCTTTTGTGTGGAATATCCATAACTAAGTCTACCAATCTTACTTGTGTGCCTGTTGGCATCTGTCTTTTAGACTGTGTGCTCCAGGGCAGACACAATCTCTTCCTTTGCTGGGAAAGTACCTGCTGTGTTTCGGGCACTACAGCACTGGAAAGAATGATGGTAGTTCTGCTGCCGTTGAAGCCAATGACAAAACTGCAATTGGCTGGCTCCAGTGAGACCAGGGACGGGCTCTGGTTTGCAAGAGGTGCCAAAGTGGCAGCTGCTTTTGAAGTTCAATTCGCATTCCCACCATTCCCCTTTTAAACCATGAAGTGCTAGAGACTTTATACT
Organism: Carettochelys insculpta; assembly: GCF_033958435.1. Lineage (NCBI taxonomy): Eukaryota > Metazoa > Chordata > Testudines > Carettochelyidae > Carettochelys > Carettochelys insculpta. The sequence continues at coordinate 16,519,953 of NC_134151.1, forward strand.
GCCTCTTTTGAATGCTCTGAATAACTCACATGTGTTCGCTTCTGTCTTCGCACTAGACACAGTGGTCAGTTGTGTGGTTTTGTTTGGCTGATGCGTATTTCATTTGGCATGTAGTGTGCCTCTTTAAATCAGCTTCTTATGTGGAAAATTGATCGCCCTGGCCTGATACCCCTGAGTTGGAGGAGCGAGTGCTCTAGCCTGTGGCTTGCCACCCAGAAAAGTTCAACTAGGGGTGTGTTTACCTTAGTCAATAACAGGAAGCATACAGTACACTCCACAATCCAGCTGGATGCCCTGGCCTCCGGATGAAACTTAGTAAAGAGAGAGAGAGAGAGAGTGTGTGTGTGTCGTGCGCACAACTTCAATTACATTTCCTTCCAGTCTGTTTACACATGTGGCTCTTACAGATGCCACTCACCTTCACCTGAGACCCACACCATGCACTTATCATGGAGACTGGGCTTCTGGTCCTGAGTTGGTCAAGCTCAGGACAACGCTATTGTACCAGATTGCTATTCCAGCAAGTGCTTTTATTGCTCTGTTTAGTAACTGTTAATTCTGTATTTTGTTAGGCTGTGCAGTGTTTAGAACTTTTGTATCTCCTGGGAGTCCCTTGTACCACATAAAACCTGTGTTCAAAGCTACATAAGCTCTAGTTGTATACCCACAAAGAGGCATAGCTAATGGCTGAAACTGTCCTGAATGGCTAAGCTTTCTAATCCTCGGTGGCACATCTGAATCCACTGCACCAACAAGGGCAATTGGGCTTATTTCAACATAGGAAAGGTAGGGCTATGTCTACAGTAGACTGAGTTGATCACAGATACCCAATTCTGGCTCTCCAGTTGTGTAGCCAAGCACAGATATGCTGAGTTTTGCTAACTTGTTTGTCTATCCAGGGGAGAGCTTCTCCCATCAACCGCTTTCTCTTCACCTCTTGCAAGGAACACCAGGGTCAGCTGCAACCCCTGAGAGGTTGATTTCACATATCCAGGCTAGACATGTGAAATCGAACCCCGGAAGTTCGACCTGCTCTAGGGTAGTGCAGGCGTAGCCTGGGAATGCTTAGAAATTGGAAATGAATTGAGTCTGTTTGTCCCAGTGTGCTCTGGTAGGGCCTGTTCAGTGGAGGATGTCTTTCTAACACGTGTCATTGGGTTTTCAGCACTCCTTTGTTAACAAGGTCACCAGCAACCGAGCTCTGCGTGAGCTGGTGGCAGAGGCAAAGGCCGAAGTGATGGAAGAAATTGAAGACAATCGGGAGGAAGGAGAAGACGATGACTCATCAGAACTTGTATCTGTAAGTTCTGTTCTCTTCCCCACCCCACTCAGCCTCTCCTTTTTCTTAGAAGGGGGAAAGTTCCTGGAACGGTAAAGATGGTGAGAGCTGCAGGACAGAGTTGCTGCAGGCCACTGTGGGGATTGAAAGCAATGACTTTCCTCAACAGGATTCTGAGGCAATGATGGTTAAAGGCTGCTGCCTTGTTAAGTCCATTTGGATAGATGGGGAGGGGGCTGCCCAGGGTATTGGAACATAATGAGCTGCAGAGATGCCAAACGTTCCCTTCAGAGGAGGAACCCGCAATTGCTGCTGCTGCTGGTAATGCCTTTAAAATAGCCTCAGGAGAGCTCTGCCAGTGCAGCTGTACAGCTCTTCCAGATCTCCTACAGTGGTGGTTGTTGGTGGGCCATAAGCTCTGTCAACTGAGCCCTGGAGTACTACATTGACATCAGGACTCAGACCATCACTCGTCCCCTGAATGCAGCCTCTTCCTATGGACTGTTTACTGGATGGCATTGTGGCAGCGTTCAACATAAGTCTTCATTAGAACTGGGGGCAGGGGTTCTCCTGAACTTCTGACCCTCAACCCCAAGTTGGTTACCATCCGACTGGTACAAACCAAACCTGTGCATGCCACTCACCCAATGTGTGAATCTTGCTGCATCTCAGGGCCCAGGCGCAGCCCCAGAGTCCTTAAAGTGAGGACACTTTAAGTCAGATGAAGGAATGAAAACACTGTACAAGGCTAGTTGACTGCCTGGTCTTATCAGCTGTTGATAGTGGCCAGTACCACGAGCCTTGGGGGCTGGGATGTGCAGGGGGTGTTAACCTCCCGTGGAGAACAATAATGCTATGGTACAGACACCTTTCTTCCTAAGCATCGTGCAGCCAGCGCCTTGAGTCCTAAAGCAGATTGTAGGTCTTGGGAGCGTACATTAATATCAAGAGATGGGGTGACAGGTTGACAGGAAGAATGCCAGTTGAATGCCTTAGCAAGAGGAGTGGGCATGGGTCTTTCACTAAGAAGCACCCACAGCTCTTTTGTTGCTGGAGTGTTCAGTTGCGTCTCTTGACTTACGTGATCTGCGTTTCGCTCTGACTCTGTGCCTCAGCCCTCTCCCCTCTATCTCCTCTCTCCTTTCAGCTCCCTGGGACTCACAAGCGAGGCCCCTCAGAGGTAAGCCAGCTGAGTTTTGAGGGAGAGAAACCTCCAGAATCCCCCACCCCACTGGAGATGAATGGCCCCAAATTGTCTGTGGAGCTGAACAAGAAGACTGAAGACAGACACAGAGACAGACTCTCAGATGAAGGGATCAGCAGCGAGAACTCCCTGAAAACTACCAGCAGCTCTGAGTCATCTGGGACAGACTGTGGCAGAACTGTCCCCAGCACCCAGGAAAAGCCCATCATCAACCTCCAGTTGGATGATAAGGTTAATCCCGTGGAGGAGAGAAGCCATCAAAGCAAACAGCCAGAGCTAGTGAACAAAGAGCAAAAGAGCATTGGGCCAGAGAACAGTCACCTGGAAAATGCTGCCGGGGAAGAACTTGCCAATGGGGATTTGGATTCTCCCAGTCAGTTTGCCAGCACTAGGTCCAAGCGGGATTCGGATTCTGGCAGCACTTCTGCTTCGGAAAGCATGGACCTCACCATCTCTCTGTCTGCCGATCTGTCCCTTAACAGGGAGAGTGGATCGCTGTCTCTGAAGGTAAAGTTGGGGGCCCTTTATCAGATTAAAAGGTGATTTGAGTTCCACCTGCCAGATTAACTATTCAGACTTGGCATTGAGACACCCATTAGACTTCCCTGACTCCTTCCAGGAAGCCACTTTTCCTGATGCATCTGACAAATTTTGTGTGGGCGGGGAGGGTGTTTTCTCAGATGGTGTTTGTCTTTTGTCCTGGAAGAAAAAAGATAGATGTCTGAGTACATACAATTAGTGGAGGGTACAGATTCTCTGGTGATGGGTGGGGTAGGTAAGGATGAATAGTGCAGGAATTCATTTTTGCTTCATGTTTAAATGCTGAACACCATAGTAAGGCTCAGCAATTATCATCCAGCGGAAGCAACTACCTAAAACCCTCAAGGTGACTTGAAATAATTCCAGACTCCATCCAAAGCTTCCAGGAGTAGTTTGAAATGGACATCAACTTCATAGGCATGGAGTGGCTTTGTTTTAAGTGCAGATAATACACCTGGAAGCAACAGGTGTTTGGTATATAGTGGTTATTAATCTGTGATACGGGCAGTTAGCCTAACCACTGGTTCCTTTAATCATGTACTTTCTCCATGTTGTCACTGTATGTTGCATGTTTTTTTTTCCTTGACAGTTGCAGATTCCAAGACAGTGAAAGCTATTTAAGGTTTTACATTTTGCAGCTAGTTATGTAGTCTTTGGTAAATCAGTAGGAAACCTGAAGCTGATATAACTTGTCCAGTCTTCTCCCTTGCAGGACCTTAACGGAGTCTGGGAACAAGTCCCAGCTGGAAAAGCAAAATCACTAAATTTAACCTTTGTACAGTGTTGGTTAGCCCATTTTCTCTCTCCTAAACACTGATAGACAGCTTAGTTTGGAGATCACTTGTGATTTCTCAGGTGTGCCATATGTCTGGCCTACTTGGTGTCAGAGATTGAACAGCTCTTTTCATCAAGATCTTTGAGCAGTCTCTGCTTTTATGCAAGTTGATGAGGACAGTTGCAAAGCCGAGCATGGGAGGTCGGGGTGTATTACTTTGATTAAGGAAGCAAAATAAACGAGTGACTTTTGTTGCTGAGCCCTGGAAGGAGAAGCGAGATGCTTTGTGATTTTTGGAGGGCCACGGGCATATGTACTGCACAAGATCATTGTCCAATTTTCTGTGCGAGTGATGGTTTCCAGGTGTAGCAACATGCCCAAAGAACATTCCTAATAAAATTCCATCTCCGCTCTGCCCTCCTGCTGGGAGAGGAGTAGTTAGCATCTTCCCCTGGAGTCTACAGCTCTGCTAGTGGGAGCTCTTGTGTGTCAGTTTCATTCCTTCTCTTCAATCTCCCTGTGATAAATGATCAACTTACAGAGGCCAGCCAAGACATATCACATATGTTAATCGTTCTCCCTAACTGATTCCCTCTCTTGGGGGAGGAAGGCTGTAGACAGAGAAGTAACTTGAGCTGCCATTGGATTATAGTTAGATGTGATGCTAATTATTGTTAGCACCCTCAAAATAAAGCTGAGAACATTTAGCACTCGGGGAGAGCTTTGGATCCCACGCTGTGCTCTAGGAGAAGCAGTAACATTGTCTGAAAGGTCCACAGGACAGTAGATTCTGATTGCTGTCTTTCATACCCCATGTTTGGGAGTCTGGCACTATTTGAGTTAAATTAATCTAATGTGAAGTTTTGTGCTGTTTTTCCCTTAACTAGTAATATCTGATGCAGCCTATGACCCATTTAGAGCACAGTGTGAACATTCATTCTCGCCATGGTCCCATAAAGTAGGGCAGTATCATTATCCCCATCTAGAAAATCCAGCCTGTATACTTGAGGTGAGGTGACTTGGCCAACTCCAGAGAGGGGGACCTCTGCCTGAGCCAAAGTTAAGGCTCTAGCATTCTTAGCTCCCAGCCCTCTGACTGGATCCTCCAGACCGTGCTGACCGTTGCTTGTAATAGCAGCATTCCCCATTTGTTGGCTTTTAAATCTTACTGGGCTGAGGACATTTTGCAACAAACTCATAGAATTTTCCTGTTTTGGCCTATTACACAACCGAGCACAAGTGTGGGTCTTAGTGGCTCTTTTAAAAGATCTCTTGTGAAAGCAAAGCCTAGGCACAAACTTCCTCTCTCTGCCCTGATTCTGAAAGGCACTGAGCCCCATGTTCACATCCTCGGTCCTTTTGAAACAAAAAAGCAGTAAAGTAGCACTTTAAAGACTAACAAAATAATTTATTAGGTGATGAGCTTTCGTGGGACGGACCCACTTCTTCAGACCATAGCCATACCAGAACAGACTCAATATTTAAGGCATAGAGAACCAAAAACAGTAATCAAGGTTGACAAATCAGGACAAAATTATCAAGGTGAGCAAATCAGAGAGCAGAGGGGTGGGGAGAGAGCCAAGAATTAGATAGTATATAGACTAGCACAGCTTTCTCTCTGTTACTAATCAGTCCTTTTGGATTGAGATCTGTGTGCTAAATTCCCTTCCTCCCAGCTGGGGAGGGTCTCAGTTAGCCCATGCTCTGCAGACAATGTTTTTGGCATGCTTTGGGATTTCCAAGGGGCTCCTGTTTACATTCAGGGGAAATGGCTGTGCTTGTCTGTTTATTTCATACGCTGAACAAATGTTGGGGGCAGGTAAGGGACAAAGGGGGTCTTCTCTGCCTGCTCATCATTCTCCAGATGGAATCTCAACACTTATGTCTGCTCTTGCGAGATGGAGCCCCCAGGTACATTTCATTGAATCGTACAGGACCAAGGACTTGTGTGTGTGGAAAGTTGCATTGAAATAATGTTGGGTGTAAATTAAACCTGTATCACTGAGCTTGTGCAGGTGATTGTGTATGGATGCCTTTATAATCTGAGCTGTAGAGACACTTAGGAATTAGTTGCCTAACGCTTTCCACTATAAGACCTTGATCTTAGTTGTTTATAACTCTTTGCCAAACAAACCATTTTGGCTGCAGTTTTCCATTCTGGATGTCTGCCTTGGGTTGACTCTTTTTCGGAAACAGCAGCAAAAATGGTTCAGTTAGTTGATACTGAGATTGGGGACCAGGCATGTGGGGCTGGGACTGGGTTAGGAAACTAGGACAAGGCGCCTAGAGATTTTGGAGAGAAGACTGGGATGAGGACAGAGGTTAGAGAATATAAGGACAGAAAGGTCTGTGACCACTACGGGGAGTACACTCCCTTTCAGAACCTAGAACAGAACCCGAGATTCCTGAATCTCCATATTCCTCAGCTGTCAGTAAATACCTGCACAATTGGATTCTGCCCCTGCTGCAGTTTCTGTGTAGTATGGTGCAACTTGGTTAAAATGGAATTTTCACAGGTGCCACTAACTGTGTGTCTCACTTTCTGAATGCTTGGCATGTTGCTCTGAGGGCTGAGTGAACTCAACAAATTAAGCCAACGGGAGTTGTGCTCTGAACTTATAAAGCTAATTACAATGAAGAATCAAACCCAGGCATCTCTCAATGGGCATCTAAAATTAGGTGACAATTTACCTTAATGTCTGTCTCAGTTCATCGTCCAGAGAATGGAGTGGTGGTGATAGTTGGTGCGTGCAGAGCACTTTTCATCATTAGATCTCAAAGGTCTTTACACAGAAGAATCATTCCCATTTTATGATTGGGGAACAGAAGCACAGAGAGGTAAAGTGACATGCCTATGGTCATGTAGCAAGCCAGTGGCAGAGCCAAGGCAAGACCCTAGACTGGTGCCATAGAACCTGGAGACAAATGAATGAATCCCAGTTCAGTGGTATGTCTACTAGGTCATGCTGCCTCCCTGAAGTAGTATGAAAATAAGCTCACTAATCTTTGGAAAGCACACAGGTATTGCAGCGCTGAGTACTGCAGAAATGCCCTTGAGGAAATTCATAATTCTGTCTTAGAGCAGGAGTTTGAATGCTGTGCGGGTAGTCAGGCGTGAGACCACACTGAGAGAACTGCTCAGGAACTGAGCACACTGCATTCTGGGCACTGAGGAAAGTGGAGAAATAGTATGTGACCATCTGATCAAAGACTGCAGCATAGTATATATGCAGAAATGGACTAAATGGAGGTAGCGTGGCCAGCTTCTGAAAGTCTGGCTCTGCAACCGTCATGTGCTCTAAACAGCTATTTGCTGTAATTTAGGATAGGCTGCCTCTCCATTTTTTAGCTAAAATACTTTCCTGGTTTGCTTGGACTACGTGAAGCTAGTCTTAAACGAGACTATCCATGCAGCTTTTTGCTCCTATTTATTGGTCTGAAAGCAGATTGAAGCTCTACTGGTGCAGCTCCCTCATTTCAACAGATCCTTTGATTGTTCCCTTCATTGCGCAATAAGCTCTTCATGGGCCCAGTGAACTCCTGGGCTTCTCAGGCTCACTGGATGTTCCTGCAGCCTTTTCTGCCCCTAGGAGAGTTGTTACTGCTGGGGAAGGTACAAGAACTGACTTGGACTAGCCTTCCCCTCTTCTTTCTCTTCACCCTCCTGCCATCATAGTAGCCACCAACGAAAATGCCATTTGGTTTAGTCCCCAGCCTAAACTTGTTCAGCTCCTGTGTGAGAACAGATGGCAACTACAGCCTATTGCACCACTGAGCGAGAGGACAAAAATGCTTGTTCCTACCTGGACTTGTGCAAGTGACCTGAAGACTGGCTTGTCTGCTCCTCTCCTGTAAGAAGCTTAGAGCTGCAGTGATTAGCAAAGGAGAAGTCCCTAGCGGTACAAGGACCCAACTTCCAATCTAGCAGACAAAGCTGAATGTTGTTCTAAATACACCAGTTAGGAATTTACATCCTGACTTTTGAAGTTGCTGAGCACTCACAACTTCTGTTGTATTTGCTGGGAGCAGCAGTGGCTCAGGGTATGTCTTGACCACAGTTAAAAACCATGGCTAGCTGGTGCCAGCAGGTTTGGGCTAAGGGGCTGCTTCACTGTGGCATAGATGTTTGGGCCTGGGCTCTGGGGCCCTGGAAAGCAGGGGAGGGTCCCAGAGTTCGGGCTGCAGTCTGAGCCAAAACATCTAGATGGCAGTTAAACAGCCCTAGAGCCTGAGCCTAACAAGTCAGTCAGCTGACACAGCCCCACAGCAGGTGTCTAATTGCAGTAGAGACTTACCCCTGGCACCTTCAGCCTGCTTAAAAAGGGAAGGGTGGCACATGTCATCTACATTAATAGATTCTGAGGCCAGAAAGAAACACTGTGATCCCTTAGGCTGACCTCCAGTGTAATACAGGCCAGAGAATGTCCCAAACGTAATTCCTACAGCACATCTTCAAGATCAGATGGTTTTCTGGATCTAAAAATTCTGAGGGGTGGAGACTCCCCCACAGTCTTTGGTGGTTCCAGTGGTTGATTACTCCCACTCTAAAAGTTTACACCTTACTCTGATGATAGGAGCGAGCGGGACCCTGACATCAACTCCTATATATGGCTAGACATGGAGAAGAGAGTTCTACAGTTGCTGAATTGCTTCTCTTTTCCTTCTCAGTAGTGCTTTTGTTTCAAGGGTGCTGACTGTCCTAATGCAATCACAGTATTTCATGTTAGCAGTAGATGAGAACACAGTGTGGATTGGCAGGGTAAATGAGACAAAGCTGTTTACCCAATGTTGAGTGAGTTTCATTTATGCTGTTTGGGGGGCAGGTGTTTTTCATTAGAAATGCTAATGGAATCATTCTGAGCTCTCTGGCCACAGTGCGTGGCTGTCATAGGCTGCTGGCATTACTTCAGCTCATAGGGTGAATTAAGCCGTCACCTAGAATTTCATTTCATGATCTCTCTTGATTTTTCTTCTCTCTTGCTGCCTCGTTAGGACTCCAGGTTGCACAACAAGACTCTGAAACGGACCCGGAAGTTTGTGGTGGATGGCGTGGAAGTGAGTGTCACCACCTCCAAGATCATCAGTGAGGATGAGAAGAAAGACGAAGAGATGAGATTCCTCAGGCAAGTTGGAAGTTGGTTACTAGGAAACTGGGAGGGTTGACTTAGCTGGCTCCAAGGACCAGCAATGGGCCAAGGACCAGCAATGGGCCACAGACCCTGTCAAGCCCAGCTCAGGATGGGCAGCTGTCCACAACATGTAAACCACCTCATTGACGCCCTCAATGGCAGTCCCAGTAGAGGCTAAAGACTGGACATTGGCAATAAGCTGCCCACTTGCTTACGGCCATGCTGAGGCTTAGCAGTGACACTCTGGGGGAAGCTTGCACTGCCCCAGTCTTGGCTAAGCCCTGTTGTGTGGCTAAACTTACTTCCATTTCCAGAGCCTTCGGTGTTGACACATCAGCTCACCTAAAATAAGCCAATAAAACCTCTCGAGGTGCTTTTGTTCTCTGGCTTTCGTGATAGACTTTTATTAATGGAACAACTAAGAGGAATTGTGAAACTCTGAGCGTTGCTTAATATTCAGCAGGTCTGGGCCCTGGGATGCTCTGATTCTGCTACAAAAACAAAAAGCAGGCAAGTAGCACTTTAAAGACTGGCAAAATAGTTTTTGAGGTGAGCTTTCGTGGGACAGAGCCACTTCTTCAGACCATAGCCATTGTGTTACGTTTTTGTAGCCTTCAAGCCTCTAGGAGCCCAGTGCAGGGAGAGGGCTGCTTCTGGCTTGTTTGTTGTTCATGGTGACAGTGAAATGAAAGACTTACAAAAATCCTGGGGCCTGGTTCTTTGTTACACCATGCCCTTTGCCGCTGCTCTGGAACACCACCTGAGGATGCCCTTTGCTTGATGACAAGTCTCTGAGCAATCCCTGTTCCCATACGGTACGTTCCTTTTCAATTGCAGGTTGAAACCTCTCTCATCCAGTAACACCCCTCGTCCAGCAGGACCACGGACCAGAGAGCACCTGGACCTGGGAGCTCCAGCTGTGCAGGGCTGAGTGGAGCCCTGCTGGTTGCAAGGAGTCCCCCTGGCAGCTCCAGAGCAGGAAGCCCCACTAAGGGAGCCCAGCTGGTGTTGGGGAGACCCACTATGGGTAGCCCAGCCCCAGTCAGGAGTCCTGCAGTGGGGAGCCAGCCCCATCGACCCTGGCCAGGGAGCCAGCTGGGATGGGGAGCCGCAGCTGCTGGGACCCTGGCCAGGGTGGGGGAGCCCAGCAGCCCCACAGGAGAGCCCTGGTAGGAGTGAGGGACCCCCGTCCAGGCAGCCTGTGGGCCTGACCTCCCCTCACTTGGCAGCTTGCCTCGTTCGGGACCGCTCAAGTCCTAAGGGTGCAGGATGAAAGAGGTGCAACCTGGGGTCAGTTTCTCAAGGGCTGTGGGAAACTTAGTCTAAGTTGGAACAGTCCTGAGGCCACTTCTAATGAGCACTGAGGGCCAGGCAGGTGCCAACTGACCCTAGAATGCAGGGAATGCAAAGATGGCTTAAAGCCAAACTTACACCCTTTTCTTCCTGCCCGAGTAGCGGGAGGGAGTAACTCATGAGTCCCTGTGTTCCCAACTGGCCAGCTCTACCCACCCTATGGAATGTGAGGGGGGTGCAAGTGGGACAGAGGGGGCTGAAAGCTCAGAGGTCACTGTGCAGACACGTGTTTGGGGAAAGCTGCCAGTTGAGAGAGCCTGCCCAGCAGGTGGAGTGCATTTGCTTTGCACAGCTTTCCCCACTTGCCAGTTTCATAGCCAGGTGGTTTTCCTGCTGCTTGTTGGAGTATGCCAAGATATTGATTTTTAAGGCTGGAGTGGAGAGGAGCAGATCTTGTTGGGCCAATTGAATTAAGCGGGTGAGTGTGTGTTGATAAGCGGAACGGCTCTAAAGTGGTTTTCCCAGCAGGATCCCCATGCTGTGTGTGGTGTGCTGAAGGGCACAATGCTATGCACTGTAGTGGAGTGCAGATTTCACTTAAAAACATTACTCTCCTTGCTCCCCCCTAGTGTATCACAAATTTCCAGCTGAGCCAATCTGA